>NC_142775.1:18131352-18440852 GCF_988280905.1 Pimephales promelas
TTTTTGACTGTTAAATTTTCCATTTTCCAGACATTTCCTGTAGCCTAAATTAGCAGCCATCACAATGGCGAATTACCTGGCATTTATCAAACACTTCTTAGAATAAAAAAAGTCAAGTCACATTTATTTATATAGCGCTTTTTACAATACAGATTGTTTCAAAGCAGCTTTACAGGAAAATAATGCAAAAGAAGTTTGTTCAGTGATGTTTCATGAACATATTCTTCAAAAAAGAAGAATACGCGCCTTCGAGACAACATTGAAACTGTAAGGACGGATTGATCTGTCTAATTGGTTTAGTGAATAGAGCCATGTTTCTGTGCATAAGACATATTACTATATAAGTATTTTAGTGCTTAATGCACATACTTGTTTAAAAGATAATATATCAAATGCACTGATATCCAGTGTTATTTTAATACTATTAATTTACCATTACAGTTTTTATATTTATCATTTTAATTAGCTGTAGCTTTTCAGTTTTCATTTTAATTTTAGTAAGTTTCTTTGTTTAGTTTTACCTCCTTTTTCGTTTAGTAAATTGAGAAGATTGAGGGTGTTGCGCGTTATTTTAAACAGTTATCATAGTTCATAAGTGTGTGTTGATGAATACACACATTTATATGTCAAGAGTATGATAGTTTATCACAGTACTACATTTACCATGGTCAAAACACAAAACTGTCCCCCTTTTTTTAATTCATTGGTAATTACATTGGATATTTCAATGATATATAGACTGCTGAACGAGAAATGTTCCCGGTTTTCATTTCAGATATCTGGTCATCTTAACATATTGAGCAATAAAAATCTTATCTGCAGCAATTCTTTTTAAAAGACGTTTGCGGGTCTGATTTACTGAAGCACACAAAGTCGTTAAGCATTTGTCATACATTTTTAAATAGCAAGTACAAGACATTTACCATGTGCTAAAGTCAATCCGGCCTGATAAATCTATCTCTCGGTGCGCCTTAATTTGCAGAGACATGAAAATGAGAGTGCCAGCTAAACATGTGCTCCAGGAAACTCTGCAAACTGTTTCTGAAACCCTGTCTTGCTGTTGTTTTTAGTTTGACGCAGACTGGAGGCAAGAATCTGCAGACCCTGCAGTTAAAACCATCAACTACTCACTCTTGCTGGAGGATGTCTTTGGCAGCGCCACGAACATTAATGACAGCTGAGAACGGCGTGATGGGATCCGAGATAACGTGAGAAAAGTCAAAAAGCGCTGTGTATTGCTCTGATTAAACTCACATTTGCTGCACATTGTTGTTTCTGTTGTGCTGCATGAATGTCATAATACCGTTTATGTGTATTTTTTATTCGACTTAAAATCAAAAACATGCTGAAATGAGAGAGCTGTTTGGAAGTGCCTGGGGACCAAGCGTGGAGCAGTTAAAAATATGAGCCGCTAAATCAAACCATATTTCATATGCAGGCAGACAGACATGCACATTTGCCGTGATTGCGTGGATAAAGATGTCAATATACTGTAATACGACAACGTGCCATGGCCATGAGAGAAAACAACTGCCCATTAGAGTACCCAAATTCATATTTCCCAAAGGCCTTTTCATGATTTAGTTCAAGTAAAGCAAGAGTTTTGTCCGTGGTAAAAACATCCTCATTTTCTAACCTGCATTGGCTGTTCACACTCTGATCTGGCACATTATGCAATTGATAAATGCTGATAATGTATATAAAAAGACAGGTTGAGCGTGTTTGTAATCAGAGCTTTTGTGTTCAAGGCCTCAGTTGCCGGCCAAGACAGAAGAAGTGCATTACATCACACCGGTATTATCAAGCCTTCATTCCTAGCCTTCACACTTACTAAAATATTAACCTCATGAGTTAGCAGGCTTCTGTCTGAAACACAAAGGCTGACGCATCTAGGACATATTTAGCCTGGCTCCAGTCAATGAGGCCACACTTTGACATCCTAGAATGCAACAATGACCCTGGTTACATCTGGTATTAACATCCATTTCTGTGGTCAGCATTAGATACAGGTATAAAACTGGCTTCAAATTGTTTTGGGATCTGATCACTCAAACCACATTCTGAAGTAGTCAAAAATCATGTGACCACATTGTATTTTTAATGTTAATGTGTCACAGGTAAAAACTAAATTGCCAGGTCTTGGTACCTAAATAAATGTAGATCATATTTAAGCATGCACAAGGTAGGCCTACTCAACTAAAATAACTATAGGCCTACGCATTAAAGGATTAGTTCACTTTTGAAAAAAACTTTTGCTGATAATTTACTCACCCCCATGTCATCCAAGATGTCCATGTCTTTCTTTCCTCAGTCGAAAAGAAATTGAGGTTTTTGATGAAAACATTCCAGGATTTTTCTCCTTATAATGGACTTCCATGGGAACCAGGTCCAACCGAGGTCCAAACGACAGTTAATAACAGTTTCAGATGCAGCTTCAAATGTCTTTAAACGATATCAGACGATGAATAAGGGTCTTATCATGCGAAACGATCGGTTATTTCAAAACTTATTCCAAAAATGTAACTTTTCTAAGGACAAATGCTAGCCTTGCTCTATTCTGTGAGGCGCGTTTGCAACGTCACGTAATACGTAATTACGTTCAAATGGTCACGGGCGACGTAGCCAGAAGTACAGAGTCAGAGAACAACCGAGGTGTTTACAAGTTGAATGCATAGGTTGAACGTGAAAGCTAACTCAAACGCCGTTTACAAAAAAGGAATTAAAAGGTAAAACAACGATGTCGGACGATTTTGATTCTCTACTTCCGGCTACGTCGCCCGTGATCTTTTGAACGTAATTACGTATTACGTGACGTTGCAAACGTGCCTCACAGTATATTACAAGGCTAGCATTTGTCCTTAGAAAAGTTACATTTTTGGAATAAGCTTTGAAATAACCGATCGTTTCACATGATAATTCATCTTCTGGTGTCGTTTAAAAACATTTGAAGCTGCATCTGAAACTGTTATTAACTGTCGTTTGGACCTCGGTTGGACCTGGTTCCCATGGAAGTCCATTATAAGGAGAAAAATCCTGGAATGTTTTCATCAAAAACCTTAATTTCTTTTCGACTGAGGAAAGAAAGACATGGACATCTTGGATGACATGGGGGTGAGTAAATTATCAGCAAAAGTTTTTTTCAAAAGTGAACTAATCCTTTAAGACAAAAATTATTTTATCGCCCAAGATATTAATGTCAGTTGTAAAATATTCCCTTAATGTTATAATTGTGGTTGATTTCATGTATGTCTGTAGCATCAAAACATTTATGTCATTGCGCAGGTGAAATCACAAAAGCGTGACATAAGGATATTGTATTAACAATATGAAAAAAATCCTCTGCTTATAAGATGATTACTGTCAGAATTTCCTTCCCGAATATCAATATAAAGAGTTTTTGTCAAAAACGTATTCAGGAACTTGGAAATTCTGCGTGTGAAACTCCCGAACTATTGGATTCCTCTAGAAATGACTGATTTTCGCCCACGAGCATTGGTACTGTAAATGTGACCACACTTTAGAAGTCATTTCTTATGTTGCCGTATAGGGCAACATTTAGAGGGACAATTCACCCAAAAGTGTCATGCTTCATATCATAGTTAGAACTTATAGATCATCCGCAACAGGGTTTATATTTACAGCCTTTCGGAGCTTTAACCAATCGTGTGTTCGCTGTTTTAATGTTTCCTGGCTCTTGTTTAACTGATGTTTATCCAGGCTCTTGTCGAGTCTCCTTAAGTTTCTGCACAGGAAAATGTAATAAAATATCTGGTGCAAAAGATCGCCAATTAATTTTTAAAAGGGCTATTGGTGGTCGCTAAACATTCTAATCATTGTATTATAGTAAAAGCCAGTCATATTGCTTTGGTTATTAATTCATTAGCAAACAGTTTCTTATCCAAAATAACTTAAACTGAAGAGACAGATCTGAACCCAGATTTAACTGCCTCCAAATCATGGATCATTACAGAGGTTGTTCTTGTGTTAAAATACTTATATCTGAGTGAAATCAATACGAAGAGACAACAATAAGCACGCCATTTGTTGGCTCTTTTCTCCAAAAAAGGGTCAAAACACATTGTGGCTTTGTGGTGTCATAAATACATTTCTGTTTTTGTTTGAGCACCCAAACACAGCAACTGCACCTCAGCCAATGGCATAGGTTTTTGTTTTTTTTTGTGGGGGGGGGGGGGGGGGTGTGTTTAGAGAAACCTGTCTGATATCAGTCATATAGCATTAGGTAAGGGATCCACAAATTAAACTTCAGCTTTAAAAACAAACTTTCACATACTTCCAAGTTCCAACAAAACTAAAATTCATCCAGATTTTGTCGTAGTCTTAAATTACAACGCATTATCACCCTAGGGCGTCATATAGTGACACTTTTGAAATTTCGTCTAAATCCAACGCACATGACACCCTTAAGCGTCAATATAACACACACAGTAGGTTTAGGTCTGGGGTAGTGTTAGGGTTAGACCACAAGGAGGTGCCTTCTGGCCCATATATATCTGCGTCTCATATTGACGCTAAAGGGAGCCATGTGCATTGGATGTAGACAAAATGTCAAAAGCGTCACCTATATGACGCCTTGGGATGAGAACGGGCTGTAAATTACCAGTCTTGCCATTTCATATTAAAATCCTTTTAACATTATTAATAAAGAAATGCACAACAACTTTAACAGATGACTCATTTTGGTTCACAGTAAACAAGAGAACCTAAAATTGTAATTATCTCGTAAAAACGACACCCATGTGACCCGTCTCAATACAAAATTACTTATTTTATAGCATCTGATCTGTGGCGAGCGGTGACTACTTTTAACCGGGTATGCGGAGTGCTGATTTTTTTATTAAAAATATTTGTGTAATCTAAGAGAACATATGACTTAAAGCAACTTCCCAAGACAACACAATTAAATGAGATTGCCCTTCTAATTTTTAGTTGAAAAGTTTTCATTTTATATATATATAAAAAAAAAAGCTTCAGGAAATTAGTGCACGGTCATTTTGCCTTGTCCTTTTCCCAGCTACATTGACTTGACAATGCCTACAGGAATTGGCACAGGGATAGTAAACAGGCAGAATTAAGTCTTTTTTTTGTAGGCCAGTCTCTGCCTCAGGTACACATAGGGAACCAGTTACATTCTCCTCTGTTTTGCCTTTAGATGCTCTATTTTTCCTGCACTGACATTATGGACTAATTCATACAGAAATCCTAATCATGCTTGAATTCTAAATGCATTTCCCTGTTTTGTTTTTGCAAAGTAGCCTACTTATTTTACTAGGTATGTGTTTGTCCCCGCCAGACCTGGTGCAGTGATCGTTGCACAGTTGTCTTTGGCAACTATTATTTTAAACAGCTATAGAGGAAGACAAGTTTTTCTACACTGGCCGTAAATTAGGACTATGGACTATTTTCATCCAGGTCAGCATTCCCAAAGGAGCTCATTTCTGGAAGACGGTCTGACAGCATGCATTGTTTCAAAATAAATCACCCAAAATATGAGACCTTTTAGTCATGTAGTTTGAAATGAGACTTCATGATCAAATCCTGATCTTGAAAACTTGGGCTCAAATTGTGTCCTTCACTTGACAAGCTTTGCAACCCTCAGTCTGTCTGTTGTGGGTAAAAGAAAAAAAAAAACAATTTCATTAGTTGGGGAGACCGATATGAATCTGTGGATGAAAGCCATGGATAAATGGCTACTGTCATGTAAGACGACATCAAGGCAGGCAAACACACATGTCTGGATTTTGCGGAGTTAGATGCACTCCTGGGTCAGCATATTTTGTTAACCCTGGCTGGAACAATATTCCTGTCCAAAAATTTAGTCCCTACCCCTAAACTTAACCCTACCCATAAGTTATCCATAAAATCAGAGGGAAATGATAGGTGAATCTGATAGAAGCACCTAACCCATGTTGTTAGCCTAAACTTGACACAAACTGTAAACTTGTCCTTCAAATCTGGTTAATTGATGTTGTTCCAGGATCCACAAAGATGTTTTTCCAGGGACATATACTTGATGAAATCAGTTTCTTGCGGCAAACACAATGTCGTTTGACGTGTAGATGGACATAACTGAATGGACACATGCAGACAGTAATCGCTCGATATGATACGTGTGCCACATCAAATAGAAAAACGGAAGTTGAATAATAGTTGAGTGTTGAAAGACTACAGATGCTCCTAGATCCAATAAAAATATGATGGACAGACATGCAGAAGGGCTCATTTCCAGGACGGGAAGCTTTTGGAGGAAATCTCTGCTAATGCTATTTTGCTCTCACTGACATACCAGGTCAACGCCAGTATTCTTTTGTCTCGCAGTCATAGAAACGATTTATTTTTACTCTATGCATATGTGCGCCTCACTAAAATACCCAGCTAGTGGCTATGTAACCCAACCCTGTTGTCATGATCAGCCCACTTTGGATTAGCATTGCGCTAATCAACTTCAATTCAGATTTGCAGTGTGTGAACAGGAGTTGCTGGTTGTTAATGATGGTGATGTCAAGGGGTCGACGGATAGAAGGTGAGAACATTTGTGAGGTCACACCAAGACTTGCAGGTAATTTATGTTGTCAACTTTTGGCCTCCTGAGCTTTCCAACCTTGCGTGATGGTTGTGATTTTATCACATTTTCCTTTCGTAAAACTGTATGTTAGTCACTATTTCCTGTTTTAGTTAGTTTGTTTTGACCTTTTCATGTCTATGTACCCGAGAAGCTTCGAACTGAGTCCTTTTTAAATAGTTTTTTTTTCTTTCTCAAACTTAGCATCATGGAAACTATTGGATAAAGTTGGTAAGATCTTACAATCAGATAAAGTCAAGCCACAAACCCTCAGTTCCTTTTCAGATGAAGTCCATATCTCATTTTTTTTTCTCCCTCTAGTGCCAATATTTGCGGTGATTTAATTTCAACTGCCTCCTCCACCACAATCTTTAAAGTACATTTTTTGGCCACGGGACGACAAAATTTGAGAAAAACAGAAATGTTTGCTGGATTCTCTCCATGTCGGAGATGTGAAATAGTAATTATGCGTTCGTTGGAAACTCTTAATTGCACATCTGTTTTTTATTTTATATTCCAAGCATTTGAATGCGCATTTTGTACGAATTTCAAGACTCATGCTAGTGTATAAAGATGTGAATTTAATACAACAATCGTTAACCCCCCTTTTGTAGCTGTTCTCGAGGTAGAGAATTATTTTTTTTTCATTTTCCTACATCATATAACTGCATACATACTTCAAAATAGCTTCCAGCTGAATTGAGTTACACCTCCCAAGTCTCCCGAAAGACAGCAAGAAACCCAGAAGACCAATTGTTTTTAAGTAAACTAACTCCGCTAACAGTTTTATAACCTGGACCTCGTAAAAGAGGGCCAGACTTTTGGTCATTCCTCTGATTTCGCTGGAATCCCCATTTGCTTGTTGGTGTGGCAGCTGGGGGCGAGTATGTGTGTGTCCCTAAGGTGATATACGACTGCTGTGTCACGTTCCACATCTGACAACCATCCCAAGATGTACATCATCCATCCTTTTCCCTTTTCCATGTGATTCCTCAATAAAAGAGGGGGTGTGAATGTCGAAGCGGAGGGGAGGGGAGCTGAGAGGGAGGGGAAGGAATCAGAGCTCACACACAATCGGCATGCGTGAGAGAGAGTAAAAGAGAAACAGAGAGAGGGGAGAGAGCAAGTGGATGAGAGAGAGGGAGAGATCTAAAGGCAATTGTTGCTTAAGAAATTTCATTTCTGTCCTAGAGGAGCCAGCTGGGATTGGATATTGCAGGTTAAGCAGCACCAGGCAGAAGGTAAGACCACCAGCGCTGGAAAGGTGACCGGGTCATCAGAGTTACTTTTTACTGGTGGCAAGGTTATCAGTGTACATTAGTGCTTTACTGTTTGTCATGTTTCATCAGTGCATACATTATGTAAATATACTATATATAAATATATGTATGTGTGTGTGTGTGTGTGTGTGTTTGATTTTTTACTCTTAAATATAATGCATTGTTAGCCAGAATTGACAAGCAAAATATGGTCATCGAACTACATCAATGCAAGAGTCCAGTTTTTACCTGAGTTCAGAGTGACGGTGCATATTAATTCGATTTGATCAGATACGTAGTGATTTTTTTTCAGTGTGACTCATAGCCGAAGTAAGAAGGCTATGTATCACATAATTGGTTGCTTAGGTAAGTCATCAGCGTTGTATTGAGATTTTAGTCCCTGTCTGTACAATACAAGCAGATAAGCCAGAGGTCGTTAGCCGAGCGCACCAAATGAGAAATAATAGATATTCTGAGGATTGTTTAAGGAGCTCGAGGAAGAGGTGAGCTAGACACACTTCCCCCCAGATGTTAGATGTAAAAGCTGGCAATGTCAACCAGTCTTATGTGCGCATTGCAACTCCTTCATAATCAATACGTAATGGTCATCTGACGACTTAATCAAGTATTAAAGCCTGAGGTTTTTTTAGAAGATGACGACAGCCGTCAATTTGCACATCACATTAAAGCGGGAAGGTTAACAGGACAGCATATCAGGGTCTCTAATTAATTTAACTGGAAACCCCACCACTGCTTTGCTATGCGCAGACCCTTTCATCTTTTAGCATTCCAATCAGACCGGCGCTTTTCTGAGAAGCCTAATGTAAAGCTAACATTAGTTTAGCGATGGCTCACATGGTGCTCGGCTATTGGCATCAAACTACCTTCAAATCCATTGTGTTTGTCTTATCTTTATCACAGGGGATATATTTAGCGTGGGGTTTAGCTCTGGAGACGCGGGTTACTGGCGTCTGCGTGTAGTGGCAGTGCCTGGCATGCTGCTTGTGTTGCAGATGGGCATGGGAGGAGGACTGCGGGGTGATCCCTGCAGGAATCTGCCCTTTGGTTTATTAAAAGCCGGTCAAACAATAGGGTGCTAAACAAGCAGAAAACAGTGACGTAACCCCTTCGCCGGAGGAGGGGGGTTTGGGCATGTCAATGTGACTGAGAAGACAATTCTGCTTATTGGCAAATACTAGGCGACCACACGCCTCACGCAACAACTGTGGACTCAGCTGCCGTCAGACCCTTCTGAAGTTTGATTATCCTTGTTAAAGTACTCCAGCTATGGAATGAAATCTGAGTGATTCACAGGGAACATGAAATGATTTACCTCATTTTTCTAGTATAACCAACAAATATACTTAATTATAATTATACAACAGTTAAGTGGTCGGGATTTTTCAGTGACTCCTTCTACAATTTTCTACATCGTTACACCATTAAGTGGTGACAGGAGTCATTTATTGTACCGACTGAAAGTACCCGGATGACCTACTACTTCCGGCGAGATTCTGAAGTTCGCATCTGACGGACACTTTACTAATTGTGAATGGCAGTTAAGCCAGGCAACTGACAGTTCATGTGACAAATCACATTAAAAAAGACAACATTGCAGAAGTAGCACATTCGGATTTCATTCCGACTGTATACAAAGCAAGTTTGAGGATCCAGCATATTTCAGACCCAGCTAATGACTTTACAAATGATTCAGTGAATCACTGAATCAAACAATTTGTTTAAAAACACTGATTCAGTCAGGAATGTGTCTACATGCTCTGAGACACAATTCTACGTTGACTAGGAGCTATTTTTGTTGACTGCGCAAAAATAGACAAACTAATATCCACTATGGGCTCTATGCACGGCGTTATTTCCGGTGAAGGATTAAGGATGCTCGATAACTTCCGCCGATCGTAGAGTCCAATGCAATACCGAGAATTTATATTGAATTTTATACTCCATGGTTATACTAAAGAAACGTTAGTCACAAAAACAGATAAAACAGACACCCCTCGTTGTGTTTATGCTTCTTTTTAAAATTATATTAAATAAACATAACTATATATAAAATTACATCTCAACGTATGTACGTTTCGTTTCAAAGACAGGAAATGGACGAGCATCCTTGCATCAAATGCGGAACTTATGCGTGCATATAGCCCATTGTATCTAAAGTAAGATATACTCAACATTAACATTTTGTTTATTGAACTGTTGTACAAAATCAAAATTATTATTGCTTAATCGTTAATAAATGTTCTTAAAATACAATTAATTTCTCAGCATAGTTTGGTTTGAAAGCATTATACGACTTTGACATGGATTACCTAAGAAATTGAGCTCTAACTTCAGATAAGCCTGTTTCTACACAATAATGTTGAGGAAGCTATAACTAATAACGTGGATTCAATTGTCTCAATCCACATAATCCAAGCCCTTAAAATGACATCATCTTAAGCAGAAAAAGCAGCAAGGTTTAGAACAGGAGACATAGAGCTATCAAGATCCTACCCATGATCCCCCGAGTTCTTTCAGTATCTGCAAAGAACAACCACCATGTGAAGATGCACTGAAAAGAAAATCCCATGGTGTTCCCATGGCATTTTATACTCTCTAAATAAAATAAACACCATGAGACGGTGAGAAGCAACACTGAACAGTGTGCAACAGCTCCTACCATACGGCCCCTAACCTGTGGCTGCTTTTGAATGTCAGGAATTTCACAGTCCTAATAGTGCAGACGGCGTGGCCCCTCTCTAGCCTTGCCATGGCCCGAGAGGATCAGCAATGATCAAAAGATCCATACTCTATTTCCACAACCACCAGTGCCATGCCTAGGGACAGTTCATTCCAGGGGTCTGCTCCCTAAGTGGCGTTATAGCCGCTGATGGGACTCCCGGTTAGGACAAAGTCCCTAGGCGAGCAGTCTGGGTCTGAGAGTTCAGTGCAACGGGGTTATGTCATGTCTCACCTGGTCCTGGCTCTTGCTTTCCTCTTAAATTTGTTTCTCATTTTTGTTCCTGTGGGATAATTTTTGGCAGTTAGTG
Source organism: Pimephales promelas (assembly GCF_988280905.1). Lineage (NCBI taxonomy): Eukaryota > Metazoa > Chordata > Actinopteri > Cypriniformes > Leuciscidae > Pimephales > Pimephales promelas. Next base: position 18,142,242 of record NC_142775.1, read on the forward strand.
AAAATGACAAATACCCTGTTTTGTGTCTTGCAACTTGGAAGTATTAAGGGATAGTTCACCCCGAATCATTTACTCACCCTCATGTCATTCCAATTACTCTCCTCTGCAAAAGATATTTTGAAGAAGATTTCAACTGTTTTTATCCAAACAAAAAAGCAACACTGAATCTACAAAAACACTTTTTTTCCTTTCTTCAAAATCGTCTTTTGTGTTCCACAGAATAAAGAAAACCATCAGTTTGGATGACATGAGGGCGAGTAAATGCAAAAAAAAGTATATATACCAATATGGTTCACTCTGCATGGAAGAAACTGCAATGCAAAATATGTTGAAAAAAGTACCGTCTTCGAAATAAAGAGCCAATCACCAACAGTGTCCTGATACTCATGCTTAGGACTGCACATGCATTACCTGGACCAATCTGAAATATATGCCAATTTAAAGTAATTTTAGCATAACAAAAAACATAACATCATTTTGTGATGATTGAAAAAATGTTGTTTTTTTTTTAGATTTTGGTATTTCCCAGTTTAAATAGACAGAGGTTGGTCTTGCATGCTTGAAATAGTTGCCTGGAAAAGTTAATTGCAAATATGGCCACTAAGTGAACTGACTTCCCAGAAGGGAACTTTCATTTTTAGCTGTTTTACAATGAACCATACTGTGGCGGGAAAACAATGTGGGTTAGACACTTAAGTTTAGACACCTCCAAAAAAATATCTTTGCTGAGCAAAACAAATTCTTGTCTCTGACAAAAAGAAAAATCGAATTAAAGGAAACATTCAAGTACAGCTTGTATCAGATAGTTGGAAGGTCAGATTCCAGCATGTCAAAGCTAATTTTCCTAGTCTATAAACTCAAAAATTTCAGTTTACAAATTAAAAAATGAGATACGAAGCCAGAGAGGGAAATAATTCTTCTGGTCGGAGGTGGACAGATGTGGTGGATGTTGTCTCGGAGGAGATTGTAAGTCCTTCTGCTGTTTGTAGACACACTGGGCTTTATAAATCTACAGGCCGAAGCAGGTGTGGACGCTGTGGTGGTCAACATTATACCTTACACTAAAAAATAAGGGAAAAAACACCTGCAAATACACCCTCAATGCGCTAGAAGCCTACAAACGATGAAGCTGCCATGGATGGTTACGCCATGAGGTCACCATCTCACTGTTTATGAACTAAATTGGATCTGTAGTTATCTTTTGAGCTGGGGTGTCTACACTGCATTGTTAAGGCCCATTACAGTCACTACAGATCAGTACGGCAGACGCTCTCAACCAGGTTTGAATGTCAACAGTCGTGCCTGGGCACGATGATGATGATGATGAAGATGGCAGCTGGTATGCCCGAAATTAAATAAATGACGAAGTCCTGTATCCGAAGCATCCGAGTTTAGAACAGACTGTGATGTGTGCTTGTGTAAACCCTGCAACACATGCTCTCCGGTGCAGTTAAACATTTCAGGGAGTATTTATTTAAACAGGCAAATTGATACCTAAAATCCTTACACGAGGAATGCTAAAGTTAAATGAGTCGCTCCGGTAAGAAAAACACAAGGAGAAAGTTTTAAATTAGCCTGATTTGTTTGCGATTTCGGAGCAATTGCGGGTTTCGAAATAAAATTTGAAAGAGGTTTAGACTTAATGCAAGGTATTGTTTTAGTGAATGATAATTTCCTTTCTGTCTGATCCAGGTTTGTGGAGTCGGTTACCCCAAGGGCTCTGCTACTCTTTCTCTCCCTCATTACACCAAACATTTTAGCAGTCGTGGCTCAGCGGATTTTTACTTGCCACACACGAAACATTGTCATGAGGACTGTAAAGCACTAAGCTCATGAAAAAATAAGTATATGTGTACCTTAGTTGGCAATTGTTTTACTGTCATGAGAGAACTTGCACCGAGACTTATTTCTTTTTATGAAAAATTCATTTCTGGGGAAATTTGCTCCAGGCTGTTTATTAATATATTAGGTTTCTACACTGTGTAATAAAAACACCATGTTTTTTCAGTGTTGGGATTGTAAGAATAACAGTACAGCGGTCTGCCAGAACTCCTCATACATCACAGCCCACTTATTTCTGGCTGGAGACATGGCAGCAATCACCTTAACCAGCTGGCAGAGGCACAACAGACGTCTGTCTCGGGTCATCTGTCACTGACGGGTTCTCACGAAGACAAACTCCCACTCTCCCTTACGTTGCACCTTACCTCACCTGCCCAGTCCCTCCACTAACAACTTAAACAGCTCCGCAAACTGGGCATAACATGCGAAACATTACCTGAAATCTCGCCCTCAGATGGGTGTTTTCTTTTTTTTTTTTCCTGAAGCTTGCATCCCGGACTAACCGTGGTTCCTTTCTTTATACCCACAGATACATCCAGGCCACTCAAGGAGATGGTTGAGTTTAGAGACAACGCTCACTACATGTTTCGGTTCACTTATGTGGCATCAAAAACACAGTGGAGATCTCTTCGTTGTCTTCTGTAGGAGACGGTCAAGCTTTCTTTTGTTTTATCTTTGGAAGCTGTTTACAATATGAGGAACTCGGTCGCGCTGGGCCAGCCTGGGATTCTACTTCTTCTGGTCACATGTCCTTTGCTGACTATCCTGCAGGGTGTCACCTGTAAGGCAGAGAGTGGACACTTAGGGGACAATGATCCTGACAGGTGTATGAGACATCATTTTGTTGAGACCATCACACATCCTATCTACAAATGCAATTCAAAGGTAAGAACTCAAAATTGTGATGCTGCTCTTGTGATCCTTAAAAATCCATAAAAAATGTTTGGTTCATTTGTGTCATTTATCATGTTTTCTAAGAAAATATCTGCCTGTTTGATCCAAAATGTCAGCTAAACTAAGTTTGTATCCAGTTATATCAGCCCATTCTCACCCCCAAGGCGTCGCCTACCTGATGCCTTGAGAAGCATGTTGACCATGCTTCAATATCTGACGCTTTAGGAGCCCTTTAGCGTCAGTTAGATGACGCCCTAGGATCGCATGTACCCCACCCCAGACCTAAACCTACCCGTGTCATCTAACTGACGCTTTACTGACGCCGTAGGATCGCGTCATGTAACTGACGCTAAAGGGCGCCTAAAGCGTCAAATATTGAAGCATGGTCAAAAGGTAACGTCTTGGGGTGAGAATGCATTGCAGCCGTTATATATATATTTTGTAAAATTTAGAACACTATTATTCATTTATACAGCACAGTCTCATCCCAAGACGTCATATAACTGACGTCTTAAGTTGGGACGTCTTTTGACCATACATCAACATCCGCCTTTTTAGGGTACCCTTAAACGTCGGTCAGATGATGTTATCGGACCCTAACTCTACCCCAGACCTAAACCTACCCCTAAACCTAACCCGTCACCTAACCGACATTAAAGGTAAAGCGTCAGTTGTATGACGGCCCGGGATCGTCATATTACCGACGTTTAAGGGTACCCTAAAAAGGCGGATGTTGACGTATGGTCAAAAGACGTCCCAAGACATCAGTTATATGACTTCTTGGGATGAGACTGTGTTAATTTATACAACAAAAGTATTTAAAAGTAATAGTTGCCAGTTCATTTCAAATCTGAACAATAACTCAAAGGGACAGTTTAACCAAAAATAAAAAATATCAAGTTGTTCCAAACCTGTATGAATATCTTTCTTCTGTTGAACACAAAAGATGATATTTTGTCGGTAACCAGTATTTTTTTCTACTATGGAAGTCAACGGTGCCCATCAACTGTCTGGTTACCAACATTCTTTAAAATATCTTCTTTTGTGTTCAGCAGGAGAAAGAAACTCGGTAACACTTTACAATAAGGTTCATTAGTTTACATTAGTTAATGTACTTACTAACATGCACTAACCATGAGCAATACATTTGTTACGGCATTTGTTCATCTGTGTTAATGTTAGTTCATGAAAATACAGCTGTTCATTGTTTGTTCATGTTAGTTCACGGTGCATTAACTAATGTTAACAAGATTTTAATCAAGTATTAGTAAATGTTGAAAATAACATTAACAAAGATTAACAAATGCTGTATATGTGCTATTCATTATTAGTTCATATTAACTAATGTAGTTAACTAATGTTAACTAACGAACCTTATTGTAAAGTGTTACCAGAAACTCATATATGCTTGGAACACCTTGAGGATGAGTAAGTGATAATAGAATTTTATTTTTTGTATGAACCAGTGTTGTAGTCGAGACCACCTCACTCGAGTCGACACCGAGACCAGAGAGAGTCGAGTCCGAGTCAAGACCGAGTCCATAGAGAGTCGAGTCCGAGTCGAGTCCGAGACCAGAGACGGTCGAGTCCTAGTCGAGACCGAGACCAGTGAGGGTTGATTACCTAATTTACTTTTATTTACTTAGAGAAATCCTTTTTTTTTTTTTTTTTTTTTTTTACTGAATTTACTTAGTTTAAAAAATATGATCAGTTTAGGGTAAAAAGGCCACATAGTAGGTGGTGTTAAAAGTAATTTTATTACAATTTGTCATGCGCAGTTGCGCACTAGAAAATCACCAATCACTGGGCGTGTCAATCAATTTAAAGAAATATTTTATTAACATACATTAATAATCATGAAAAATATTTTAAATTGAATTCGAGTGGACTCGGGAATAATTCTCGAGTCCTAAAAAAAAAATGTTCGAGTACGAGTCAATTCCGAGTCCAAATGGACACGAGTCCATGACGAGACCAAGACCATTAAAATATGGTCTCGAGACCGAGTCCGAGACGAGTCCGAGTCTCGAGTACAACAACACTGGTATGAACTATCCCCAACACTAATTGAACAATGATTCACCGTTCAGTGAGGGAGTCAGTTTTGAACCGCTAACACACAAACAAATTAAAGGCTGTAAAATTAAAAAGAATCGCTAATTAAAAAGAGGCGTAAAATAGTCATGTTACAGCTTATGAAGTGTTTGTTGTTATAGTTAGTTTTAAAGTTGTTTTCATTCATTTAAATAAACTGATAATATGCAGTAAATATAATGAAAAACTTTAAAAATGAAAAAAAAAGGCAATTAACTATGCTGAAGTTCAAAAATGACAAAAAAAAACAAAATAAAAGCTATTCAGAATTTTTTTTTCAAAACTAAAACGTAACCTAAAATTGTAATGAACATTGGTAATAATGAGCCAATAAAAATCTTCACAAATATTATAATAGTATATTAACAAAAATATTAACAAAATTATGCAAATAGATAAAGCGTTCCTATATCTCGCAAATGGCAATTTCAGATTATTGTTACACATTTTTTTTGTTTGTCTCATATTAGTACGGAGGAGAAAAAAAGCCTTGGCATCCAAGTAAAAGGAACACAAAAATTGAGCTCACTTGTAGCTTATTGAATTACAAAATAATGGTCTGGGAGGTCAGGTCTCATTGTAAGACAATACACTCCCTACACCCACAACTGTTATCCTAACAAGCTGCTTAAAAACAAATCAAGTCTCCAGATGCTTTAGAATGTTTTACATTTAAACACTGACTCTAGGGATGTCCTTCATAATTAGAACCCAAGAAACCTTGTTTTCATTTATTGAATCAGATAGCATGGCTGGCTTGTCTAATGACCTCTACCTTTAACTACTTTGACACCTTGGCAAGGAACACTGCCTGCCTGTGCGGCCTAAAGCCTCGCCAGAAATAAGCACTCATGAGGTGCATAAAATGTCTGGAGGTGGCACAGTTCCAAGGCTCCAAACAGTGTTACGCCGAACTCATTTTTTGCTTATCGAAACAATGAGTGCCTCAGATACGTCCCCTCAAAATAAGCCATCGATAATAAATGGGATGAGTTCCAGATGCTCTGATTCACCTGTTCCCCTCAGAAGGACAGCCTCTCACGATCTTTTATTTTGTCAATTGAGTTTTTCAGGCTCCCGCTCATACAAACCCAGCTGGGCTGTGTCAACAAATATTCAACATCCAATAAACTGAAGATGAGCTAGTCAGCCACCTGTGCTGGAGCTAAAAATCTTCATTCTGCCAGCATTTCACAAACGGTATTTCTAATTACCAGACAAACACCGTGATTTTCCAAAAGCAGTGAGTAGAAAATGGAAAACGTGGTTAGGTAAAATTTCATTCAAGGATCCAAATAAAGCAGCTGAATCTCTCGAAAGTAATTAAAACCGACTCTGCGTACATGATTGCTTCCAGAAAGTAATTACTGAATAGGGCTGTAAAATACTGATATTCCAATTAATCATAATCTCCAAATAGATTCCTAAAATCCACCTCCTTTATTTTTCCATCTTCAGTGGCGTACTCCTTGTACTCCTCATCAGTTTACAGTCTTTATCTCTGAATTTTATTCAGCAAAATTAGCCAATCTTTATTCAAGCAATTTTGTTCATTTGACGATAGAAAGTTATGTTTTCAAAAGGCAAATTCCCTAAAAACATTTATCATATCAACCTCCGATCAGTGATAAATTATGAGAAAAATATCCTCGTCTTTTTTCATTTGTCATTGACATGAACGAATCGTTCACGAAGGACCACCATCAGTCATACGGTATGGCAGGTCATATTTTGTTTGAGTTTGCAGTCTGAATTTCAATGATACAACAAACTTAGTGAACTAAGTGAAGACTATGGCTGTGTGCGAAATCTCCACTCAAACTACTCCCTACCCCCTATGAGCACTATATAGTGAGCTCACCAGCATAATAATAATAAGAAACACTAGGGCTTGGGTTAGTGACCATCGGTTGTACACTACTTTTCAAAATGCATTCTGGGATATATTGAGTGGACTATAATCATCACTATATATTCGGACAGCATTACAAAATGGCGAGCTCACCATATAGTCCACTATATAGTGAGTAGTGAGAGATTTCGGACACAGCCTATTTGATTTATGAACAAATATCCCTTTTAGTGAATCAAAACTATTTAGAGCAACCAGTGTACTCCCCAAAAAAAGTGATTTCTTTATACAAGTTCAATAACCACATTAATATTTCCAAACAAATCCAGACAATAAGAGGGATACAAACTCAGTGTTGTTGGAGTCAGCACTCTTGGAACTCTATAATGAACAACTCTATAACGGTTTTAGAAGCTTACCTGTGTAATATACAGCATCAGCTGGGAGATCATTTCTTTGATACGCAAGCAAAACGTATTTTATAACTGAAATATACCCAAATGAATCGGAATCAAATAAAATTGAATCAAACTGAGAGCTTGTGAATTGGAAAATCAGCTCTACTGGTTACAACAGTGAAATATTTTATTAGTTTCTGATTGACAGACATCAGCATGTACACAGGCCCATTGTCTAAAAGCAGCACAATAGATTGAGCTCAACGCAGTCACCTTTAAAGAAGCCTATTACACATTGCATTAGTTATGAGGATGGCTGTTGCTTCCATGCAAATTTCAGTGGTGCTACACAATAGGGTCCACCTGCGCAGTCACTCTGAGATAAATATAGACGGGAAGAAGAGCTTACAACTGCTGCCCAGCTCTTGTCACCTTGCCATGTTTCCTTGAAAATTCATCTTCTGTGGGCACACACCTCCACTGCACCCCCCTCTGAAATCCCCCACATCTATCCTCCGATTGTTTTACGAACATGGCCGTATGCCTACAGTTTCAGGTGACATTAAATAATGACATCAGCTAAAAGCAGCAAGTCAATGCGGCTTCATTCATGGATGTCGGACCATGAGTGATGCATATCGGGTGCTTTTTGGCCTCAGACGGGCTAGTGTTCCTTATAATGGGGGTGACACTCCGCTAACACTATGCAGCTGAAAGACAACATGACATAGGAGTCCATTTACGGAGTGTTCAGGAATGTGGCGGCCCGCGGTCTGGCCAGCACCTCATATCCCGAATCAGTAGACCATTGAACTGGGTCACGTTTGTGCCTATCATTGCAGATGAGCATCACTCATTAATCTTTAATTACGAGAGAACTCTCATGTAGGACAGAGCTTTTCAAAGGGGGATTTTTTTTTTGATGAGCGAATCTCTCTTTATCAGCCAGTGAACTCCAGCGATGTAGCCAGGTGGATCACTGACCCCCATAAATCGGTCCTGCGAAGTGCAAAGCCTTTCATCTGTCACACAACAATCCTCACAAAGCAGATGAGGCAAATTTGTGAGATTGAGGTATTTGGGGGAGTCAAGTAGCCTGAGCATCCAGGTCTGGGAGAGATCAACCACACTCCCATCACCATGCAGGTGCAAGGTCAAAGTGAGAGAGTACACAAGCTTTCTTTGTTCAACACTGCAAACTTTCTCAGGAAACTTATCTTAGTTCTTCTGACACGGGGTTCAAATTAGGTATGGCACAGGACGCTTTCTTTTGTGCAGAGTCAGACAATGAAGGATGCCCACCACTGGTAAAACTACTTAGTCTGAAAATCTTACACACATTGCAATTTTTGTTGATGTCTTCAAAAAAGGGCGAAGGCCAATTTGGGACTATAGAAATGTAGACTGAAAATAATTTCTTAAAACAAAATTAATAGTTATATCATTTTACAAATGATCGATATAGTTTTTTTTTCTCTTAATGCACTTATATGATCAGAAGAAGCTAAAATGCTTTATAACCTGAATATATTCACCTCTGACAGATCAATTGAATTCTATAAATGTGGTTTGATTTGGCACAATCAAACAGTAAAGTACAGTCTTATTTAAATGATCATTTTCTCCTTTATCTGTTGCTGGTTTGAGTGGCACAGACACACATTCTTTAAGTGAGGTTCAAAGAGAAAAGAAACGCTTATGGGAAAGAAAGAAAGAAAGAAAGAAAGAAAGAAAGAAAGAAAGAAAGAAAGAAAGAAAGAAAGAAAGAAAGAAAGAAAGAAAGAAAGAAAGAAAGAAGGAAGGAAGGAAGGAAGGAAGGAAGGAAGGAAGGAAGGAAGGAAGGAAGGAAGAAAGAAAGAAAGAAAGAAAGAAAGAAAGATAGATAGATAGATAGATAGATAGATAGATAGATAGATAGATAGATAGATAGATAGATAGATAGATAGATAGATAGATAGATAGATAGATAGATAGATAGATAGATAGACCCAGTCAGCAAACTGACATTGAATCAACGTGGAAACAACGTCTCTCATGACATTGAAACAACGTTGATTTTGCTCATCGAATTAACGTTGAACCAACGTCAGACGCGGCATTCTTCAAAGCTAAATGAAAATCGAAAATTGGTTTGCTTTCATAACGTTGAAACAACGCGTTGATTTCAAGTTGATTTTCCGTTAGTTTTGAAAGAATGACGCGTCTGACGTTGGTTCAACGTTCAACAGACAGACAGACAGACAGACAGACAGACAGACAGACAGACAGACAGACAGACAGACAGACAGACAGACAGACAGACAGACAGACAGACGTTAACAATGTGTTAAAACACTGTTACTATGCTAGAATTGTGCTAATCTAGCAAGCAATATGTTAACATGTTAGCAATGTGCTGTCATTCATGCTAGCAACATGCTAGCAAAGTGTTAAAACATGTTAGAGACATTTTTATCAAGTTGGTAATGCTAGTAAAATGCTAATTAATGTTGACTTGTTCAAATGCTTGCAACATGTTATTAAACACTAGCAGTGTACTAAAACATGTTAAAAACATAAAAAAAAAAACTTAATAGGCTAGAGCACTAGACACATGCCACGGCATGATAAAACATGATAAAACTTGTTAGCAACATAATAAAACATGCTGAAAGCTTATACAATGTATAGAAGTGTTTGTCAACACAAGTTTGTCCCAACGAACTTCACTTTATAGTTTTAAGACTGAGATAGATAGATAGATAGATAGATAGATAGATAGATAGATAGATAGATAGATAGATAGATAGATAGATAGATAGATAGATAGATAGATAGATAGATAGATAGATATTTTATTTAATGTGTTTCAAGAGAAAGATTAACACCCGTTTACTCAACCATGAACCTTTTATGCTCTACAGATGGTTCTCCTGGCTCGATGTGAGGGTCACTGCAGCCACACGTCCCGCTCAGACCCGCTGATCTCTTTCAGCTCTGTCCTGAAGCAGCCTTTCAAAAGCACGTGTTTCTGCTGCCGTCCACACACCTCCAAACTGAAGGCGGTACGTCTGCGATGCTCGGGCGGGACACGGATAACCGCAACTTACCGTTACATCCTTGCGTGCAGCTGCGAGGAGTGCAGCTGAATAAATGTGTCATTGGAGAAAGACCCTCTGGCTGGAAAAAAAAAAACAAAAGAAAAAAGAAAAGTTGAAGGTACAGTTTATTGCTGATGACTCAGAGCAACCATTTTACGATTCATTAGCACTGCCAACAACCCATCAAGACTTCAAGAAGAGTCGCATGTAGCCTAAAGTGTCGTAAGCACTCGGATTTCCAGATGTAGGCCTGGCCGTCGCACCTGCGCATGCGCTCAGCCAGTCAATTTACTTTTATTGCATTCCATTGTTTTGATCACCGCGTGTGTAAAATAGCGGATGCCGACAACAACATTGTAAATCTTGAAGGAAATTTGATGAAGCTGAGGGGGAGTCACTTTGGCGGACTATGTTGAGAGATTTAATACACAGACCAGGACAGAAGGCTGGATGTTTGCACAATGCAAGTGGTGAATTATATAAGTTTGATTTATATCTAGGATAGAATTTAAATGAATAGTAATTATTTACTCCTGTCGTTACAAACCTGAATGACTTTATTTCTTCTGCAGAACACAAAATAAGATTGTTTTACCTGTTTTATTCAATAAAAGTCAGTGGAGTCCAAAACAACACTGAAACCCATTGGCCTATAGACAAAACAAAAACTGAGATATCTTATTTTGTGTTCGACAGAGGAAATACAGGCTTGGAACAACAAAAGGGTTAGTAAATGATGACACAAAGCTCATTTTGTGGTAAATATCCCTTTAAGGTCTCTGGAATTGCCCACATGTTCCAGGCATGCACCTTTGCTTCATTATACCGGCTTAATATTTGAATAATGAAAATTACTCTTGTACAAATCATAGTGCCAATTATAGACTTTGTAAACCTCCTTCAGTTTTTTTACTGTGGGGTTCACAGTGATCTACCATGCCAGACTGCATGTGGAAAATGTCAGTCAATGTTCTGTTTATTTCATCATCAAAGTCTCGCAATTGCTCATGACACATAATAGCAGCAAGTTGTCAAGCTAATCACGTACAGTTATAATAACTATGATGTTTGCATTGTGGAATTGTACAGTAAATGACAAATGCCAAATATAAAAAAAAGAAAGAAAATGTATTGTTCCTCCAATTTCTCTAATCTGTGGAAATAAATTCACCCTCTGCAGACTGATGAAACTGTAGCCTACCGCTGGGAAATTATGACAATTTGCTTGCTGGACAGGTTTGTACTCCACTAGAAGTATGACAGCTTTTGGGGCTCTGCACATGAATCTAATAAACAGTGCCCTTTTGTTTTTAAAGTCTGACTGGCTGCCTTGTGCTAGCTGTCTTGTTACACATACTTTGGCTCATCCATACAATGTGACTTTCAGTGGGGCTATAATTAACTTAATGGCTGATTTGACAACATGACAGACAGTCCACATAATAGCTGTCAGTTGAGTTCTTTGTAATTTTTATGGCTGGTGTATGAGCCATATTCACTTTGTATTTGTCAATTTTGTGCTGTGCCACTAGGGGGCTGTATGTGCTTTGTGGCACAGCTGATCTCGGGTCAGCCCGTGTAAGTCTTTTAATTTGGAGGTAACTCAGACACAGGTGTCGCTGATTGAGAAGCAAACAGTTTTCGACTGTGCCCATGGTCTTGCGCTTGGGGTAAATGATACGGTGTGTTGTATGTTATATTATGAGTTAAGATATTGCCGCTGTATGATATGCAGGAAAATAAATTGCTAGATAATAATAACATTAATGAACGCTCTCCGTCTTTATTTTACGTGTAAGATCACACGCACATGTCTAAACTTAAATCCACGAAATCAGCAACCAGTACTAGACTTTGTTTAGGACTTAGTCAGTACATTTAGGTCGAAAACTGCTTCGATTTGGATAATCGTTCGTGAGGACGCGGCCGGGCCAGCCATAAAGTGGATTTTACTGTGTTCGTTTGGAAATCACGGATGTGAGGAGGGCAAATGTTTGGAGTTGCCGATTGCTGAAAGGAGCTGTACCGGAGCGAGCTGCTGGGTCAACGGATTATCAGCATCTTTACATCGGGACACCATTCATCAAGCCGGCCAACGCTCGATTGGGGTATGTGGTAAACAGCGCTGATATTATTCTTGGCCATGGTAATTTGTGTGCACACATTCACGTAAAACCAATGCATTGGTGGTAATTCGCAACCGTCTAAAAATAACTTTACGCGTCTAGACGAGTTGTTGCGCAACACAAAACTATTCTGCGAACTTATTGATTAATAAGCTAAATCGCTTTGTGTTGTCATTATGACTGAAAAGGGAAAAGGCCAGCTTGGCCCTGAGACTGAAAAACGTGTGGTTAAATTAACACCCAAAGCTTTGTTGGAAAAAATAAGCACTTTAGAAAAGGAAAGAAAGTGTAAATTTAGCAAATTGTCAATTGCAAAAGAATCTATTACTAAATTGATGGGTGATAAAAGGCATGTCAGTGAGGTTGAACATGAATTTAACATGTACAATAAGTTGTGTGATGAAATTTAGCATGTACATACATCTTTATTGGGTTTATTGCCTGCTGATGAAGCAAAAAAACATGAAATATGGTATCAAGCGAAAATGTTGAGTTTCAATGAGTTTTTTGTGGGTACAAATCAATGGTTGTATGACACTAAAGCTTGTTCAGTTACTAAAGTGAATGATGATCATGATGATTTGCCGGTTCAAATTGAAACTCAAAATGTTGATGTTGAAAATGGAAATGAGATTGATGCCAGCAATGGAAGAGGAAATGCTGGTGGAAAGGATGAGGAAGATGATCAGATTCAACCTCAAGACAGCATTTCAAATGTGCAGTCAAGGCACCATGGCTCAAGTAGTGGGTCCTCCAGTAGTAGATCCTCCACTTCTTCAGCCAGACTCAGGGCAAGGGCAGAACAGGCTGCACTCTTGGCTCGAGCTGCTGCCTTAAAGGACAAATATGCATTGGAGGAGCAGGAGCTCATCTTAAGGAGAAAGAAGGAGCAACTTGAGATGGACACTGAGATAGCTGCCACTTCTGCTAAGTTAGCAGTGCTACAGGTCGGTAGTAGCACCCATTCAAGGCAATCTGATGGAATAGCGTCCTATATTAGGAAAGGAGCTAGATCTAAGCTCCCACCCACCCCTCTCAATCCACAGGCCTCAGTATTTGTGCCTCCGCACTCACAGCGATATGCATCTCCACCACTACAAAGCAATGCTTTACCTTTAACCAATCCATCTATCTTGCCAAAGCCAACTGTAACTCAAAGCTTTCCATCCACTCTGGATCAACATAAACCCCTGCCAAGCCAAAATCAGACAGCAGGTATCCACAATTTGCTGCAGCAACAGAATGATATAACAGCTCTTCTTGTTAAAATGCAAACTTTACAAATGCTGCCACGCCGAGAAATTCCAATTTATGATGGAGATCCTCTAAGGTTCAACACATTTATAAAGGCGTTTGAACATTGTGTGGAGGCAAAGACCAGCTGTAAAGGTGACTGTTTGTATTATCTTGAGCAATTTACTAGGGGGCAGCCAAGAGATATTGTGCGCAGCTGCCTTCATATGAATGCAGATAGAGGATTCGCTATTGCCAAAAAATTGCTCAAGGAACACTTTGGAAATGAGTTTAAGATAACAGAAGCATACATGGAGAAAGTCATAGGATGGCCAAGTATCAAAGCTGAGGACCCCAACGCGCTCAAAGCATATGGTCTCTTCCTCCGTGAGTGTTCCAACGCTATGGAGGACCTTCGGTATTTAGAGGAACTTAACATGCCAGCAAACATAAAGATTCTGTGTCAAAAGCTTCCATACAGACTCAGAGACAAGTGGAGAGCAAGGGCATGTGAGATACTGGAGAAAACTGGGCGAAGAGCACAATTCCCAGACATTGTGGAGTTCATCGAGCGCCAGGTCAGAATCACTGCAGATCCAGTCTTTGGTGATATACAAGACAATTTACCTGTTATTAGGGGAGCTACAAAAGTAAACAAGTCACAGGTAAAACCTCAGTTGGGAAGAAACACCATAACACAGGTGGTCATTGAGGAAGGATACAGCAAACCAGATAGTACCGAGGAAATGGCTCAGAAAAAAGGAACATCCTTTACCAAGACTGATTCTGTTTCCTGTCTGTATTGTGCTGCTGGTAATCATGTTTTGGAACAATGTTTTAAACTGGGGAAAAAGACACACAGGGAGAAACTGGACTATCTAAAAGAGAAAGGTCTGTGTTTCAGTTGCTTGTGCACAGGACACTTGAGTAAAGATTGCGATAGGCGCATTATTTGCAACAAGTGTAACCGAACGCACCCCAGTGTTTTGCATATAGGAGAGATGGAAAGAGTTATTCAAAAGGATCAGAAGGATGGTGAGCAGAAATTTACTGAGGCGTCGAATTCCTCCGACAGCTGCACAACATCCTCCGCTTGTTGTCTTACAGGGGCTGGTCACTGCAATGGAATTCTTCCCATTTTGCCTGTTAAGGTGAAGTGCTCAAAAGGAAACAAGGTTATTGAAACCTATGCTTTTCTGGACCCGGGGAGTACAGGAACTTTTTGCACCAGGCAGCTCATCGACAAGTTGAATGTGGAAGGACGCAAATGCAAAATTCACATTCGCACCTTGGGCCATGATAACGCAGTAGAAAGCTCCATTGTTGACAATCTGGAAATTTCAGGAGTTTCTGGTGAGTGCTTCTATTCACTTTCTAAAGTGTGTACCCAGGAAGAGATACCTATCTCTACAGCCAACATAATTAGTGAAAGGGAGCTGAGAAAATGGCCTTATTTAGACGATGTAAAGATTCCCCATATAAATGCTGAGGTTGACCTATTAATTGGCACAAACGCCTCCAAGTTGATGGAGCCTTGGGAGGTGATTAACAGTCGTGATGGTGAAGGACCCTACGCGATCAGAACCCTACTGGGATGGGTAATAAATGGTCCTTTTCGGGGAAGTAGTGACTGTGGAATTGACCACCCTTTAGTTTATGCCAACAGAATTGCCATTGATATAATTGAAGAACTGTTAACCAGCCAGTACAACTACGACTTCAATGAGCAAGATTCTGCAGAACAGGAAGAAATGTCAAGGGAAGAGAAGAAGTTTGTGGAGATAATGGAAGGCTCTGCTCAGTTTAAAAATGGACATTACACGTTTCAAATGCCTTTCAAAGGGAAAGATGTTTCAATGCCGAATAACCTCTGTGTTGCCATGCAACGTGTTCGTGGTCTGAAAAGGAGACTTCAAAAAGATGCAGGCTTTCATGAAGAGTATAACAACTTTCTTTCTGATGTTATTAGCAATGGCTATGCTGAAGAAGTGTCGCAGCATCAGTTGGAAACGCCAATGGGGAAGGTGTGGTATATTCCGCACCATGGCGTGTACCATCCACGGAAAAGAAAATTATGAGTGGTGTTTGACTGTGGAGCAGAGTACAAAGGGATTTCGCTCAACAGTCAGCTCTTGCAAGGACCGAACCTAACCAGCTCGTTAGTTGGAGTTCTTATGCGATTCAGACAGGAACAAGTGGCCGTAATGGCGGACATTAAGGCTATGTTCCACCAGGTTAAGGTGGCAGAGGAACATCGGGATTACCTAAGATTCTTATGGTGGCCTCAAGGTAACCTGGAGCAAGATCTTGTAGAGCATCGTATGACTGTCCATTTATTTGGAGCGGTTTCCTCACCCAGTGTTGCCTGCCTTGCTCTTAGAAAAACTGCTGAAGACAATCAGGCTAATTTTCCAACAGAAGTGATTGAAACGATCAACAGAAACTTCTATATGGATGACCTACTGAAGAGTCTGCCCTCTGAAGAGGATGCAGTTACCATGGTTAAAAACCTTATAACCATTTGCGGCAAAGGAGGGTTTACCCTCACTCAGTGGATCAGTAATAGTTGAGAAGTGCTTCAAAGCCTCCCAGATGATCTCAAGTCCACGAACCTGCAAGAGCTTGATCTGGACAGGGATAAGCTGCCGCTGGACAGAGCTTTGGGTTTGCAGTGGTGTATCGAGACGGACACTTTCAAATTCAAGCTGAAAGTCAAGGAGAAGCCGGCAACCAAGCGAGGCATGCTATCCATCATCAGTTCCGTCTACGATCCTTTGGGGTTCTTGGCGCCTATAGTATTCCCGGCCAAGCTGCTGTTGCAGGAGTTATGCAGGATGAAGTATAATTGGGACAATCCAATACCTCCAGCCTTTCAGCAGAAGTGGAACAAATGGCTGACAGATCTTGAGAAGGTGGCATATTTTAAGATCCACAGATGTGTGAAACCTGCTGTATTTGGGACGACTGTCAGCGCCCAATTGCATCACTTTGCTGATGCGAGCGAGAACGGCTATGGTACAGCTACTTACCTGAGGATGCAGAACATGGAAAAGAGAGTTCATGTTACTTTCTTATTTGGTAAAGCCCGAGTGGCCCCACTGAAGACTGTGACCATTCCCCGTTTAGAGCTCACTGCTGCTGTTGTAGCAGTACGAGTGGACAAGATGCTTCGATCGGAGCTCCAGTTTCCACTAAAGAAGACTTGCTTTTGGACTGACAGCACATCAGTTCTTAAGTACATAAAGAATGAGGACCGAAGATTTCAAACCTTTGTAGCTAACAGGGTAACCACCATCAGGCTCAACTCGGAAATTAAGCAGTGGAGATATGTTCCCACATCTTTGAACCCTGCTGATGATGCTTCACGTGGATTGAAGGCAGAAGATCTTGTGAAGCAAAGATGGATAGAAGGCCCAAAATTCCTATGGGAACCTGAAGAAATGTGGCCAACATTTCCTGTGGATACAAGTGTCACTGCTGATGACCCAGAAGTAAAGAACAGTCTGACAGTCAATGCTATACTTGTTGACACCAATCCCACATCGCAATTGATGACCCATTTCTCTGATTGGCAAAGATTGAAATTTGCAGTTGCGTGGCTCATTAGGTTGAAAGGAACTCTGCTTAAATTAAAAGAAAAGAGGAAAGAGTTGGAGCGTGCAAATACCAGTGCTATTGGAACAGCAAGTTTGGATGTGCAAAAGGAGATGCAAGCTTTCTCAACATCGCTTGGGAATCAGAAGGTAACCCTGGAAGATCTCTTGGAGGCTGAGACCTCCATAATTACTTTTTGCCAGCGAGAGAGATTCCCCACAGAATTTGCTGCACTAATTTCTGGAAAGCCACAAGTGCCGAGAAGTAGCAGCCTTCTCAAATTGGATCCGGTTCTTGAAGGAGGACTTCTACGAGTTGGGGGACGGCTGAAAAGGGCAGCAATCCCTGAGGACATTAAACACCCTCTCATCTTGTCCAAGGACCAACATATCTCCGATCTTATCCTCCGTCATGTCCATTTACAGCTTGGACATGGAGGTAGAAACCATGTTCTTTCCGCTACAAGGAGAAAATACTGGATTACTAGTGGAACTATTGCAGTGAGGAAGATCATATCACAATGCCTCATTTGCAAGCTCCATGGTGGAAAACCTGGTGAGCAAAAAATGGCAGACCTCCCAGAAGAGAGAGTTGTTCCTGATCTACCGCCGTTTACTAACGTTGGCGTAGATTATTTTGGGCCAGTTGACATAAAAAGAGGGCGTAGCATCATGAAAAGGTATGGAGTAGTATTCACTTGCATGACAAGCAGGGCTGTGCACCTGGAAGTGGCCTATTCCCTTGACACAGACTCGTGCATCAACGCATTGCGACGGTTCATCTGTCGAAGAGGACAAGTTGCACACTTAAGATCTGACAATGGTACCAACTTTGTGGGTGCAGAAAGGGAGTTGCGAGAAGCCTTAGCCTCTTTGAATCATGACCGCATTGGAAGAGCCATGTCTAAAAAGGGAATTAAGTGGAGCTTTAACCCTCCAACTGGGTCACATCATGGTGGCACATGGGAGCGCTTGATACGGATGATTAGGAAGATCTTGTGCTCTGTGCTCCGGCAGCAAACCTTAGATGATGAAGGGTTCCACAGTGTTTCCTCTACATTCATTCTCCCGTGGCGGGCCGCCACGCTTAAAATCCTCCCGCCACGGCTACAGCTTCTCAGTGACGTCCGATATTCTGCATAGTATTATGTTATTTTGTTAAGCCCCACTAAAGGCATAAAAAACTTTGTAAAGCACAATCAAGTTTTCACCCTATATTCCAAGACTTCTAAAGTCATTGCATAATGTGTAATTTTAGTCGCTAAGTTAAAGTTAACGGAAAGTCATCTCGCCTCAGTCATTCTCCATTCAGAATTCACACAGCTCGTCGCGTTCGTTTGCGACACGACGACACTCTCTTCAAGGTCAATATTCCCATTATTACTTCATTTGTAGATAAAGCATAAAGGTCTATGGTTTTCATAAAATGACTTTATCTTGCTGGAGTGGAGTTTATTGCCCATACCTTTCACATTCCCTTTATGTAAGATTACAGCATAGAGTCGAGAGAGTGCTATGTTCTTCATGCGCACTGAAATTTAAAACTGTTAAAAGAAAAGGCTCAAAAAACTGTTGCATATAGAATACACTAAGCATTAGTGCTGCACGATTAATCATATCGCAATCGTAATAGCGATCTCAAACCTATGCAATTATATAACGCAAAATGCCGCGATTTTATATGAAATAAACAAATTAGGGCTATTAACGCAGCATCTCTTCTTTTTTGTCATCCTTTGACTAGTGTTACACGATCCTGTTCTTATTCGTGCAAATGCCTTTTCGCATTTTGCACGACAAGAACTGAAAAGCTGCCTGTGAATGCCCTAAATGAGACTCGCAGAAAGACGCGCGCCATAATGCGCATGCACTGACGCGTGCCAGATTACAGTTCTCTTTCGAGCTTGAACGAACAATAACACACACAATTATGCCAAAATGTCGTTTTGTCGAGTATCTTCATAACGTAAGAAAAGTCTTAAGGACGAAAAGAGTTGTGCTATGAGGCGCATGTGAGATCCGCGTCTCGGCAACGGGTGATCTTAAAGGGCCAGCAGCGAATAAAGCGTTATGTCAGTCAAGTTAAAAGAACAAAGGGAAATTAGAAAATTACTCACTGATCTTGACTAAAGAACTTTTGTAGCTTTAATAAGGATTATTCTATATATAATTTATAATTCATGCAGCACATACTGTTTGATAACTTTATTCAATTTCTGTACCTGTTAAGACAGGAAGGGCACAGGTAAATATGGTTTTTATTATGGGTTTATGTGGGGATTGTTTGAAGTTCACTTAATTTAAAATTTGTTAAAAAAATTTTTTTGCCTAATAATTTTTTTTAAAAAAGTTGATAGCTTTCACTGTAATGATGGTTTGGTTGATGGTTTATTGATCATTATAGGTGTTATCAATCATTTAGTTGTTGTCTGTAGTTTGAGTTGAGAAATAAACATTAATACACAGAATGATCACTAATCTGTGTGTGCATTTTACTTTAGAACCAAGCAAGTTGGACTCATGAAACCATTTTATTATATCGGAATCGCATATCACAATTGCAATATTGACCTCAGTAATTGCAATGGCAATATGACATTTTCCCCAAATCGTCCAGCCCTACTAAGCATATTATAGATATAATCCCTTCGCTATGTTCTTTTCAATGTGAAGCATTGCTTGCTGTGACTTGGTGTTGCTTCAAGTGCATCATTCTGCACACGGGATGCGCATGATCGATTATAATACTTTGGGGAGACAAGGCCCCCCCACCGGGGAAATGGGCCTGCCCCCACAGCTTGGAAAAATCCTAGAGGAAACACTGGTTCCATACCGTGCTCTGTGAGGCTGAATCTATACTTAACGATCGCCCCATCACAAGACTGTCAGAGGATCCCAATGATCTAGAGGCGTTGACGCCAAACCATCTGCTACTCCTCAAAGGAAAACCAGTTCTCCCACCAGGATTGTTCAACAAAAGGGATATTTACGCAAGGAGAAGGTGGAAACAAACCCAGTACATTTCGGATCTCTTTTGGAAGAGGTGGATCCGCGAGTACTTACCGCTTTTACAAGAGCGTCAAAAATGGAACCAGGAGAAGAGGAATTTTGTTCCTGGAGATCTGGTCATGGTTGCGGATTCAACAGCACCACGTGGGTCATGGATGCTAGGAAGAGTCCTGGAAACCTTCCCCGATAAGAGAGGTCTGGTACGTGTGGTTCGTTTGAAGACCAAGACAAACATCATTGAACGACCCATTACTAAAATATGCTTGCTAAATGAAGCTAAAGAGTAATTGGTTCACAGTGGGGTATTTATGTATTTTCTGTATTATGGCTCTTTTTGAATTTGGTGTAATTGCTCTGAAAGATGCAATTAGGGGCTGGAGTGTATGAGCCATATTCACTTTGTATTTGTCAATTTTGTGCTGTGCCACTAGGGGGCTGTATGTGCTTTGTGGCACAGCTGATCTCGGGTCAGCCCGTGTAAGTCTTTTAATTTGGAGGTAACTCAGACACAGGTGTCGCTGATTGAGAAGCAAACAGTTTTCGACTGTGCCCATGGTCTTGCGCTTGGGGTAAATGATACGGTGTGTTGTATG
The DNA here is from genome assembly GCF_988280905.1 of Pimephales promelas. Lineage (NCBI taxonomy): Eukaryota > Metazoa > Chordata > Actinopteri > Cypriniformes > Leuciscidae > Pimephales > Pimephales promelas. The sequence continues at coordinate 18,162,956 of NC_142775.1, forward strand.
TTATATTATGAGTTAAGATATTGCCACTGTATGATATGCAGGAAAATAAATTGCTAGATAATAATAACATTAATGAACGCTCTCCGTCTTTATTTTACGTGTAAGATCACACGCACATGTCTAAACTTAAATCCACGAAATCAGCAACCAGTACTAGACTTTGTTTAGGACTTAGTCACTACAGCTGGCCTAAGAAATCTCCCTACCAGTCGGCTGCAGAGTCGAGGTACCCAGCTAAATGAGACATCATCTTGTTCTCTGATCTTCCGTTAATTATAATGTTCCAGATGTTGTACAAGTGCGTGTCTTTATTCCCTCTCAGACAAGTGATAAATCGAGCAAAACCGACAGGTGATTCAAACAGAACGGGGTTATTATTAATTGAAGCCAGTCCAAATTTTGGCCCAAGAGTGTGACGGTCCAATTGAGTAGGGGGGAAAAAACACTTTTAACCATCTAAAACACAAAAAGGTAAGTTTGTTCCTGCTAAGAAGGTTGTAAAGGAGCAAGTTACAAAAATGCCATGAATAAAAGACAAATACCATTGTTTAATCCCCACGTCTGCAATGTCTTTTTGATCTCTCATAAGATACCAATGTGAGGCAGTGTAGTAGGCTATTCTGTCCTATAACCTGATTAGACTGAAGCCAATATCAGCTGCAATTTTTCCAATAGTGAAATTGAAATGTTTTTTTGCTACCATTTGTTTTCACTCTTTGAAACGATACTCCTTGGACCTCACTGGCTTTCACAGCTACTTTGTAATAAAATCTGTTGTCAGTAAAAACATACAAATAATTAGCAGAATAATAAAAGCAGAAACAACATATCAAACAAATGCTAGGCTATAAAACATGACATTGTATGTGAACATGTTGTTGGAGTGTTTGTCTATTTTTCAGAAGGTATATGCTAAGGTAATTCGAAATTATTTCATAAACATCTTTATATAGCTGCGATTGCTTTTCTGTGTTGCACACTATAAACTAATGTAGCAACTACACACTCTTGTGGCTGATATAGTAACTGGACTGTTAATCGCTTTTCACATTCCCTTGAAAGAAATATTTCAACCAAAATGAAAACTCACATTAGTCGTTTCCTTAGTCCAGGTATGCAAAAAGAGCAGATATTTTCATGCAGATCATGCAGATATTTTCTCTACAATAAAATCATTATGTGAGTGTCATTGTACAAAAATGACAAATTGGTCCACATAGAACCCTTATTAGCCAATATCTCAAGACTTAAAGGGATATATATATCAATTTAAAGTTAAAGCCCGATTCTCATTCCAAAGGTCCCAAAAAAAAGTCATCTGGTGCCTCAGTGACTTCACTCAGAGAAGTTGTCAATCTCAGCTGTCAACCGTGACCTCCCCAGTTTTTATAGTTTAAAGAACTAACAAAAACCAAACTTATTTTAAATAAACAAAGACTTGAACTTACATCAGCATGTTAAAAAAAACTACCTAAAATGACAGAAACCATCTTTGGCAAAAATGTATTTGTTAGGTTGTCTTGTGTTCCAGATTACATGGTAAGGATGGGGCTGCGATACAATTTTACAGGACAATTCTTACATTCCCTGGCCATTACTATTTATGAAGTATGAGTGACCCCTGCTGGCATTATTTTGCATCATTCACCTTTAATTTTCTGAAGTGCTGTGGGTTTCTATTATTATTATTTTTTTTAAGTTTTCTTTTTTGAAAACTTAGCATGGTATGGTATGTTCAAGATACACTATCTCTTCTTAGGTGAACACGTGCTATGCCTCAAACTGGTCTGGTATAAACTATAAGAAAAGTACTTTGCTGAACTAAGTAGATGTGAGCCTAAGGAAATATAATATAGGCCTATATTGTGTTAATATATAAATAAGTAAATAAATAAATAAAACAGGTCATGAGAACAGTTCCTTAAGCTGTGGTTTACAGTAAATTTAAAACAGGGGTTTTAGGCACTCTGCTCCACGTCCTGTCTAAAAATGCACATAACTGTAAATTCACTGTAAAACCACTGCTTCACAGGGCTTATTATTGCATTTAAATATTTTGTATAAAAATGTTCTTTAATTCAACACATGATAAATCTCTTTTTTATTTTTTAGAATACATTCAAACATTCTTTTATTTTCAATTGTAGAATCAAATATTATATATTTACAGCAGGGATTGGCAGGGTTATTTTATAAATATTTATTTGCACAATAATGTTGTAATACTGTAAAAAATTTCCTTGATCAACATCTTTGTTTATCCTGCAACAACATTCCAATCAACCAATCAGACTTCGCCAGAGTTTGTCAAGTTTTGGTTAGATGCTTAGGCTACAGTGTTGTTATTATCTCTATAATTTTAGGGATTAGGCATGGGTCGAATTAAGTTTAGGGGTGGGTATATGGTTTAGACAAAATTTTCGGACAGGAATGTTGTTCCAGGATCAACAAAATATTAGCAAAATCACGGTGACTTCGCATTCATTACATAGGCCAACATAGCACGTGGAAGGGTGCTTGGGTGTATTTCCCCCCGGTGCTCTTCTATCTGTCATTCCCAATGATGGGAGGCGGAGGCGGGGCTCAGAACGCTTTGAACACAGATGCGGCTCTTCTGCTCTCTGAGCGCCAGTCAGACGAACAGCACCATGACTGCGAACGCATACGACGTGATTGTGATTGGCGGAGGGATCTCAGGTTAGTCTCATCAAAATAGCGCATAAAACTTCATATAATCTCATTGCAATTAACGCACTTTTAAAGAAACTTTGCATGGCTGAAGATTACAGCCTGGTGATCGTAATGCAGAGTTATGATCATCGTTATTGAGTAATATAAGGCGCGCGACTGACCCTTGCTGAACGATTATTCCATTTCCTAAGAAGCTTAGACGCCTTAACACTGTATTATCGCTGAGTTTAAAATAATAATGCATATTTACGTTTTAAACAGGACTCTCGAAAGGAAGGTTTTAGTTTTGCAGACTTAAAGGGAATTTGTTCCCGATGTCACCTGAGCTTGCTCTTTCACTTCCGTGACATGATTATTTCATATTCATAACGCCAGAGGCATAGACCGTTAAGTGGCATGCAACAATGTGTAGTTGCTATTTAACGTCACTGAACTTTATATTATACTAAACATCAAGATTTTAGTTTAAAATATACATATGTGTTTATGGGCAAGTGTAGCCTATATTCTTTTAAATCACGTTTACCTTTATAGTTTGTAACATGCGTACACTGCATGTAGGCTATAGGCTAATAACGATAGACAAATGTAACTTTTTTGTCTATTGTAATTTTAGATGAATTATGTCAAACTAGCTACATAACATTAGACAGTCTGTTTTCAATATCAACTACTAGGCTACCCATCCTTATTACATGGCTCTTTGGAATACTTTATTCTGATTGGTCAATCACTGCAGCGATGTTGTATAACTGTTCACTCATAATATGTGCGAGTATAATTTTAACTGAATATTTCAAATCAAATCAATATTTCATGTTCATGTATTTATTTGAAAAAAGAACTTTCGAAATAATAGTCTTGTTAGATTCAACAGGTTTTCAAAATAGAGACATTTTACAGGTTTACATTTTACATAAGGTTATGCACATGCATTGTTGATAAGTAGTTGACTTGTCAGTAGTTGACAGTAGTTTACATTGTATAATCATGCATGCAGATTTTTTTTGCCTCATAAAAGATACCTTTATTTATGTATGTATATATATATATATATATATATATATATATATATATATATATATAATATATATAATCTTTAAAAAAATATCACTGCAAGACCATTCATAATTAAATAGAAAATGCAAAAAATGTGTTTAAACTGGTCATAAAAAAATGTGCTGAACTTAAAATATACTTCCCCTTGTATATTAATATACATTTCAATCTAAACACACTAAAATTACTTAAAATAGGTCAACTATCCACATACACTGCAGTACTCGCATGCACATACTTGCAGTGGTTCAGGGCTAGACATTGCTTTGAAGAATGTTTATACTACTCAGAATCAGGGTTAAATAAGACGTTAAGTGCTGAGTGAAAAGCCTGAACCTGTCACACATTTGTATCACAACCCAGTGAAAATAATAATATGCATTGGCCCTAGTGGAGATCTATGGGGGTTTTTTTCACCCAATCTTCCATGGCGAGTTTATTTCACTGAGATTGTAGAGCGATGTATACATATATTGCACTACGATAGGATGCAGAATTGATTAGAAAATGCTATGTGATAAGATCTTTTTATTAGTCAGTCATCCTAGCATGTGTAAAGCGACCTATTTTGTTTAGTAGTGTGAATGCATAGCACGATGTCTTTACAGTTATAACCTAACAGGAAATTCCATTCCTGTAGTGTAAACGGACTTGGTCCCACAGTGAATAATGCATTATAATATAGCCATGACAATTTAAACCCAGCTCAGAGGGAGTGCACACTGGATGAAATATTGCTTGTGCAAGAACGACATTCTTGAAAACAGAATCGAGCCAAGATGTCCTCGTGATAACCTGCTGGAAACATTATTTCTTGTCATACAGGCGATTTTTGTATTTATTTTTTTATATGCAAGAGGACCACAGAATCAAGTCAAATGTTTTAGTCTATATTGTTAAATCTGAAGGACATATTAAGGTTTCTGTTTGCAAAGTTGCCCACAGTTTAATAACTCAGGATCACCTTATTTTTGATCATGGTAGTAAACTATTTTCTGTGAATGTGCAAGGTCTTTGTTTGATTTAGGTCTTTTTTTGACAAAACTAGGAGAATAACAAGTGCATTTATGCCAGTTTGCAATATGATGCACAATAACTGGAAGCCTCGCTCATTCAAGCTGAAAATGGACAAACCCACTCTTACGTAAAAATAAAGTAGATAGTCTACTGATAACTGAAACTGCCTTACTTACTGCCTGTCATACTGTACTACTACTATGCTTGAAGAAAACTTATGAATGTAATCAGTCACTATTTTATAAAGATAAGGCCACACATGTAGCACTATGGACCCAGTATCACCCAATCCATTGCTATAAAACCGTTTATCAGCAACACAACTTTGATTCCCTGCCAAGTTTCTAGCAGTCCGTGCTAAACAAACTGCACTTTTGAGTCTGTAAAACGTTTGTCATTCGTGCATGTGTGCGATGTTGCACATCATCAGTAGTTTGAGGCTAGTTCCACATTCGTTGCCGTGGCATACGTTATGTTTTATGATATGCAAGATCTGATTTGTGGAGTATTGCACTTTTTTCATTGCAGTTATATGAATTAGGACTGAGTGAATTTGACACATGGAGTAGAAGTTGGCACATACATTGGTTGTCATGTTAAAGTTGTTGAATATGCAGATGTTTTTCGCCTGTTGGCCTTTGAAGGAGATCAGAGTTTCCTATTCTAACCAATCCTCAAAATGAGTTGCTTCAGGGACCTTTTAATAACGACCCAGCACTCCCTGTAAATCTAATTACTTTGTGCAAAGCTACTGGAGATGCTTGGGGAGACAACACTTTGGCAGAACTGGTAAACAAAACTGACAACTCATTTTTTTTTTATGCTCCCCAGGATCCTAGAACATGGGACAGCAAATGTGTTAAATTTGTGTCTGTTGTCAAGTGCCACAGGGGCTGTGCTTGACATAGAGGACAACTGAAGTCTTTCAGCTAAACAATGGAAATGACACCTTTACTCATCTTGTTTCATATCAACAACTGAAGTATATTGTCACTGAAAGAGTAAAGCATGGCACAAGCAACGCCAATGTCATTTCCACTTTTTTCCATCATCTGGCCAAACTGTTCTCGTTGTTTAACCATTCCATTCTCGGCCAATCTGTCCCAGCCAGAATGGATATGGTTTAATTTTCCATTGTGGGGCTGATAACGGAGCTCTTTGGAATTTTATACAAATGTGTCAGTTGTTACCATCATAACGGAGTTTATAGACGGTGTGAGATGTAAATAGCAACTGAGTTATGGAGGATGACCAGATATATCTATTATTAACTTGTTTACTTCCCTCAAATAGCACGCTTGGACAGCTACGAAGAAACTGGTAACCATTGGTTGGGCCAGTTTTGATGTTTTGGAGTGGTCGAAGTGTTAAAATAAACAGAGTATGCTGTGAGCACCTATGTTTACTCCTCAGAGAAACCTGCAGATGACTTTCTGTGCGTATTTTTGCATAATTACTTCGCCTTTATGTGCTTACATGTACAAATAGCTGTTTCATAGTTTCACAATTGAACAGACTGAGAAGTGTTTCAATTAACAAAAGCATTAGGGAGTTGTTTTGCTCAGAACTCTAGTAGGTCTCAGCAGCAGCTCTCATGGGGGAGCAAGTGAAAGGCAGGAATTCCACATTTAATTGCAAAGGCTGTTGACACTGACGCTTCCTGGTGAGTGCCCTGCTCTTGCTAAAGAACTTCGCCATTCCTACTTTGGAAGTCAGCCAGAAAATACAGCAAACATGTAGATTCACAGGCCAGTTGTGTGCTGTGTCTGCATAGGCCACTTTTACAGTGTGTTTTGTACTTCTTGATTCATTATGTATAGCTGTTCAAGACAAGAGTGCGTTTTTAATGATGGCTTTGCAAATATGTACTATTCAAAAATTCATTAAATTGTTCAAAATATTTGACAGGAAAGACATTTCAACTGTTATAAATAGATGGGGTTTCAAATAAATGCTGTTCCTTTTAACTTTCTATTCATCAAAAGAAGTCTTTTACAAAACTATTAAGTAGCACAACTGTTTTCAAATGTTTATTGACCACAAAATCAGCATATGATTTCTGAAGGATCATGTGACACTGAAGCTTTGCTGAATAAATTACATTTAAAAAATATATTAAAATTAGAGCTGTCAAACGATTAATCACGATTAATCGCATTCAAAATAAAAGTTTGTGTTTACATAATATATGTGGGTGCACTGTGTATAATTATTTTGTATATATATAAATGCACACACATGCATGTATTTAAGAAAAAAATATTATTTATATAAGATATATATATATATATATATATATATATATTATAAATTATATATAAATATACAGTATATACATGAAAATATTTCTTAAATATATACAAGCATGTGTGTGTATTTATATATATACAAAATAATTATACACAGTGCACCCACATATATTATGTAAACACAAACTTTTATTTTGAATGCGATTAATCGTGATTAATCGTTTGACAGCTCTAATTAAAATAGAAATGAATTATTTTAAACATTGTGTAACATCATAGTTTTGACTGTATTATGATCAAATAAAACTTGCTGTAGAACGGTAGTGCAAAAAAAATGTGTCTGCCAGGTCTTGCACAGAATTAGATATAAAATAAACTGACTTTATGCTACACCAATTGCATAAAGTTAAACATTTCTCACATTGCCAGTGGTTGCAGACACTTGTGTTCATGGAAATAACCAGCTCTCATAGACAATAAAATCCCTTCAAAATGAAGAAAACAATGTTTATTCCAGTAATAAATGGATCTCTGAAGATCAAGCACTATTGCAAACATTGATTCCTATAGAGCTCAGCGCATTTTGATGCATTTCGAATTTTCATAGTGGTAAAACATACACCTGGATTTGGAAAAATATGTCTGCATAATGCTTTTAGAGTGCTAAAAAAATACTCGGATGCCTTTTTGCTGTGTCCTCTTAGCTTGTGTAAACAAACGCCATTGGCCTGTTTTTTCTCCCACTGAGCCATGCAGAGCCTGACTCCAGCTTGACTGGCTGTGTTATGCAACTTAAGATAATACTGCTCTGTTTCTCTGTTAGACAAACAACTGTCCTTGGGGTTGCCACGCGAACATGCCATTTCACTGGTCTCTAATTGCTTTTCAATAATGCATCCACACGTCAATGTTGCAGCATATTGGAGAAAGCAATTGCTTTTAAGAGCGTGAAACATCATGAACTATTCGCTGTCACTGACATGTTTTTTTTTGTTTGTTTTTTTTTCCAAGTGATTCTTTACAATCAATTCATGAAAACCGACTTTCATTTGTATTGGATTGTCTTGATGCATATTTAAACTATATAAAGGGATTGAGCATGCTTTAAAGAAGACAGAAAAATGGATTGCTGTTTGTTTTCAGGTCATAGGCCCACGCATGTTACAGCTGTAAAGCTGGGGTTAAACAGAAACTGATTTATAGGATGCTCATTTTTAATCACTGGGTTATTGTAATACTAAAAAAAAGCCTTAAAATCCCATTTTAAGGCTATCTAGATGTTTTTTATATACTGGACAACAATACAAAAATATTGATTAAAACTTGTTTTATGCAGTGTATGATATCTCTGTAATGCTGTGAAAGTATTTAACTATTCTTGGAGTTGTATATTTATTTCATTTTATTCAGTGCCTTTAATTAGGGATGCACAATATAGCAGTATAATATCTGTTATTAATAAAGATTTATTTCTTAATTTAATATATATTTTCTCTATCTGCTGATATTGTATATTTAATTGTGCATGATCATTTTCCCTATTTTTACATTTAGATCACTTTTACCATCATCTAACGTTCACTTAAAGTTAATCTTTAAAAAAAACAGTCGTTTTAATAAAGCTGTTAAATATAATCTTTAGCTCATCTCAGTGTCACAAACGGTCAGTTTAGTTTTCGTTCTCATCGACTTTTAGTTTGCTTATCATTATTTCCTGTGGTCTTTTTTCACGTTTCCCGCCACTTGTTTGTTACCATGGAAATTTATTTAATCATCACAGCTGTTTGTATTTGAGTTTGTTAAGTTCCTTTGTTTCTTCGGTTCTTGGTCAGTTGTTGTTTGTGTCCAGAGCACATTGTTGCTCGTGCTGGATTATTCTGAGTTTTTTTTATCATTAAAGCTGCCGTCGGCAACATTTTTTCATCATATTCAGTGAAATCGACACTATATATATAACTATATAGTATATATATTAACTATAATCCGACAGAACAACATAAATAAAGTGGTTTTAGAAAAAAAAACCCGAGCTTCTAACTCCATCTCTGGAGCGTGTTATTTGTTTTGCAAAAATCCAGCGCTCCCTGTTCACTGTGTCAAATCAGTGCAGGGGGGTGTGAGATCTGACTGTCAATCACAGATCAGGCACACGCCACCCCTCGCGCACGTTACAATCACATGCACACGCCTGAAGATTCGCACAGTAAGGAAGAGTGATGGTGGAACACTAACAAACCAAGTAAGCTCATTTAGAGTATAAATGACGTTAGCAATTGCAATATATTGGTATATTAGCCAGGGCAGCATACCTCCAAATAATCCATGGTGTTGATGAATGCTGATGAGACGGTCGCGTTCACAGAAAACCTGGTGCGCACGCACTCGAGCACGAACTCTGTGGGAGGGTATTCGTTTGATAGTGGGGGAGGGCCATATGAGTTGTAAACATTCAGAATGTTGCCAAAGTCCACTCAATCAGCCAGAGTTGCCGACGGCAGCTTTAAATTTCTTTGGTATTTGGAACCTGCCAGACCTGTTCGTCATCTTTGGATCTTCATATTGTAACACTCAATTTCACACTGTACACAATACAATTGTTAAATTGTTTGAAATTTGATTGGAATCACTTAAAAAAAAGCATGTGCAGCACTGCACTATAAAAATTATATTTAGATTTATCGACCAATATATCGGTTATCGGCTTTCAAATATAAAGAATTATCGGTTATCTATATCTGCCAAAATTGTCATATTGGTGCATCCCTATTCCTAATAAATTCACTTGTAGCAGTTTATTTAGACAAAATTTGACAGTTTTGAAATTGAATATTTGTTGTTATTGTTACAACATCTGTCTGTTGATCAGTATTGTATAGAATTGTTATATCGGTCCAGTCCTACCTTTTTTAAAAAGTCAACAAAACCCTTTCAAAGTACTAGTTACTTTTGTCATGTGGGATAATTGATGAATGAGCTGCTTGCTAAAGCTGACACATTAGCATTTTTATTGAGAAATTCCTGTTTTGGATTGTGGTTTTGAACCACTGACCACTGAAAGGTGGCCCGTGTCACCTCCCATCAACAGCAAGTCAGTGTTAATGTGTTGTGATAATGTGATTGTGCAATTACCACCACAGCTGATAGACATAGCCTCTTAAATGGGATTCTTCTTGGTCTGTACTATCAAGTTTAATCAGGGTTGGTAAGAGTACAAACAAACAGAGCAATTAGGTTTAGATTGTGGTATTAATACAGAGGGCATTTTGTAATCTGATATAGTTCTAGACATGACCTTTCAAATAGAGTTGTAAACCAATCCTGCATATTAGCAGAGAGAAAAAGTGCTTATATGATTACACGATAATTGTTATTCTCAATGTGACACACAGTGTTGCAATTACTCTTTCCAAATTTGACAAACTTAAATGCACATATTTCAGATTTTCATATTACTTGTTTGCATTGCCCATGAATGTTGCCTGCATGAAACTTTATGATAAAACATTTCCTAAAGAAATAAAATCGTAACATTTGGCCTTTACTAATTTAATATAGTTCTCATTTTGTTTAAGTATGGATTGTTTTGGTGGTCAATAGTAGCATCTCATAATTGTGCAATTGGTGAAGAGTGTCATCTCTTTTCACAGAACAAATTGATGTGCTGCACAAGATCCAGATGAGACCTATAAACTGATATGTCGTGTGATTTACTGTCTTAACCTTTAGTTTGTTGTCTTATTGAAAACCCTAACCTTGTTATGTCATGTCATTTAGAGCTAGAGTACACAGCAGATTCCTGTTCACATTGAATACAGGAAGGTAATTGGTGTAGATTTACCTTTGCCAAGAGACTGCATCTTTATATGTACTGTTGCCATGGCAACCCATCCACCCTCAGACTCTTGATTCCCAGTAAATCGCTCCCTGAACTGGTGCCAACCAAGGGAGTGAATCCTAAATATGTTGTTTTATCATAATCAGTTACTGTCTCTAATGACAAGGTCAAAAGAAGTTTTTAGACCCAACACAGTTGCATATTGCCATATAAAGGCACAAAAATGAAGCACTGCTTGTAAAATATAACTTAGAATAATAGATATATTTATCCTACTGGAGCTTGAGTGGAAATAAATGGGAAGATACAAATTAATTGGGTGGAAATGCCAAGTATAGAAGAAAACAAGAGGCTAAGTGGGTTATTTCACCCCAAAATGAAAATTTCTGTCATTAATTATTATTAATTACTCACCCTCGTGACGTTCCAAACCCGTAAGACCTTAGTTCATCTTCGGAACACAAATGAAAATATTTCTGATGAAATTCGAGACCTTTCTGTCCCTCCCATAGGCTGCAATGTTATAACCACTTTCAAGGCCCAGAAAGGTTATAAAGACTTGTTAAAATAGTCCATGTGACTGCTGTGGTTCAACCTAAATGTTATGAAGCGACGAGAATACATTTTGTGTGAAAAAATCCCTCACTTTATTCAACAATTTACTTGTTCTCATCGCTTCATATTCATAACATTATAGTTGAACCACCTACACATCTATTTTAAATGTTTATTTACTACCTTGCTGGGTCTAGAAAGTGGTTATAACGTTGCAGTTCTGTTTTCCAAAGATGAACGCAGGTTTTAAGGGTTTGAAAAGACATTAATAACAGAATTTAAATTTTGGGGTGAACTAAACCTTAAAAGAGCATTACTGAGACTTTTCCAGTCAAAAACAAGCTCTTTCCCAGAATTCTCTTCAAAGAAAGTTTGACCTTTTCCTCAGTGGTTTGACAATTTGTCAACATTTTTCTCCTGTTTTGTGGTGGATGTTATTCTGTTGCATGCTTTAAAGTTGAACTCAAATCTTTGTTTAATATATAAACTAAATTAGTTAACATATTGTAGAGACAGGATGTACATCAAAGTTCAGTTTTATTTAGAGCCATGCATGGTAGTGGCCAAAAGTGATGCCTGGCCTAAAATTTTCATCTTCACCCTTTATTTACATATTATGGCAATTTTGGTATTGTAAGAAGTGTGTAGTTGGTCTTGGAGTCTATGGTTTTATTTGTGATAACACAGTGAAACATGCCAAATTGTGCAGAGATAATTTTTGACAAGCTGCCATCCAAAGATATTATGACACATGCAAAAACAAGATAGAAGGTTATGTTGTAGTCAATATTCTGTGTAGTAAAATAAAACCTGTAGGCTAGTTTGCCTTGTTAGATAAAAAACGTAACCAAGTTTAGTGCGTTCTTCTTGTATGTTTAAAATAATTACAAAAATTATGTGATATTTGACATTTTAGATTCATTCATTATTACTGTATACTTTGGCAACAAAGTTAGTCTTGGGTATTTTATTAGACCTTTCCTTGGCTTATTTCACAGTCTGTGTTTCAGTAGCAGTATCGTGATTGTTCGGATGATCTTTTAAGCTTATTTGTTAAGTTATTGTCCATATTTCCACTGTATTTTGACCAAAATTGGTTCTTTTTGCATATATATCTGTTTTGCAAGGAGTAACTGCAACTTCATACTCAGTCTAAAATTGTAGTGCATCTTAAAAAAAAATTATTTACTCACGTTATCTGGCAGTTGTCGTTTTTCCAACTAGACCAAAAGGCGACTATAGAAAAAACTATTGAAAAGTTTGCACAGTGCATTTTTTAGCAATTTTTAGTTATAGTTGTGTAAACAATACATAGAAGATATGATGAAGTGAAGGCTGGAAGTTGGACTTGAAAAATAAGGGTGGAGGACTAGAATCCAGACACTACTTGAATCAATATATAAACTGGCAGGATGTCCAACTCTGAGACACAGTTGAACGACTGATGCATTTGCACAGATGTGAGCCCCCACTGATACAAAAAAACATCACTAAAAAACATGTAACCACATGTATGTGCACATAGACCAACAATTCAAATATTTAGCAGATTCGCTGTGTGAAAGGCTACTATTGTGAGCTAATGAAAGTCAAAACTTTCTTGAGCTTGAACACACTTTGAGATGTTTACTTTGCTTTTACTGTTAATGTCTCCAGCATTTATAGTTGTTTTTAGCAAAGCGCAAGCTTCATTTTTGTATTCACTCGTGTGTGTTTACTTGGCAGAGGCAGAGTTCAGTCAGTGTGGTCCCTTCAGCGCTGCACTCGAATGACAAAGACCACTGCTACTATTGTGTTTCTGCCAACTTCAAATGTTTTTCCAGCTTTTCCTGACCATTTTCTGTCTCTGAAAGAAGAAAATATATGCTTGTGAGCCAGCTTTCGCAAACTTGCGCGACCGATCTTTCTCACATGATTTGTGATATTTATGTAAAAAGAAAATGATCAGTTCATCCAAGGAGTTTAAAACAGAAATAAACACCACATATGGATCCTATAATATTCTATACACATCACAGAGCTTTCAGATCTGTGTGTTTATGAGTAAGCATGACATTGTTTGCACTGTGCTTGATATAATAGGATCAAATAGGCCAGTAATTGCTGACACGTGTGAAATATGAGGTTTCGTTGAATTGGTTCTTGGAACAATTCCGTCCTCCATATTTTTGGGTTGAGACTTGAATACCTCCGCCTCATGCCACCTGGTTAAATAATCAGATTTCACTGCAGCTCATCTGTCTGTGAGCTCCTTTGTCGTTTTGTGTCTCCGCTTTGTTCAGATGGGAAGAACTTTTTTTTTTGCTCTGTTTAACTTACCAATGTTTTTTTTTTTGGGGGGGGGCTGAGCAGCAAAAACATGTTTACTAACCTCAACCAAACCAGACTTTTAGTCTGAATGTTTTTGTGCCCTTTTTGCATAGGCATTTGTAGGAGTTTTCCTTCAGGGGGCTACATTTATGGGCACTGAGTATTATAATATTATTGTAAATATAATATATCATGCAACGTAATTTACTAATGCGGTGGTCAATTCAGTGGTATTTGCTCCATTATTATTTACCGCCCAATGAAAGCACGTCTTATCCGATTTGGTACTTGAATTTGCGCATTGTCCGTAAATCACCTTCAGAAATTTCCACTGCCATCTGCGTTTTTAATTGCCACATGCTTTTTTGCCCTAAATCCGAACCATAGGGAACTTTATTTGACATTCACTATATGTAGTGAGTGTTTTTGAACACTGTATATGCATGAATGTGTAAAATGTTCAGCATAATCGTGGGATGTCATGATATATAGGATGGGATGACATGAGCTGAGATGTCTATTATTTTTCATCCTTTTCTTTCATACGGACATCCACTCTGTTGTTGAATGAGACTCTCTTGACATTGTGCTAACGCATATCTTGTAACCGATGTATAAACATAATATTGACTACGCTGTCTGAACAAACAGATCAGATTTCATCACTTCAAAATGGACAGTCAGTTCTAAATATGAGATTTGTAAACCAAATTGCATTTGTGTGTAGTGTGAATAACGCTTTGGAGGTTTATATTCGGTTTCTTTCTAGTGTTGTGGTTCAACCAAAACATCCTTTAGTAAAACAATCATTTCAAACTTGTCAGATTTCAGGCTTTACAGTTGTGGCCAGGTTTTGTAAGCCTCTGCAGTTTATATGGGTCACTTCCGGCCACACTAGCCAAATCATGGAGAATGTTTCTGACATCGGAGAAGGATGTTTGTCCTGGGTGTTAAATGGAGTTTGCAACATTATGTAAGATTCCAAGGTCATGTTTTTGCCTCAGATGTCCTCTGCTGCATTGTCATATCACTGTGGTTGTAAGCAGATGGCATTTAAAAAAATAATAATTAATTTGTCTATTTGTGAATTTATTTATTTTTAATATTTGACATGCCATTGCCATGTGCTAAACTATTTTAAACTGCTTTTATCTAAATGTTGTGTAATCATTTTTTCACATATTAGTTGTCGTAGGGACAAAAGGCCTTTCAAAAATGAAATATATTTATCATTATTAATAATTTAACAATATACATTTTGAAAAATAATGTCCATATTGAGATGTCCACTCATGATGTACTCATAAGCTACTTTTATTGTAGCTGAGTGCAGTCTGGTTATGCCCTAGTTTTCTTACTTTGTAAAAACCACATCTTCAGAAATTCACAGGAGTAGTTTTACTTCCTCTGTAAGGAGAGGAAGTGTTTGTGCTTGTGTGTGTGTGGAGACAGGAAATTTATGTAAATTGGTGGTTGGGTTTTTCTTTTTCCCATGCAGGAAACCTAGTTTTCACTTCTGACTTCCAGTTGTGAGTTTATTGCTCAGACACCATATCACTACATAGCCTTATTAAAGTGAAGATACAAAGATAATTTATCTGTATTATACTATTGTTTTCGCCAAGGGACATCTTTAGGCCTGTTCACACCAAGAACGAGAATATATATATATATATATATATATATATATGTATGTCCACACCAGGCAATATTGTTGTGTTTGTTCTAAATGCATGCTGCAGTTTTGTCGTCTGCCACTTTAAATGCTCAAGCTTTTTAAAGTTGGAAGGATTCTGATTGGCTGTCAATGTTTTTATCTTTCATTAGCTGGATATTTAGAACTTTATCGTTTATCTTTATCATTCTTGGTGTGAACAATCCTTTAGATTCTGTGAAGATTATTATTTTTTTCCTCATTTGCATGACACAAAGGCTGAGTCGGTGAGAGGGTTTCAAGCCAGTTGATGATGTCATTTGTGCTATAGGCCCAGTGCTGTGTTGTCACTATGAATGACTTTTTTCTTTTTATTTTGATCATGTACATTTTTTTATATTTCTTGAAACTTTAACATTTGGCCTTCTGCGATAGACTAAACATTGTTATTGTGAGATTGGACAAATTAAGTATGTCACCAGGTAATTTTCAAAATATAATAAAATAGAAAACAGTAAACATTTGCTTTAAAAATTGTAATAATATTTCACAATATTACTGTTTAATTGAATTAGTTTTATTTTTTGAATCACATTTGTGGCAATTCCTGGGAAATGTTGGCAGAGCAAGTAATAAAAACAGGCCAAACCAGGACTGTCTGCATTAAAACGTTGTTGTTGAGCCTTGCAGATTTCCACGGAATCCACCTTTTTCTGACTGGACGGTTTTCTACTTCCTGCTGTCCTTTTTTCACTAATTCTATCTTAAGTTCAATCAATGTTTCATCAACCACTTGCCTGGTTTAATAAATAAGAAGTATATACTGTAGTAAACAGATAATCATGACGGAGGCGATAGCGCAAACTGGACTTTGGTCTCATGAATGAAACTCGGCGTAACGTTATTATGGCTAACCTCACAGGCCTGAGTGAGAAATATAGACTATGCAAAAATTTTGACTAATTTGACCAAATATCAGCCCAAAAAACAATGTGGCTGGCATATTTGCCAAGTGTTTTACATTGTACAAGGCAAGCCAGACCCTAGTGCCTTCCCATTGGAGGTTGAGGCAAGTGATGTACAAACTATTAATATTGTTCATAGATGTAGAAGAGGTTTAAATATGTAGATTTTATTTTTAAAAGGCCATTCATAATATCACACACAATAGAAAACCTGTATCAATGTCAGCTTTGCAGTCAGAATGGAAATATGTTTTTAAGAGAGAAACAACCTTTAATATAATAAGGACAGAAACAGTTTGGAAACAGTTATTTTTAACTAGACCACAGGCTCCCAGCATGTTAAATGTATTCTTAAGTTTTCCTTAAGTTTTTGAAGCTTAGCGATCAGCTAACGTGCTGCTGAAACAAGTTTTGATTAATTTGCCTCTTTCTCCTCATCGTTTATTGTTGTCTCCCCTATAAAAATAAGTTTTCTCAAAGACAAGTATAGTAAATATTGGTGCATATATCTACTAAAATCTTACACTGCATTTCTACACTTCCTGTTGACAGGCCTGAGTGCTGCCAAGCTGTTGGTGGAGAGCGGCCTGAATCCTGTCCTCCTGGAAGCCAGGGACCGTGTTGGTGGAAGAACATTTACTGTTCAGGTAAGATACTCATCTGAATTCAAAATCAAATAAAATTACTTCATTTCAGCACAAATGGTCTGCTTCTACATGTGTGTTAAAGGTACAATATGCAAGATTTTTTCGCCACCAAGGGTCGCTAACCTCTTACAATAACAAAGGCGTATATTGATAACGTATATTCTGAATTAAACGGAATTTTTATGGATTAGTGAATACATTGATGTTTTTAACATGACTGTGGTATAAAGCAGTGCGCGATTGCTAGACGTACCAGCGCCACACGCAACGCGAGTCCCGCGGATATAAAGGAATAAGGACATTTCATTTTACCGAACTGCACGCAAGTGCTGAATAACTCACACAGGTCAGTTTATTTGAGGAATTAAACTTGAGGTAACGCAGCGCTGTTTCACTTGCTCTAACGGTTACACTATCACACTAAACGGGATTTGAGTGTGTTGAATGTTGTTAGCTAGGTTGTTTGTTGGCTGTATGAGACTAAGCTAGATTAACATTAGAGAATAACTTTGCAAATCATATTCTAACTTTTCATCATGTTGATTAGTTTGCTCACCATGCCCAACATTTACTCACCTGTTTAATAAAGTAACCTGCAACACTCGCGTCTCTAAGTCGAAGTTATGCTGCGTTCCAGGCAGGTTTTTGAACACGTAAATCACGACTTCAAACCACGACTTACGACTTTGTAGCATTCCAGGTCATTCACGCCAAACTACCTAGATGTAAACAGCATGGCGGACCTTGCGGGGCTCATGCGCGTTTGTAATATTTTCTAACGCCAAAGGTGCTTACTCGTTTATTTGTGGGAAACTGAGGAGGAAAAATAGCGCATGAGGCAAGATAAGCTGTTATACTCTTTATTTTACTTTATTTGTATATTTGGAAATGTATTTGGTATATATTTATCGTTGCACTCAATGGACTGAAAACTAGTTGACGTTATATTGTCCTAAAGTGTATTCTCACCGTGTACCGCCTGCAGAAACACTGCATAAGTAGGGGCTGTCATTGGTTCGCGGGCTATGTGACGTCAGAACTCGTAACTGGGAGTACATCGATCTAGTACGAGTTCACGGGTGGGAAGTCACGAGTTTGACTGCCGTTCCAGTGCACTTTCACGGGTATAAGGTTGGAAAAACACGAGTTACAGGTTGCCTGGAACGCGGCATTAGTCGCGGACGTGGAGCTCTCGGCATCTCATTGATCTTCGTTTTAGTCCTCTTTTTGTCTCAAAGTCTGCTTGCTATGGTCCATAATATTTGAACAAAACAACAACAGCGTATGCGTCCTTCTAGGCATAGCAGGAATAACCGACCCAGTTTTCTGTCGCCATCGTTACTTTTACCGTACGAGGTCAACCGGGGGTAACGTGGATATGACGCCATCGACTGGTGACTCCTCACCCCTGCTCACATGCCCTGTTTCCTTGGTTAAAATCGCAATTTTTTCACGATTTACTAATAGTTCAAAACATTTTGAATATTGTAAGTAATCAACTAAACAAAATAAATAACATTGTTCTAGTGTTTTTTGGATATTTTACTGCAAAAATCCTGCATATTGTACCTTTAAGGCTATAGTCACAACTAGGAGTGTGCGATATGTTTTGCTTACGTTAAAAGTTTTTAACAATGTGAAAGCTAAAAACTCGCTCCACACATTTACTGTGATGTTGCCTATTAGAAAAATCGTTGCATTTAATTAGGTCGCTTCATTTTTCAGAATTTAAAAAATATTGTACAATACTATAAAATACTATAGTATTGTAAAAAAAATTCTGTAAGATACTACAGTATTTTAAAAAATAAGTGTATTTTTAAAATGTTATTTATGTAATTGTAATTGCATTTATGCCACTTTTGAGCTGCATTCAACAGTTTGTAAATACATCTAAATGTCTCTTAAGATCCTTCAGCTTCTGTGCTATTTCTTGCAGTGCAAAAAAGAATTTAGTTGATGCTGATTAGAATTGATTGGTAACAGCCCTATAGTTATAATTCAATTGAATGATTAAACTCTTACCTCTTACCTCTTTTGGAATCTTAATTTTTTAAGAGGGTAAGGGAGCAAATATTGCGCCTTAACATAAACGTTCACACTGCTGCAAGTCACCGTTGTGCTGAATATGAAGAAAATGAAAGTTTCTGAAGTCAGCTGTCTATGACATCCCTAAATCAGTCAAGGTTCCTGCTCAAAAACACACTCAGCAAAATTAGCTTATTGCTATAAACAAAATCGCCAATACATCAGGATTTAGTCAATGTTGGACACTCTTAGTCAAGTCTTTCTTTAGGTGCACAGGCTGGCATCCCACTGGAGGATTTTTTCCTCCCGAATTTTAGTCATGAACTTCAATTACAAAGTCTTTCGAGTCAAGTCGGATGCTTGCCCCCACGGCTGGTTTGACAACGGAATGGCGAAAAAAATCTAAATCGAGTTTCAAGTTGGCTAGTGGGACACTGCCTATGCATGGTCCGAAATCTCCTGTCTTTGCGTGCATATTCTACCACTTTCTTTTTTGTTTTTTCTTTCTTTCAATTTCATTGTTAATCCTGCACAAATGTTGCCTGCTTTCAGAATAAGGAGACCAAATGGGTGGATCTGGGAGGAGCGTACATCGGGCCCACTCAAAACCGCATCCTGAGGATAGCCAAACAGTACGGGGTGAAAACATACAAAGTCAACGAGGAGGAGTCTCTGATTCACTATGTGAAGGTAAACCTCAGTGAAGGCATACACACCTAGTAGCTTGGACGAATTACCAAATCAAAGGAAAAACAGCTACAACATTCAAAGCAAGATTTTTCCTCTGCCAGAGCTCCAGGGCAGAGCTTCGGATAATAATACAGTCTTTTGTTTGAGCACACTCATGTCTTAATGCACAGGAAGTCAGAGCTAGGCCCAGTGCACTCAGCTGAATAGGGCTGAATACAGAGTCTCTCCTTCACATTAGCGTGCTGTGCTCAAGCCTGGAGATGCTAATCGCTGCCTGAAGGAAGTCTGTAATATGGTTTCAGATGCTTGGAGTGGGTAAGAAGGGCGGAACTCAAGACACCAGTCTCCCCTCCTCCTGCCCCATATCCAATTTGAGTAGACACATCACTGCCCTTAGCACATGCACACTGCATGACCTTATTAGATTTGGCTGTAGATTTAGTGCCTTCTCTGCTCTGACCCGGCTATTACCAGGATAAATATCTGGATTCTCAGAACTGCTGTTTATCATGTGAGCTTTACTGCTTTCTGTGGTATATTCGTAAGACAGATACTTGAGCTAAATCATAGAGCTTCTTGAAATGGAGACCGGAAAACTGACAAGCTCACACATACTCAGGAAGGCGGTGTGCACAATGGTAAAGGTCATGGTGAGGATTCATTGGAGTCTTCATTGTAGATCATGTCAGAATGGAAACAGATTGCAGTTGCCATGGAAAAGGCCCTTTAGCATATTTCCCATAATCCTGTACTTTGCTTCGCAGAATAGTTATCCGTGTAACGCCATACTATCACATCTCTTTATCTATACATTATCTATGTGAACATTTGGTAGATGCTAAGTACAGTATTTATAAGTTCTGAAAACCAATATCCTATATCCTCTCAATATTAAAAATCAAGAGTTTGGAAGTAGTAGAATCTCACTAAAGGGATGGTTTTCCAAATAATGAATTTTTTTTGTTCCAACTGGTATGACTGTCATTTGACATAAAAGTAAGACTTTTGCATAATGTGTTGGTTGGTCCTTTCTATGCAGTTACAATAAAATATCATAAAAGTGGTCCAAATAAACATATGATGTCATATGATACTGTAGCTTGTGTTGTTTCAGTGGTCTATGAGCTATATGTACGCATAAGTTCTGCATTTGATGCGAGGATGCTCGTCAGTTTCCGGTTGGGGAGATTTAAAGCGGAGGAAAACCGTGTAAAACGGGATTATGGCAGAGTCTTCGAAATGTACTGTCCTCTCGTATTTGAAACGAAACTTTAATATGTTTAGATGTAAATTTATATATAGTTATGTTTATTTAATAAAATTTAAAAAAGAAGCATAAACAAAATGAGGGGTGTCTGTTTTATCTGTGTTTGTGACTAACGTTTCTTAAGAATAGCCATAGAGTATAAAAACCAATATAAATTCTCGGTATTGCATTGGACTCTATGATCGGCGGAAGTTATCGAGCATCCTAAGACCTTCACCGGAAATACCACCGTGCATAGAGCCCATTAAGCGTGGCAACATCACTGAGTCAGTGAGTTGAATTTGAGATCAGAGAACGAATCATTCAGGGGTGCGTTTCCCGAAAGCATCGTTAGCCAACTATGGTCGCAAGTTGGTCGCAATTTCCATTGAACTCTATTGGAAAACGACAGAACTTGCGACCATAGTTGGCTAACGATGCTTTCGGGAAACTCACCCCAGACCGGTTTTGTGAACTGAATATAACGATTGATTGAAAAGATCGGACCCCACAGAACGATTCGATCATGAATCAGACATAGCTACTTTTCCTTTAGATTTTCATAAACTCTTGTACTGATGTACAGCATGACTTAAGAAGACTTGGTACTGAAGACTCGAGAAGTGTATTATCATATGTACCATTTTTATTTGTATCAAAAATTTGTACCAAAAGTTTGGGTTGGGTAAGGTTTGAAAATGTTTTAAAAGAAGCCTCTTATGATCATCAAGGCTGCATTTAATGGATCATAAGTAAAAACAGTAATACTGTTGTTATTATTAATAATATAATTAATATTAGTATGATTATAATTTATAGTAACATCTTTGTTTAATCTGTCTAATGTGTTTTAAACGTTATTATTGTATACTATAGACAGTTATTATTGTCAATGTTGAAACCAGTTCTGCTTAATATTATTGTGGAAACTTATGCAGTTTTTCTAGGTTTTTTTGTAAACAGATAATACAAAGCAACAGAAAATGTACAAAATGTATAATACAAAGCAAATGTAAATTATTTGTAATGTTATAAATGTACGTTCTGTAACTTTTGATCAATTAAATGCAACCTTGCTGAATATATATATATATATATATATATATAATTATTACTAAGCCCAAACTTTTGAACTGTAGTGTATGTTTCGGAAATTCACCTTTTTGTGCTCCACAAAAGAACATGAGGGTGAGTAAATGATCCTTGGTTGGTGTTCTTTGGTTTGTGCAGTTTGACAGCACAATCATGGTCAATGTCGAGCCAGGTGTTCCTTAAAGGGTTAGTTTGCCCAAAAATGTCAATTCTGTCAGTAATTACTCACCCTCATGTTGTTCCAAACCTGTAAGACTTTCGTAAGAAAACGTAAACCAATACAATGCCGCAAAATGAATGGCTTACCTTTCACACTTTCCCATCAAATGATTGTGAGCGTCATCTTCTCAGTTCTCACGCATGCATCGTTTATTTTTACCCAAGACACTAATGCAGAAAGAATAAGCAGAAGATGACACCAAGAAGACACCATGAACACATGTAGACATATGATCGATTTCAAGGCTTCATTTGTGAAGAATGCATCAGCATCTCAGAGGCACAATGATACTTCATGAAAATAAAGGAGAGGCTCAGAGCTTTGCTACATTTCAACCAATATCGTTATGGTCTTGCTACAGGCGGCTTTTTTGTAAGCGTTTTGATTTAAATAGAATGAATGTGAGCATGTCTGTCCTAATGATTAATGATGTGTGTGTGTGTGTGTGTTTGTGTTAGTGTATGTTCTGAAGGAGCCTTCCCCTCTCTCCTCATGCCATTATCTCCTGATCGGAGCATCCCTGTGGGTTACCATGGCAGCACTCATTAATAGACAATCGCTATCAGGATTAAGGGGATACATTCTTTCTCTCTGTCACGTTTTCTCACACCCTGACGTCTGGCTCTGTCTTTTGGATCAGGGGCGTTTCCCTCTCATTTTATCCCACAGAGACACAAAGGTTTTTGCCGTTGAGCTATAAGCAAATATCTCCTCAGAGAAGATTTTTGCTGGTGGTCACTAATTTGTGTCGATTTTCTAGCTTAAGTTGCCTTCACATTTTCTTTTTTGAGCTTTAAGCTAATATCTCCTCAGAGAAGATTTTTGCTGGTGGTCACTAATTAGTGTCGATTTTCTAGCTTAAGTTGCCTTCACATTTTCTGTTGTCTGGAGTATTTTTGCAATCAAAATCCAGTCATTTTAATAGGAATCCATAAGATCGTGAATTTTGCTTTTTGTGGCGAAAAATTTCCCCATGCAATTTTTCTACAGATTAAAAAGTTATGTACTACAACCTTAAAATTTGTCGTATTGCTACCGGTTCGGGTTTTTTTGTATGTGCTTTAAATATAGAGCTGTTTTGCTCAAGATACCTTCTAAGGAGGTTAGATATCAAATAGATTGATATCTAAAAAAATGTTTTCTTCTCACTAAAATTTAGATATTTTAATAAAAAAAACGGCAACAAATAAAAAGATCTAGCTAGGTTAGCTGATTACCTTAAAGGAATAGTTCACTTCAAAATTAAAATTTCAAAAATCATTTACTCAACCTCAAATTGTTTCAAATGTGTATGAATATCTTTCTTCTGCTGAACACAGAACATATTGATAACCAAAGAGTTGATGGACCCCAATGATTTTCATTGTACAGTAGGGGAAAAAATACAATGGAAGTCAATGGTGCCCATCAACTGTTTGGTCACCAACATTCTTCAAAATATCTTCTTTTGTGTTCAGCAGAAAAACAGGCTTGAATCAACTTGAGTAAATGATAAGATCATTTTCATTTTGATGTGACCTGTTCCTTTAAAAGCCCATAGATAAGGCTGTCAGTTCGTGCTGCCATTAACATTTTCTCCAGCAAGCAATGAGACCTGTTCTCCTGTTTGTTCATGTGATGTGATCCTTCATACATTGCTACACTATTAACAATAGACAGTGGAGCTTTTTTGCATGCGAAATTTTGCAAAAAACTGCAGTCATTTTGCTAATGTGACCGAGCCTTAATCGCTGACACATTAATTATTATCTCTTACTATCTTGACTATGTTGACTTTAACGACAGTGAAGCAATTCACCTTTTGAGTTCATCCAGGATGTTTATCAAAAGCCCCCTTTCTTTAGCTGAACTGTATTATGAAGGAGGCACATAGTTTTATCAGCCCCTCACGTAGTCAGGCACATTTGCTCCAAGTTTTACTACCGCTTTTATAGTATCACCTGTTACTCAGCAATCATGAATTGGCCTTGAGCCTGTATTAGCCAATAAGGGCCTTTCAACGAGCAGACATTTTATGATTAAGGTGAGCGCACAGCCAAGGCGCCTGTGTAATCAGCTTTTCTATAGCTGTAATCCTAAAGGCCAGACCCAGTTTCTGCATTGGTCCGTGAGCAACTCACATACTGTACTTACAGGCAGCATTAGCATATCAATAATTTGATTATGATTGAACAGTGTTGCAAAGGCAGTGTTGTTAGACGTATATTGTATATTTATTTGTTTATGCTCATTTTCCCTATATTTATATTTACATTAGTTCCCGTTCGAGGGAACTCAAACTGCGTCGGTGACGACAATAGGGGAACGCCCTTCAGCGTAGTGCCTCTGAATTTATGAATGAAATCGAATCCAATCCTATGGATTGTCGTCTCTCAAGGCGATGTATGTCCCGGGCAGTGTTGGTCAAGTTACTTGAAAATAGTAATTAGTTACTGATTACTGATTACTTCTCCAAGAAAGTAATCCAATTACTTTACTGATTACTTATTTTCAAAAGTAATTAGTTACTTTACTAGTTACTTTACTAAGTTACTTTTCAAAAACATAATGCACGACCTGAATACGCTTAAGCATAGACCTTTCAGCCTAATTCTATTCTTTCTGCATATTCCATCATCTAAAATGTAATCAAATTAAACATTCCCTTTTTTAAACTTGTTTTATTTGTTTCAACATTTTAACTTTATGCACATTGCATCAAGAAAAAATTTAATTAAATGCAACAGTCTCAGACTAGAAGAAAATTGTTGAACATTTAACATTTAGATATTTTCTGCACATTCCACCATTTTAATGAAAAAGACAGCCCTTATTCTGTTAATATAAATGTCTACATATTCCAGCATATAAAATAAATATATTTTGTAAAATCCTTCATTTGAATAGATGTAAAAATAAAATAAAATCATGAAAGTCGCTCCTGACTATATTACAGTGTATTAACACTTACGTCTTTTAACAGTAAATTGCAGAGAGAAGTAAAAATTACTTGATCAAAACAGAAAATGCTGTTGCATGCCGTATTTTGGCTTCAAGTTTTTGTTGTTGTTTTTTTTGTTTGTTTTTTCAGAGTTAAACAGTCAGCATGTAGCCGCAGCGGTCATGTCAGATGGGGGAGTTTCACATTCCTGTACCGGCTTGCTGCTTTACGTGTGAGACTGTTTCGTGACATGCTTGCTCAGATTTGAAGTAGAATTTTGACATTCTCCAACGGGGGTCCTGTTTCCAGATCAGGATGCTCTCTGCATAGTACGCAAGTCTCTCTCTCGCTCTCCTCGTCGTGCGCACGATACGAAGTTTGGACTTTGGAACACAGTCTCGCATGCGCGCTCGCTCTAGATTCCGGGAGATTTTAACTAATTTGCGGTATAACTAGTCAATCACAAATGTGGCTCAACGGTTAGATTTATAGATAAACACATCTTTCAGGCATTTGACCGACGGGATTGACACTTCAGCGCGAGAAATCGGGTGTGTGTCGTGTGAGCGTGTCTGAGAGTTGGCAGCTCGGCTGCTCTCTCCCGCGCTCTAGTCGTCTCTCACTGATGTCGCGGCGCTCATACATCATTTTTATTCACGCACGACTCATGTCACGAGACAGTCTGACTAAACAAAATCACGGTTAACTAACGCAGTAACGCAGGCTGTTTACGGGGAAGTAACGGTAATCTAATTACTGTTTTTTCAATTGTAATCCCTTACTTTACTCGTTACAAGAAAAAAGTAATTGGATTACAGTAACGCGTTACTTCTAACGGGTTGCTGCCCATCAGTGGTCCCAGGGGACCAGAACCAGTGAGCAGACCCGCTGTCGAGGCAGGGGCTAAGGCCTAGGGAATGGAGACTCCACCCCGAGGTAGTGGAGTTAATATGCGAGAGGTTCGGCCCAGTGGAAGTGGACCTATTTGCGTCTCGAGAGACAACACACTGTCCACTGTGGTTCTCCCTCACACATTCAGCCCAGCTGGGGTTGGATGCCCTCGTGCAGACATGGCCGAGGCAGCGTCTGTACGCCTTTCCCCCCGATCGTTCTGCTCCCAGTAGTTCTGGAAAGGGTCCGTCGGGACGGGGTCAGCCTACTATTAGTAGCCCCATTTTGGCCGACCCGAGTATGATTTTCGGACATCATCCTGCTTCTGGCAGGCCCGCCATGGCAGATCCCTCTGAGGAGGGACCTGTTGTCTCAGGCGGGGGGCTCAGTTCTCCACCCTCGGCCCGAGCTGTAGAAACTTTGGGTCTGGCCCCTGAGGGGGGATGGTACCTAGAAGCCGGCCTTTCGGCAGAAGTGGTTGAAACTATACTCGCTTCCAAAGCTCCCTCCACAAGGAAGTTTCTCCAAAACCGCTTTTCTGCAGGGCTTACACCATCCACACTCAAGGTTTGTGTGGCTGCCATTGCAGCTTTCCACGCTCCTCTGAGTGATAGGCCTCTGGGGAGGCATTACCTGGTCGTACGTTTCCTTTGTGGAGCCTGGAGGATGAGACCTGCGACTCGCACCAGGGTTCCCACTTGGGACCTGGCAGTGGTTCTTGAAGGGTTGGCTGAGGCCCCCTTCGAACCACTGGAGTCGACTGAGGCCAAGAACCTTTCATTTAAGATGGCCTTTTTGTTGGCCATTACTTCTCTGAGGAGGGTAGGAGATCTCCAGGCGCTCTCTATTTCACCTGGGTGCTTGGAGTTTGCTCCAGGCAACATTAAGGCCATCTTACATCCGATGCCAGGCTATTTACCCAAGGTGCCATCTAATGTGGTATGGCCTTTGGTCCTGCAAGCATTTCATCCTCCACCTCATGTGACGGCGGATAAGGAGAGACTTAATCTGTCAGAGCATTGCAGTATGATATCCAGAGGTCTCCTCGTGGCGGAAGTCCAACCAATTGCTGGTGTGTTTCGGGTCGCCCAAGAGGGGTCTTCCCGCCTCTAAACAGACCATCACCAACTGGATTGTTCAGACTATTTCCTTGGCCTATCAGGTGTGCAATTTGCCTTCACCTATGGCCGTGAGGGCTCACTCCACCAGAGGCATAGCTTCTTCTAGGGCCCTCCTATCAGGGTTATCTATACATGACGTATGTGAGGCTGCTGGTTGGGCAACGTTCCGCACACATTCATGAGGTTTTACAGTCTGGACCTTCCCTCTACACCCAGTGCACGAGTGCTTTCATCCTAGGTTGTACCTGAAGACAGCCTCACACTAGGATAGGCAGGGTTAGTTGTGGTATAGTGGGTATCTCGTTCCCCTAGTGTCGTCACCGACGCAGTTTGAGTTCCCTCGAAAGGGAACGTCTCAGGTTACGTATGTAACCCTTGTTCCCTGAGAAGGGAACGAGACAGTGCATCGGTTCGCCACACCTCACCCTGCTTAGAGCACTTGCTTCATAGCAAAAGCTGACTTTGCTTGTGCCGGCGTGCTTTTGTACACATCCGTCACGCGCTACGTCATCACGCAAAGACAATAGGATTGGATTCGGTTTCATTCATAAATTCAAACGTGCTGCGCTGAAGGGCATTCCTCTAGTGTCGTCACCGACGTAGTGTCTCGTTCCCTTTCTCAGGGAACAAGATTTATATACGTAACCCGAGATGTTTTCCGGTCACTTAACGATGACTAAGTTAATCTTTAAAACACTAATAATCTTTAGTAAATCTCAAAGTACAGTAAAAATTTGTACATCATACTGTACATTAAAATGTTGTGATGCTTAAATTCACATGTAGCATTTTAAGTAGATTTTTAGTGTTTTTTAATTAATTTATTTATTTAGATAAAAATAGCGTATAATTTTAATATCGGCCATGAAATGAAAATAATTATCAGCTTATCCCTATCACGGCCAATATCATTGCAAAAAAATCCCAAACATTGTGCACATCTGCTTATAACAACTGTTTATCTTCTGTAAAATGTCTGTAATGTAACATACAGGCAAATAGAATGTTACTTTAGAGGATGATACATTTTGCGTTGGATAGGATGTGGTCTCATATCTCATTGCTGATTTGGTGGGCGGCTGTAGAACAGTAGTGTGGTTACTGATAGTAGAGAGGCTTAGGTTCTGCTCTGGCTGAAAGGATATCATAAAAGATGCACTCCATCTCTCCACCTCAATTCCGTCGCTATGGGAACAGACCTGTTGCTGGATGCTGAGCGATCTAGTGTCCTTCCCTGTATTGGTCTGGCAGCCTCACAAATCATATGGAAATGTCATGGTCCCTTATTTAGCTAAACATATTTCCCTGTGGTGCTAGTTGGCTCGAAATGCAAATGGCTAAGTCATGTTAAAAGATCATACATTATAAAAGAGCATTATGCATGTGTTTTATTTATTTATTTATTTTTAAACCCAGCCTCAGGCCACATAGACCATTGATAGATACGTTCAACTGGCACTGCTGTAGAATTATCATGCATGTGCCCCCTCAGATTTTTAAGTGTATTTTAAATTGAAAAAATAGATATTTGATCATTCCTGTACCTCAAACAGCAAAGCATGATGCTAACAACTCAAAAGTCATGGGTTTGAATCCAAGGGAATGCATAAACTGAATGCAATGGAAGACACTTTGGATACGTCTGGCAAATATATAAATGTAAATGTATAATTAAGCATGGATAATTGTCAAGGTGGCTTTATATCTACATCACTTTTGTATACAAGACAATAGGAGCATGGCATTCCTTTGTTGCTGACAAGTGTTTTGCATGGTTGAAGTGTTCAACCATTTAACTGTCCTACTAAGTGCATTCTAGTCCTACTCAAAAACCACTCTGGTTCCCCTCAGATGTTTTCTGCAAGCAATAAAATGACTGGGTTTTAGCAATTAAATGACGGTGCGCTGAAAATGCACAAATCACTATGACACAACAAATTGCCTGGAAGTGAATGATGGACATCAAACCCAGGGGTGCGTGAGATTCCTTCTAGGTGACAGGTCTTTGATTGTGTCAGCAGTTTTGACTAGGTTGCCTCATTCAATGTTGCAGTAACCTTTAGTACATTTTTGACTATCACTCTAGATCCTTCTTTAATGTTGACTAAACCCATAATCAAAATGAAGTCCCTGATAGTGACTTTATGTTGAAGAACACATTGAAACGCAGCACTTCGACTTTGATGTGTAGTCAAACATTAATCAATCAGCTCCACAGTGCTCATTTAAGAGCCCCACAGCAACAGAGCAATCCAGGTATGAAGTAATGTCTGCATATAGTTACCCTATTGGCCAGCCACAGAGAATGATCATACTGACTAAGCGTTTCCACTACTGTGGGAAGCAGGCGATGTGTGAACAGCTTGTGTCATATAGCTGCTGTTTGCCAAAGACTAACATTGTCATTATCTGTCATTATGAATTTCCTTTTTATTATATTAGCGTTATTTATGGGTACTTTTTCATTATTATATGTTCCACCCCAACCCTCTAAATAAGCATATCTCTTTTTCCTGCGCTTAATAAAGAAGATTGTCACATTTTTATGAGACTTGATAAGGTCAAGTTGCTTCTGATCTTCTGGTTGTATTAACGCAAACTGTAAAGGCTGTGAACAGAGGCCCTCCATTAACTGATTACATACCAAGCCAGGCGAGATGCAGTTACGTATATTTTAGGCAGCGAAGACCGTTTTCCATTCCAGACTGGTTATACTTCTAATGATAATGAGGTCATGATGGCTATGATAAAGACATTACATCAACAATGACAAAATAATAATTACAATTTACATTATTTGGTGATAGGGTAGTAGGTTTTTTATAGACATTGTTTCTTGTTTCCCAGGGGAAGTCATATCCATTCAAAGGGCCTTTCCCTCCATTGTGGAACCCTCTTGCCTACATGGACTACAACAATCTCTGGAGGACAATGGACAAGATGGGGATGGAGGTAAAGGCCATTTTTGTTCAAAATCGGTTAAAAAAAACAGTTCTATTAATTGTTCTCCCATATATCAACGATTCTTATTGAACGGCGCCACAACACCGCTACACAGAACAGAACAGAATATGAACAGTGTAGTTTGATTCCCGAATAAATGGCTCTAATGTGTCAGTACTTACACATACACCGAGTAAGGTTCTTTTTAGTGAATGAAACACATACATCACGATGTGTTGCAGCGACAATCTGCAGTCAAATGCTCCTAACAAACATATAATTATCCGGCGCATTAGGGGTTGGCATTAAAATAAATAAGCCATCCACTTGCACATGATGCTGGGATCTGAAATTTAGAATCAAATGAGCTGTTTAAACAGGGCGCGATAAAAAAAATATTCCTGTACTCTTCTATTTGTCCTGTTGTCAGCTGACTCAAGCATGTGAAGCAAGTCAGAAATTGAACAGGCATTTGTATACGGTGTGTGATGTAAATCTATTTCTTGAGGCAGTCACATATAAATCCCACAATATCCAAATGAGCCGTGTTTGGCATAATTATAAAAACATTTTTATATAATGAGGAGGATGTTTTAAGGACAATTTTATTTCTTAATATATTTTATTTTCATATTTTATTCATTAATATCTCATCATTTAGCACTGGAACTGCGTTTTTTTCAACAACAAAAAAATCGGACATATAAATACTAGAAGTATTGTTGAAGGGTTAAGCCATCCTAGGTGTATAAGACATTTTCTATCAGCCAAACACAATCACAGTTATATTAAAAAAATATCCTGGCTCTTCCAAGCTTTTTAATGGGAGTGAATGGAACCCTAGATTTTGAAGCCTAAAAATCCACCATGAGTGCCTGACACCAAATGTGCACTTTAGATTCCTAAAGAAGCTCCATGGAGGGCCCCTCATGCTGAAGAGTGGGACAAGATGACCATGCAGCAACTCTTTGACAAAATTTGCTGGACCAGGTACAGAGAAGAGACCAATTAATATCAGGTTATTGTTTTGCATATTGGCTATTGATGGCATATCCCTTTACCAACTTTTTGCTTGCAGTGCCGCTCGCCGCTTTGCCACTCTGTTTGTCAATGTGAACGTGACCTCCGAGCCCCATGAGGTGTCTGCTCTGTGGTTCCTTTGGTACGTCAAACAGTGTGGAGGCACAATGAGAATCTTCTCTACCACCAATGGGGGCCAGGTAAGTCTTCAAACTACATTTTTAGCTCATTAAAGCTGTAGGCTGCACTCAAAAAAGTAATTCAGGGGTTATGTTACCACAACTTAAATAAATGCATGGTTGCAAATTGATTGTTTTAATGAAACCTTTTAAGTTGCAAACAATATTTTGTAGAGTTCTGTTGACATAATAATGTTGATTATTACATCAACTTGATATCGTCTGTAATTTAAACATTTTTTTTTTTTTTTTGCGTTAATTGACTTTAAAATTAGGTTATAGTAACTTAAATGAAATTGTCTTGATAACTTTGGAAATTCGGCAGTGGATTTCTAGTTCCCAGCATGCTTAGCTTAGATCTGGATAAGGAGAATAAATGTTGAAATTAAGTGTTAATTTATTTGATTTAAGTAACTGTTAGTGTTTAATGCTGTTATGTTTGACATTTAAAAGAGGTTCTGTTATGTTGATGTTTTTATGTTTACCATTGCAAGAGTAGATGAATCGAAGATGAAGACTATATTGGCTTCACTCAGTTATCATAACTAAATAATTGATGCAAAATGTTGTTGATTTTTTTGTTGTTGATCCAACACATTATATTTTATAGTTTGTTGTGTAATGTTTGAATATTATGTTATCTCGGTTGGTTAATTCTCTGTTAAAGAGCAGAGTTAATTATACGGCAAACATATAAACTCCATGACATCCACGTTTGCACAGCATGTTTTTGTGCATCTCTTTTCACGGCTTTTTCACTGCACCAGTATAATTACCATCTGTGGGAGAGCTGGAGAAAGACAGGCCAAGCAAGTGACACATGGGGGCTTTAACGTCCTCACATTGTCTTTTAGAAATATTGGCAGTTCAGGACAGCAATGCAGGTGTTGGAAATAGTGATATAAATCAAGCAGTAGCTGTTAAATCCGATGTTCTTGCCAAGTCCAATAGTCACTGTCACCGTTCAGTCTTTACCCCTAATTTAGCTAACCACAGCTCTCAAAATGGGTCTAGTTGGGAGGGCAAACGACTGACTTTCTGTGGAAGAAAGAGAAATGATTTGCTGACATGAGTACAGAGGAAAGAGGTACATTGGGTTAAAGGGCTAGTTCATAATGCATATTCAAATATATTTAAATGAAGCATAATGCCAGGTTAGACATCATTGGTTAGTTGCAATTAGTTCTCATATTTCCTCAAATTTTTCTATCTAGACCACTAGAGATTTATGAGATATTATTATCAATACGAGATATTATTATTAATACTATTGTTATTGTTATTAATTGTATTAATAATAATCATTATATATATATATGTAATAATAATCATTATATATATATATATATATATATATAATGATTATTATTAATACAATTAATAACAATAACATCCAATAAGATCCAATATTAAAGAACCAGTACCCCCCCCCCCCCCCCCCAAAAAAAAAAAAGTGTAAATATTGGTAAAACAGCACTGACTAAAAAAAAATATTTTCTGTCATAATGCAGCAAGTATTTGTAGTGTTCTCATACAGGTTAGGTATTCAATTTGTTTAATCTCTGAAGATGAATTTTATTCATTACGTTGATTGTAGTTTATACTTTTCAAGAGAGACTACCTTGTGCCGTCCCCATTCATTCCGGACACAGAACTGATTATGTAACATACCGAAATAGTGGCCACTTTATTTGGGTCATATATAGCAGGAGCCTCCCTGATGGAACACAAATAAACAAAAGGACAGTTTTCTTTAAGTTGATAACAAACTGTCCCTTCTTTTATTAAAGACTTCTTATGTGACGGCATTGTCAATGAAGTGTTATGATTTGCCTGTTCCTGTTCTTTAATCTGTTTTATATTCTGAATGTGTCTGATAAGGTTTGTGCATGGTGGACAGTATTATACAACTCTGTGATCATTCTATCTCTGAGACACAGAGACATCTGTTGGTGGATTAAAGAGTTGCATTCCATTTTTATGTAGAACTATTAAACTGATCATACTTACAATATCGAACTAAAGTGCATGGACAATTTAGCATGATGCGTGTGTGAGCAATTTTTTCTAACTCTGGAAATCTACTTTCTGCTTCCCCATATGACAGGAGCGCAAGTTTGCTGGAGGTGCCAATCAAATCAGTGAGGCGATGGCGAGAGAGCTGGGGGACCGTGTGAAGCTGAGCAGAGCTGTCTACAGCATTGACCAGACTGGAGACCTGGTGGAGGTCAGGACAGTTAATGACGAGATATACAAGGTGAGAAGGTGCATTTGGAATGGACTACTAGCATAATGCTTATTGCAAACTACATAGTATATAATGACTACTAATAATTAAAACAAGCTATGTGAAAGAAGAATGCATCATGCAAACTTTCAAACAGTAGCACATGTCCAGTTGTTGTCTTGGAAACACACACAAACACACACAAGTAATTTATTTCCATTGAAAACATGCTTTTGCATTTGTAGTCAGGTCTTCTGCAATATTAAAACATACTAGTTTGACTCTAATTATATGTACTATTCACACTTAAATTCAAGTAATTCAAGAATGCTTTGGAATAAATACCCAAGTTTGGTCTTGTTTTAAAGAAAACACTCAGCAGATTATTGCTGAAGTGAAAACACTTCAAAAAATGAAAGTAAAAAGTTATGGAAGTTTAAATTCACAGTAAATCAAATATACTGTACTAAAGCCATAAATCTAACCAAGTTATGTTCCAAATTTGAAGTTGATATCACAAAAATTGAAGTTCCCATGAAATTTTGTTAAGGCGTAGTACCAAAAATAGCCACCAGTTGCCATTGAATTCCATTGAATTTAGTTGTATACATTCTGCCTTAACAAATGAATACATTTCTGTCCAAATATCAATTTTGTCACAAAATTTGGAACCTTGAGATTTAGACCTTTCTGACAATATGTGTTTTGTCAAGATTAGAAAAGGTTTTGTTATGAAATATAGTGATGCCCAAAAGGGGAGGAGCCTGATAAAATAAGTACCGTTTCTATGGTAATGCAATGTTCAATTATAAAACAGTTTTCTGAGTTCTGAGTTTATAAGCTTTCAAATGATACCTAATTTATGATAACTACTAAAATATGTGATATAATAAAAAAGGCGATAAAAATAATATTATATTTTAGAGGATTATATATATATATATATATATATATATATATATATGAAGAGTTCAGATGCAAAAGCCTCTAAGTGCCATTTGAAATTTTCTTCTAGAATGATCATTTTTATCAAGCTTGTATATTTCAGTTCAGTGATTTCACTTAAATGGCAATGATAATTACCTATTAATTGTTATTTAAGTGAAATTACTTAACTTAAATATACAAGTTTGATAAAAATCATCATTAAAGAAGAAAATTTCAAATGGCATTTAGAGGCTTTTGCATCTGAACTCTTCACATATATATATACATATATATATATATATATATATATATATATATATATATATATATATATATATATATATTATAATTATTAAAGGATAATATTATACTATAATTTTTTTTTTGAAAAATACTAGATTATATGTTTTATTATGAACTTTTAGCATAAAAACAGAAGTTTCAATGATTAAAAGGGGATGCATCGACTTTTTGTGACATAGGTCAGACCTCCTGTTATAATGCAGAATTTTTTTAGGTGCACTCTTAAATTAATCAATTATTTATAAATTCATAAATTCATCAATTACTCTACCTGCATAATTTGTAACACAAAAAAGGGGTAGACTATTTATTTAGAAGTCTTAGACCTTTCCAACAATATATAATTTGTCATAGAATTTAATAGAAATATAGTGAAGTAAAGTTAGGCGTCCCGGTACCGGGACGGTGACAGTTAAGGGGTTAACTTTTGCTATCCGATCAAATTTGTTACATGGAAATGTAAGATCAACTCAATTGACATTGTGGTATACAGTATTCCAAATAAGTAGTGTGTCACCCCTTATTTTGTGCATGTATACAAAATTTGTACAATTCACACAATATACATGATACTGCAGAAATGGTAGTGTAGTAGGTTAGTCTATGAGTTCAGTAACCAGTGATGAATTTCCCTCTGATTAGGTAGTATATGAAGAGTTCAGATGCAAAAGCCTCTAAATGCCATTTGAAATTTTCTTCTAAAATGACCATTTTTATCAAGCTTGTATATATAAGTTCAGTAATTTCACTTAAATGACAATTAATAGGTAATCTTCATTGCCATTTAAGTGAAATTACTGAACTGAAATATACAAGCTTGATAAAAATGATCATTTTAGATGAAAATTTCAAATGGCACTTAGAGGCTTTTGCATCTGAACTCTTCATATATTACATCTCAAATTTGCTAAATCGGCTAATTTGAAGGACAAATGTCCCACTTTGAAGTATGTATCACCATGTGTGTAAGCTTGGTGGATTGTTATCAGTAAGCCGCTCTTCATCCCCCTGTCCTGGCCACATCCTCTTTCCTGAGCTGAAAGCTTATTAAAGGCTGCTGGAGAGCTGCTTAACCTTCTGGGGAGGAACAGTGGGGGGACACTGGAACGACTACTGTATATTCAACAATATATCCATATATCTAAAACTGATTTACTCTATAGTTGAAAATGTTGGGGTAGATAAGGTTTTTTTTTTATGTAAAAAAAAGTATTTTATACTCACCAAGTCTGCATTTATCTGGTCAAAAACACAGTAAAATCAGTGATATTGTGAAATATTATTACAATTTAAAATAACTGGTTTCCATTTACAGTTTTTGCCCATTGCTTGAACACATTTTTCAAAGTTTCGCTCATTGTGCCAAAACTCTACAGACAAGTAAACGTGACATAACACTGGAAAATATACCATTGACATCTGTGTCAAATTGAAACTCTACGATCAAAACCTAACATTCCTTTGTCAAAATGTAACTCTGATGACAAAATGACACACACTTGCACCATACGCCAACACTTTCAGATCAGAGGAAACACACTATTCTACTTTATATAAAACACTGCAGTCTTTGATTTTGACTGTTTATTCAGAAGGCATATTTTCAGGAGGAACATTTTCAAACAACCAAAAAAGCAAACAGGCCTACTCAATATTGTACATTGCAGCACTATACATTGCAGTAAGATAAATTCAGATAAAGCAAAAAATATATATATATAATACAGTTTTTCTCGATTGTTTACACACATTTTCTGGTACTTGAGACACAATGACGACAACATGTAACTCATTCACCAACCCCCTGAACCAATTCTGCTGAACTACAAGCACAATTCCTGCTTTACACTCAAATTTCAGTTCTAAAACACACGTTTTTCAAAACACTACACACAATTCTCTGCATTTGGCACAATTTTCATGCAGAAAATCTCTTGTTTTCATGAGGAACACACTGCCATTCAAATATTCACACTGACTCGTCAAATGGGCAAACACATTTCATACAGTTTTACAATTAGCAATCAGAGCTTTAGCATAAAATACCAAAACCAAAGAGAGAATGCAGCATAGATATTTTTTTATTTCTTTTTTTACTGTAACAGCATAAAAAATTGTGTTGTTTTGTATGTAGACCACTGTATGTGCAACTTTGTGTTGGTTGGGGTGTACAAAATGTGCGATCTATCTCCCATTGATTTTGTGGGAAAAAATAAAATATATTTGTTACCGTGTATTTGTGTGTTCTGGGTATAAAAAACAATATTTTCAAATATTTTACAACACACTTATGTATGTAATGTCTGTAGTAACACTAAGTAACACTGAACAAAAAAGGCCTAAGTCATTATGATGAATGGAGAAGAAGTGTTTTCCATTGATCATAGTGTTTTACATTGAGCACATCAGTGTTCAACTGGTTCTTATAAATGTCTATTCATATGATGGTTTGTGTGTGTCATTTGAAAACAAAATACAATTTTGAGAAGAAATAACATTGTTTTGAATGTAAAGTTTCATTTTGCAGGAGAATTGAGGGGTTTTGCCAATTGTGTGAGTGTTTTTAGATTTGTGTGTAGAGTTCTGAGAATATGAGGCATTCTTTCAGAAAATGTGTGTAAACAATCGAGAAAAACTGTAATGCTGTAATAGAAAAAACACTATATATATTACAGTATACATACAGAGCATCTAGAAATGTGAGTATATGTTGGCTGTTGTATGCAGTATAGAGCATATTTCTGCACTATAGTACTACACGTACAGAACCCTCACCCCATCACAGGTACCTGTGAAGCTCTCCAAATAGATCCATGTGGTCCTGATATGGTACATATTCAGCTGGTACTGGATTTCACCATTACTGCATTGTACATGTAAAAGACAGTTACACTTACCCATATACAGTATATTCAGCTCGAAGTCCTTTGACACTGTCCCTGTTCCTCTCAAATGGGACTCTGTAGAGCTGCTTCATGGTGATGCTGTGTTTCCCCAAGGTGCGTCTGATGGTGGTGATCCTCACATGGTTTATGTTGCTGAACACTGTTCTGTCAGCAAGTATTTTCTGGTGGAGACGGATGGCATTGTCTGCCCTCACTAGGTCCACAATGGCGAGTTCCTTCTGTTGTGTGAACAGGCGTTGGCGTCCTCTCCCAAAAGGTCTTCTAGTCATTGATGTGATATACACTACAGTGCTGTAAATACCATCTGAGTGGAGTAGAAGGTAGAGAGGTGAAGACATACCTGTTTCCTAGTCGGAATGTTATAGATGTCATTGTGAAGCGGCTTACAGTAAATGTGGCTGGACTCTCTTCGTCAGGCCATGGTTGATTACGGTCCACCAAAGTTGCTCTTACAGTATATCATCAGAGTCCGTGCACGGCCTCTTCGACCATGACCTCCTCCTCCTCCTCTTCCTCTTGCTCTCCCTCCCTCTATCCATGCTTGCAAAGTTCTTCAAATGGCTAAACTGAGGGCTTTTGTAGCTGGCTGATTGGTGTTCAGTTTTGCAATTAAGTGCCTTCGGATGTGTATTTGAGTGGTTGCAATAACCCAATGTGTTTTGTATTTTGAATACATGTGTTTTCCAAATGGCACCCTGAGATTTCATTTTTGAACAAAGTGTCTTATGTATGAAATAGAGTGTAGTATGAAGGACCAAGTGTGTTGCATAAAGGAGTAAGTGTGTTGGAGAATTGCAACTAGAGTGCAAAGCAACGCTTTTGTTTAAAGTATGGGTACATGTGTTTGAGGCATGGTAAAAAAAGCTTCAAGTTGTGTTACTTTAGTCTAAGCATGGTTCTATAGTGTTCAAGGAATGGGCAAAAACTGTAATACATTTTAAAATGCCACTTATTACTGTGATAGCAAAGCTGAATTTTCAGCAAATTTGTTGTGAAATTATTCATTCAAAATTTTACCTTTTTTAGGTTTTGAGACTGTAAATCCATTAAAGCAAAATACAACTCTTTTTGTTATACAGTCACAAAGACAGGCGTGATATCAGAGAAAGCTTTCAGATTGAAAGGACATTTTATGTGCAGTTTCTACAGCAAAATGCCTACAACAACTTTAAAGTCACCATGAAATCAAATGGACCATTCTTATTTTTTTATTCTTTTATCTTATTTTGCTGTTTTTTTGCTTATTTTTCGTGCATATTTAATCAAAATAACTTCCCCTATATCTTGTAATGACTTCTCTTCTTTTCTCTTCTTTTCTCTTCTCTGATGATATGTTTACTGGCATGAGGGCGGGACAACCTGTAACTCACATGAGATCATCCAATCACAACAAGCCAATCAATTTTGTCTTGTTAAAGAAGCCGTTTCACTTGGATATATCTTACAATAGTGGACAAAAAGACAATCACAACTTCCATTTCATGCCAACTTTAAGTACGTTGTTGATGATTTATGGGGTTTGATCCTGTCACGTATTACTTCATAAGACAATCAGTCTTTTTAACACTAAACTATCTGAAATCACTTATATTTAAAAAAATTTTAATGGCTTTTCTAACTTTCTCTGTTCTTGTAGGCAAAGTATGTCATACTTGCCATACCACCGGGGCTGAACTTGAAGATCCATTTCAAACCTGAATTACCCCCTCTGAGGAACCAGCTCATTCATAGAGTGCCTATGGGCTCAGTCATCAAATGCATGGTGTACTACAAAGAGAATTTCTGGAGGAAGAAGGGTCTGTACCTCTTGCCTATTTTCCATTAAATTAAATCACTCAAAAGCAGTTTAAGGGTGTCTTCACACCCTTGGTCTGGACCAAAAAAAAACAACAAAACTTTTAGTCCTGGTTCATTTTGTGTTTACCCTGTCATTTTAAAGGAACTTAAAGATAATAATAACAATAAAAAAATTATTTCGTGACAGACTTAACGAACATCCAAAACGATGCTGTGTTCTGGTCTAAATGCGCTCGTTGTATGTGTGTACCTATGATGGTATTTTGACCTGCTAAGAAATCGTGAAGAGTTTTTGAAATCTGTAAAGGAGTCAAAACAGCGGCAGGAATTCCTCCGTTGTACACAATCGAAGATTTTCTGCAGGAAGACGGCGTTTCAGACACCTGTACTGAACTGGGGTGCATTTCCCGAAAGCATCGTTCGTTAGCCAACTATGGTCGCAAGTTCCGTCGTTACCAATAGAGTTCAATGGAAATTGTGACCAACTTGCGACCATACTGTAGTTGGCCAACGATGCTTTCGGGAAATGCACCCCTGATCAACAAAGTTCCTATGAAGAGAATAAAACAGGTTTCTGTCCTCCAGCATTCTGTCCTTTTTATGGTGTATTTGGTTTGTTTAGATGTCTTTGGTCCGCGTTGTGATTTATATTTCTGTCGAATCTCACCAGAGTTCGTTTAGAAGCGGACCGACGCGCCTTTTTGGGGTTTTGTTTTGCTTGTAAACACTTAGTACACACAGTGTACACACTTAATCAAATGAACCGCAGTTAACAGAGCAATCGCAACAGAGTTCGTTTTAAACAAACCAAACCTGACAAGTGTGAACACCTCCACATGGGACTAAATTGGCTACACACAGTTTTAAAACTTAAAACCATGAAAAAAAATTCTTTATATGAAATAAAGCTAAAATAAAATATACATTTTAGATGAAAAACTTAAATGAAAATGAGAAATGTTGACATGGCAACCTACTGAAATAACAGTTGAAGTGCTAAAATGACTAAAAAGTTGAAGTAAAAAAAGACAAAAGGACAATTATTTAAATGAAAACTGAAAATATAAAAATAAAAACTAATTCAAAATATAATCGTATATAAATACTACTTAATAAACTCTGGCTACACATGGCTGTTTTGATTTTTCAGGATACTGTGGCAGCATGGTGATCGAGGAGGAGGAATCGCCTATTGGTCTCACGCTTGACGACACTAAGCCTGATGGGTCTGTGCCTGCTATAATGGGGTAAATAAAGCGATGAGCTTTCTATTGTAGGATGAATGTAAACTGCTCACAAAATAAATGAGATGCCTGAGGTGACAGAACAGTAAGCTTTTTTTCCCCTCTTTTGCAGTTTCATCCTGGCACGAAAATCCAGGAAACTAGCAGGCCTGACGAAAGATGAGAGGTAGAAATGTCTGTTTTCATATTAGTACATTTGTTGATATGATTATTCTTACCAGAATGTTGTCAACCATTACAGAAAGAGAAGGATCTGTGAGATTTATTCTCGTGTGCTCGGCTCAGAGGAAGCGCTACATGTGAGTCTCCATGACCAGAAATCATCCTTTGGTCTCATCATTTTTTGATGCTTACTTTTCATGGGGGTCTTTTTTTCTCAGCCTGTGCACTATGAGGAGAAAAACTGGTGTGAGGAGGAATACTCTGGTGGCTGCTACACCGCCTACTTCCCCCCTGGTATCATGACACAGTATGGCAGGTAAGTGTACCGTACCTCCAGATGGAGCATCTCTGATTCAGCAAAATACTAGACTAAGACTAAAGAAAAAAAATCAACATGAGAAGATGTTTCTCTCTATTTCAGGGTCCTGCGGGAGCCCGTGGGCAGGCTGTACTTTGCAGGAACTGAAACGTCCACAGAGTGGAGCGGTTACATGGAGGGGGCTGTGCAGGCGGGCGAGAGAGCCTCTAGAGAGGTGGGTTCTTTGCCATTACTAGGGTTTAGTTACTGAGATCTAAATTGTTCAACCCAAATTTCCAGTTACAACATCATCAAGTTTATTGACTTTCATGTCACTTTCATTTATTATCCATAAATATTGTGTTGGCGTGTTTTATTAGTTCTAGATGTTATTGTTATTACAACCTTGCTGAATAAAAGTGCTAAATTCTTTCAACAAAAATTGCACTAACCTAAATGCCTCAATTGTAAACGTTGCTGAAAAACTCAAAATACTAAATGCTTTATTCTTTTAGATTTTGTGTGCAATGGGAAAACTTCATGCGAGTCAGATCTGGCAGTCAGAGCCTGAATCACTGGTATGAAATTCACTTTTTTAATTTTAAGAAACATTTTCTATAGAGGGAATGCATTAACGTCACTTATCCGCCGGAACAACCCCCCCTCAGCCTGACTGAGTGGCAAAAGATCTGCTGCGTGACTGGATTTAATAGGGGAAACTGCGAAAATGCGACTAAAATGAACAATTTTATCAATTTAAACTAAATGTTGGACTCAGTATAGGGTTCCTTACAACTTACTAAAGATCCAGTGATCCATGGATATTGACATGCAGCCAGGAATCGGGTTGCCTGACATTTATGTTTGCCTGATTTCGACACCGGGAAAATAAAAGGATTATAGACCTAAACATAAAGCAAATTTGACTGTGAACGCTTTATAAAAATACAATAGGTAGGTCTAAATATGGGTGATCACTTATATCAGTGTTATATATAGCCTATATACTGTATATCATTATATCGTCCAGCCCTAAAACTTTATTATTAATTTTTTTATCAGTGTTTATAAAAAAAACATCCAATAATGCAGAATATGATAAATATTTAATTGATGAGTTGTTAATATATATAACAATACAAAATATATGGCTATGGTTTTACACCTAAATTGCAAACTGCAAATCCACCTTTCGCCGACTGGAGTCCAGTTGTTTATGTGAAT
This sequence comes from Pimephales promelas, assembly GCF_988280905.1. Taxonomy (NCBI): domain Eukaryota; kingdom Metazoa; phylum Chordata; class Actinopteri; order Cypriniformes; family Leuciscidae; genus Pimephales; species Pimephales promelas. The sequence continues at coordinate 18,205,376 of NC_142775.1, forward strand.
TGCAGTGATCCATTTGCTCCTCTTTCTATAGCAGTCTGTAAAAATATACCTCCGATTTTTTGTCAAATCTAGTTGTACAGTCAATCGCAAAACTCTTTCCCACTTTATACGTGTTGTGTTTGTTTTTCCCAGCATTCACGCTGAAAACAAATACAGCCGATCAGTCTTTTTGCCACTCACTGTGAGTAACTGCAGGCACTCCAGCCGACGGTGACGTCACGCGCATTCCCTCTATATGGCATAAATTTATATATAATTATATTTAACTTTTTTTATTGAATTTCTGTTAATCCATGTAGCATTTTCTATAGCACATATTGGACCAAATGTATACAAACCTAGTATTGCTGTGTTAAACAGATATTAATTAATATGAAAATATATGGCATCAATTTAAAGAAAAACCTCTTTGGGATCTTGAACAAGTACTACTCTAAACCCTTTCCTCAGGATGTCCCAGCCCGTCCGTTTGTCACTACATTCTGGGAAAGAAACTTGCCATCCGTTGGAGGGTTCCTCACGTTTATGGGCGTGTCCTCCTTCCTGGCTCTGGCCACAGCCGCAGGAGTGGTCGCCTACAAGAAGGGGCTCCTCCCACATAGCTAAAGCCCCTCCCACTTTTACAACCTGTTCCCTGTGACTGGCCTTGTGATTGTGGCGTTCAGTCATCTAATCACAGCCACAACTGCCTGCGTATGTGGCCGAGTTACTTAGTTGAGATTTGACACACAATTGCTCAGTCATTGTTGAAAATTAACCAAGTGATTATTATGGCATAATGAGTAGTTACTAATAGTTAATGTGGGAATTGCCCTGTCAAAGTGTTCACAAACTAGGCAACAATCCACAACCATTCATTGTGTAAGTTTTTGTGTATCACCAGTCTTGTTGATTACCTCTGCTAATTTCAGGTGCTGTTCTCAGGAACTCATTAATTAACCTTCCAAAATATTGAAACTACGTTACAGAGATTCGATTCACATTTAGCGATGCATTCTGTTGTAATCTGTGACAGAGAATATCTTCTCACAACACAGGAGCTGTATTATCTTCAGCACAATTCACTATATCATTCATGAGAGAAGCAGAGGCTTGTTCATGTCAAATTTACACTTGTTTCTCAACATGCCATCCTTGACAATGTCAAACAACAATTTGTACAGGCTGGCAGTATGAAGAAGTGGCGTTTATGGATGTCCCAGTGTTTAAAGCTGCTGTGTGTGATTGTGTCTGATTGAAACATAAAAGCATTTGAATGTACTTTTACTTGATGTAACAGAACAGTGTATACTTGAAGTATGATTTTTTTTAACTTGCATTTACTGTCAACCATCCATTTTTTAAGAATCCCCATAGTATTATTATAGTAAAAAAAAGCTAAAATGTCATTAAATGTTTATTTTTTAAAACAAATATAAAGACTTTTCCAGTTTATGTAAATGGTTTAATGAGAGTTTTGTTTCCCCCGAATCCAACAACTTTGTGATAGACAGATAGACAGATGTAAGAGGAAAGGATCCCCTTCCTCACCTTCGTAGCTGTAACCTGTGCAATATTGTTTCCAGAACAATTATCATATTATATATTTTTACCACGAAATGCAAAATAATATTTCATTGTCTAAAACTGCAATTAATTGAAAAGGAGGTGATGCAGCCCAAAACCTAGACAGATTTAAACCTAAACTGTATTATGTGTGTAAACCTGAAGTGTGTACATTTTGTTGTTCCAAAGATGCGTTGTAACTGTTGTTTGTGGTGCCTTACTCTGATGTAGTATTCCTTTATTTCTCAAGTGCCTCCAGTCTTGAACAATTGCTTTCTAAAAACGATGACTTTTCACACAGTCATAACCATTTCTGAAGATCTTTTGGTAGATAAATCTGCATCGAATTCAAAGTGACATATACAAACTTGCTGTGTGCTGCTCTAGTCTTCAGCATGCTGTACAATCAAAAGCTCTTACTACAGCTTCCTGAGGAAGCCACTGATGATTGAGGACTGACCGAATCAGAGGCAAAGCAATGTTGGATAAGAAAGCTTACAATCCATGACCTACACCATAGTTGGTCAACTGTGAACTTAGTAACGAAGAGGTGATTCTTTAGTCCTGACATGTTGTAGTTGCTGTAACTCTGCCATCTGGTGTGCTAGTGAATTGTGCCTCTGTGTGTGTGTGTGTGTGTGTGTTGCTAATACTTTTCTGAAACCACATAACATGGCCCTGTTAATCCGGTCTGTTGTCATCTGCTCGAGGTTTGCATAGCCGCCCTGCTACGATCCCTATGTCTGATTTTGTGTGCGTATAAAAATGTCCAATGGTCTAGTCTTGTAATGCATTATTTGATCTTTGTACAAATCCAGCGACTAAGTAAGCTGATAATAAAAGTGTGATTTTACCACCAGTCCCAGAGTATGACGTTCCTCTGTTATCGATTCAGTTCTCATCCGAGTTGCGGCCCTTTAAAGCCAAAAGCTTCTTGATTGGCGTGACGCCCTCCTTCAAGGGGGAGAACAGATGAGGGTCTTCCAGCAGAGGAGACCTCATTTCAGATTTTTTTTTTCAGAGATTTTTTTTTATTTATAAATATATTATTAACATTATTTTGTAATTAAATGACAGAAAACAGAGCAGATATATAAATACTGTAGATAGATAGATAGAATATGGCTTTAAGAGGTTCTTGGTTTAACCATTAGGGGGTGCCTGCGTACCATACACCGTATGTCACAATAATAGTTACTTCAACAATGGGATAGTGAAACTGAAACACCTGGTTTTAGACCTCAATAATTTATTAGTGTGGTGTAGGGCCTTTATTTCAGCCAATACCGCATCAATTTGTCTTGGGAATGACAGAGACAAGTCCTGCACAGTGGCTAGAGGGATTTTGAGCCAGAACAGTAACCAGGTTACTGTTGTGAACCATGTGATGCTGGTGGAGGAAAACATTTTCTGGCTTGTTCCTTCAAAATACCCTGAAGTGGATCAAAAACATTTAGATCTGGTGACTGTGTAGGCCATAGGATATGTTCAACTTCACATTCATCAAAGCATTCTGTATTGATGCGTTATCATGCTGATAGGCGGCAGTCCCTTCAGGGTACAATGTTTGAACCAGGGTTTCCAGAATGGCTCAGTGGGCCTTGGCAGTGACGCTCCCATCAAGCACCATAAGGACTGCCATGATGTTGAAAAGGCGGATCTTGACGTATGGTCAAAAGACGTCCCAAGACGTCATATAGACTGTGTTACTTCGTTCTAAAGTAAGTGTTGTAAGCTCTCAATACACCGCTGTCTTGCTGTCCTGGTGTGTCCACAATGTGTCCTCTTCTGAACTGTAATATTTATTGATGAAAATGTCTCAGAAAATCTAACAATTACATGGTTTTCCTCATAAAAAGAACCATAAAAAGAAAAAATGCCATATCCATTGTGTGTCCTTTGTCTTATTTGTCTTTATAGCGAGGTAAATGCCAATTATTTTTTTTTTTTTTAACGAATGGGGAAATTAACAGGAACCCCAACACTATTTGCTTTATGAGAACACAGCGAATCTGCCAAATGTTATCGTCTCGTCATCACTCTCAACAATGTCTCAACATCCGAGCTAAAAGTTCAAAAGAAGCATCAGTGTTGTATAGAGATAAGGGAAGCTAGGATTTCATATCGCCAAATGATACTTTGAAGTTGTTTATGCTGAAAATGGGCCGAAATGCAGAGAATAAATTTGTGTGATAAGCACTGGATAAGACTCTCCTCCAGACCAAAGAGAAAAAGAACAAAAGCTGCATCACCAAACACCATCAAACGAGGGAGAGCAAATCCCAGATAAAAGGAGTAAAGAAAATATCCCTGAAGACACAATTTAGAGATGACCAGGGGTCCTTATATGAATTAAGTGTTCATGCTAAACTTTATTAAGGTATGAGGCTGTGCTGTATAATTTGCTCAGAGGCCTAATATAAGTAAGCCTAAAACAAACAATTTAAATCATAAAATATTAATGAAAGGGACTGGTGAGATGCTGATTTGTTTCTCTGATATCTTAGTGTATGAGGTTCCAGTTGTGCCAAAAATAAATCGACTGTTTCGTGCTTTGCGCTATAGATTTGTCCTTGTCTACAGTCAATGCTTACTTGTTCAGATAAATTAGTAGGCCTATATTGGTGTGTATGTTCTCTGTTTATGTTGTATTGTTCTGTCATCCTTACTGTAGTCTCCTTCTGTTGTCCTTACTGTAGTCTTGTTCTGTTGTTTATGTGAGGCTGTTTCAAACAAAATGTGCTAGGGCAGATTGTGATATAAAAACAGAAAACAAAATAAAAGTCTTATACAAACATCTGATACAAAATTATACCGTATATATACTTTCTGCTGTTCCATAAACGCCACCTGTCAGAGAGTGAATTTGCATTTTCATTGTATGCGGTTTTTGTTCAACCCAATGAAAAAACTGGACTAATATATATCAGCTCATTATCCGAATTGTGTACATTTTTGGAACACGTTATATAACTTTTAGTCCAGTTTTTTCATTGGGTTGCTGCAGTGCCTGTACACAACCATCATATAATCATAAAAATCTATCCAGTGTTTTATTTTAATCTCCTTCTATGTTTTCCCCTGGCTCAAATTCAGCCGTTCGTTTTTGTGACGTCAATAAAACGGACGTCCCTCCCACGGTTGTTGATTGACAGCAGCGTTTCAACACAGACCCGCCCTGAGCGAGCTGTCATCATAGACCGTCATTATTGATACGCTGGAGCAGAATGGCGTCTAATCGATTGTGGTGTTCTGTTCTTGGGTGTAATAACGAAGTCATTTTGATGTTCCTAAATCCGAAAAGCTGAAGACACAGCGGCTGAGTTTTGTTTTCGAAGGGAATATTCCCCTCGAGCAACGTCAATGCTTTCACGTTTGCACGAATAATTTCTCACCAGACTGCTTTATGAGTCAGGATAAAGCTGGTTTTGCTAAGAAGCTGCTCCTGAAAAAACAATCATAACCAACTATTCATGTCCCTGCTGCACCTCCAGAAGAAGTGAGTGTAAAATTGTATATTTTATATTAATCTTTGCAAATCGCTTGCACACTTCACGTGTTTGTGTTTTCTATACAACGTTCTCAATATAAGTCATAATCCCACGTTTATAATGAACAGCGCATTATGGCCAATGTGTTATTACAAACTGAGTACATATACATCATTAAACACATAGCTTTCTTATATCTCAAAGTTACTCTAACGTTACCCTGCCAGTACACAAAGATCGATAAAAGTGACATTACGTTAACCAACCAGTTTGTATATTACAAACTTTTCATTTAGACCCTAAAGAATCAAATTAACTTGAAAATGGCATTATTATGCTGTCTAATTGTCCCAGTGTTGAACATTGTGATATTTACCATCTGCTGTTGGATCAAACTGTGTGCTGGTTGCGGAGATAAATGGAGGATATTACGTCTATATGTTGTGGTTCAATCCATCATTTCAAAGGCTACTAAATTATCCATATACCCTGCAACATACATGACACCATCTGTGTATGAATTATTTTCATTGAGTATAGAATGAAAGAGACATCTATAATGTAAATGCAGCAGTCTGTCCCAATGAATGAGTTTAACATCCTGTTTATCCAACACTATCTCACGACCAATTCGTACGAATTCGACGCATGATTAAAAAGTGTCTAATTCGTACGACCTCACTCGTACTAATTCGTACGATTTGTCTAAACCCACGTGATGGTTAGGTTTAGGGGCGGAGTCAGGGGTAGGTCATTCGTACGAATTCATACGAATTGGCCAATTCGGAAAATATATACGATTTAGCAAAATCGTATTAATTCGTACGAGTGAGGTCGTATGAATTGTTACGATTTAGCCACTTTTTAATCATTCGTCGAATTCGTACGACTTGGTCGTGAGATCGGGTTGGTTTATCTCACAGTCTGTCACAGTTTTTATACACTTAAGTATAAGATTAAACATGCCATAAATCTAAATTTTAAGTTCATTGAGATGAGTAGAATTTTGTAGAAATTTGTTAACACGATGAAGGAGATTGATTTAATTAACAGAAACTCAAAATTTTATGTGCTCTGAACCACATAAATTACCTAAGTTGATTTGAAAAAAAAAATGTTGTGATAACAAATCATGATAATAATTTTTTACAGTGAACCGAAGTTTCAGAGGGATATTTTGGACTTTAAATCCTCATTTGGTAGCATTTTCTAAATCTGTGCTTGAACCATTGTAGAACCATGTAGATTTTGACTCAACATGTACTGATATTTGGATTTAATTTAATCTTTAAAAATGCAAGGAATAAATGAATGCAAACAGGTTTATTGAAAACAATCAGGTGCACAGAACCCTGGTTAGATATTGTTCTGTCCAGTCCACTGGAGATATGCTGCAGCATGTTTTAAGACACATTATTGTTGAATTAATGAAGTCTATTAAAATCTGGTGTCTCCAGAGTGATTGTGAATGACGAAGCAAACAAAGGAGTTCAAATGTGACCTGCTAATAAATTAGCTCCCAATGAGAATGTGAGGTCTATAATAAAGAAAACAGAAGTACAGGCACTGCGCGAAACCACTGGGGAAAGGGTCAGCAGTGCCACAGAACAACTGCTGCTGTTGTAAGAGAACTGAGCTGAGGACGATGACATAGTTTTTATGTGAAACTGCTTTATAATGAAATTAACTAATTTAATAATTGATGGAATTTACAACCGAATCAACATTGACTTCAACTGAACAACTGCTGAAAAGAAACAATCTGTATTGTATAAAGCACTAGATACATAGGTTAAAAAAGTAGGTCATTTACTAATGAAAAGCGCTAGCTCCTGGATTTGAACATGTCCACAAGCAAAAACTAGGGCAGCCATTCACTGTGTGTCCTTTACACATATGTTTGAGCAAGTCTTAAGTGCATCACAGACAGATGAGAGCCATAAGTGGAAGTTTGGACGAGACAAGACAGATAGAGATGTGTGAACACAGCACCAGTGAGGAGTTCATCACAAGCGCAGTGTGAATATTGGTCAGTGGCTGCAGGGGGGATCCTCAGTTCTTTCCTGGACTGCCATTCTGAGTGTTCAACTAAATGAATAGAGATGTTGTGAGAATTTGTCAAACCAGCAGGCCATTAGGAAACTGAACATAGACACAAGAGATCACGACATTGCAATCAGATTAAAAGCAAAGACACTGATATCAGCTTGTTATACCGCAAATATCTAATCAGCCAATCACATGGCAGCAACTTAATGCATTTAGGCATGCAGACATGCATTTCAATCAGCCCGTGATTTAGTATATCCAAGGGGGTAATCCATCGACCGGAAGTTGAAGCCGGCCGAGTGCCGCCATCTTGTAGCAGAACTTCACTTTGTTTTAGCATCACCATTGACTCCCATTCATTTTGGCGTCACTTTGACAGCAAATAACTTTACATCTGAGGTGTTTGAAGACTCCATTTGTCCATTATTTATTTCTAAAGAAACACGACAATGTATAAAATGCTCCATTACCTTGTAGCTTATGTTATGGCTCCGTAGAAGCAGTTTTTTTGTAAAAGTAGGCTAACGATTGCGCCATAACCAAGCGACTCTCTGTCGCACAGTAGAGTGATTACCAAATGGACAGGAGGAGAAGCCCGCCAGCAATCGGGGAAACGTGGAGGCAAAATGACAAAATAATTAATCTACAAACGCATCAGATGTAAAGTTATTCGCAATTAATGACGCCAAAATGAATGGGAGTCAATGGAAATGATAACTCAAGTGAAGTTCTGCAACAAGATGGCAGCACCCAGCCGGCTTCAACTTCTGGTCGATGGATCACCCCCTTGGCAGCGAAGCAGCCCCTGCAAGAGAATAACTGATTCTCGAGCCATCGATATCAACAAATTCAGCACCATCGCCACCGGGTAACGACGCACGTAAGAAGGTACATACTTAAGCGGCATCCTAAGGCATGGTTCGAGGAACACACCTAGAAATGGTATACCTTCAGTTAAATTATACCTTAAAGGGTTAGTTCACCCAACAATGAAAATACTGTCAGTATTGACTCACCCTCATGTTGTTCCAAACCTCTATGTGTTCATTTGTTCTGCTAAACACAAAGGAAGATATTTGGAAGAATGTTTTAATCATATAAATCTCATTCCCCATTGACTAGTCAATGGGGAATGAGATTTATATGATTAAAACATTCTTCCAAATATCTTCCTTTGTGTTTAGCAGAACAAATAAACACATATGGGTTTGGAACAACATGAGGGTGAGTAAATACTGACAGAATTTTAATTTTGGGGTGAACTAACCCTTTAAGAGTCTTCGTACACTGGAACACTTATGATGACATGACAACATCACCACATCACTACTGGTATTTTATAAATGAATACGATTGTTATATACCGGCGGCAACATTTCAGCTGTAAATTATTTATTTGCTGGCTAGAATAGCTATGTTCACTGTTCAGTACCTGTGTTTAGGATGAAATATTATTAAATAACGGTTTCTTTTTTTCAAAACATCTGTGACAATTTCATGCTAAAAGCTCCTCTTGGAAGAGAACATTGGATTGTTTTCATCTCTTTGAGGGGAGCCCAGAACAGAGCAGAATGCTTCCACAGAACAAATCTAATTTAAAACGTGTTGTGCGCCCTCAGGAAAGAGAGTGAAATGAAGTTTGATCTGCAGTCTCTGTTAAACCATTCCAGGGATATCCACAGGATGAAATGAAACTGCTTCACTGCAGCCTCAAACAGAACACTCACAAAGGGTCAAGTGTCCTGAAAATACGAACATTTTTGAAATCGAGTGTAGATGAATCTAAATTAACAAATCGTGACATTACCCGGGGGATTGGATTGTTCTGAATGATGCAGATGCACAGAGAAACAGAAGTAATCAAGGTGAAAAGGGAACTGGAGAAGCAGAAATGCTCAAGAGGAAAATAGTAATCTCCAAGCAACAAACAATAAAGTAGAGTAGCAGAGGCCCGAAACATTGAAAGTGAAAGAGAAGAGCAGTGAAAAACTCTTTAAAACAACATGCAACTGTTTATATCTGCATAGTATTAGGCATAAAACATTGTTTTAATAAACTATTTCAGGTCTTTTTACTTCTAATGTGAATGGCCTGTTGTTGCGGTGCTTTTCATTTGGAAGCAATTAAGTCCCGCTCCATTAGGCCAATGTTTTTAGCCTGAATTAGATCTAGCAGTAGGTGAGACCCTTCTGATCATCAGAGAAAAATGATCAACATCAATCAGTGTGGGTTATGTGTCATACTGTCTCATTTACTTCTAAGTCATTAGCATCAGGATATCAGTGGGTGGATAATTAGTTTTCTGCTGATGGGTTTCTAGTATGTCAAAGGACAAACAGAAGAGCACAATTCAGTGATATTACAGAGTGATGTTCATTGCCAAATTGCCCCAAGAAAATGTACTTTCTCTGTTTGAACAGGTCAGGTTTCTATTAGTTGTGCTTTTAGTGTGTCAATTATACAATGACTTTTAGTATTTTTAAAGATTTGTTTTTTTAGAATTTTAAATGTTGAATGCATTTAAATCTAAGTGCAATTTTCAGGGCATAATCTGTTGAGGTTTGCCTTATTTATTTGCTAATTCATTTTCTATGGACCTCAGGGCAGGAACAAGGAACATCTAGCAAACATAGGGGATTATCATGCTGATACGTAGTACTTCCGTATTTAGTGATCTTTGCGCACTGCCACTTCCGTTGAATCACCGATCTCGCTGGTGAACTGATGACGGACTACACTAAGTTTATTTATATGGCAAACAAATGTGCGACCTTGTTTTATTTTAAAGTTTGGACCTTCATCTCGGCGAACCGCTTTAATCCACTTCTTCCTTATACTCAATTCAGTCGGGAATTCATGAAAACTTAAGTAGGGTTAAGTTTGTCACAGAGCAGTGACATCTAGCCTTCGTTTCAGCCATTGTTGACTGCGTCGGAAGTGGACATGCACAAAGTTGAGAAATCCCGCCCATGAAACCCAGAAGCATGAAAATCCCCCAGACAGCAAACTGACATTGAATCAACGTGGAAACGACGTCTCTCATGACATTGAAACAACGTTGATTTGCTCATCGAATTAACGTTGAACCAACGTCAGACGCGGCATTCTTCAAAGCTAAATGAAATCGAAAATTGGTTTGCTTTCATAACGTTGAAACAACGCGTTGATTTCAAGTTGATTTTCCGTTAGTTTTGAAAGAATGACGCATCTGACGTTGGTTCAACGTTAATTCGATGAGCAAAACAATGTCAGATCAACGTTGTTTCGATGTCATATTTCCACGTTGATTCAATGTCAGTTTGCTATCTGGGCCCCTATTGACCAACAAACATCAACTGTAAATACACTGACAAACAAGCTAAACAAGGTAACAAGGGGGCGTGGCTAATCAGAAACACCTGTGGAGACTAATCAACAAAACAGGGAACAGATGACAGACAAGAACAAGATACAAAACCCACACGGGACAGTATTGGTGAAACAGTTCAGCCATATAATTTGGAACCGAAGCGTGCAATAATTTGTAAAAAAGTGGGAGCCAATGCAAAGATTCCAAAACCAGAGTGATATGGTTGCATATTCTGGACCCAGTTAAGATCCTAGCAGCCGGATTTTGTACATGTTGAAGTGTAGATTGTGTAGTGTAGTTTTCAGCTTTTCAGCTTTCAGGCCGCAATCTAACGATGCTTGTAAGGTGGGGAAAAAGATGTTTAACAGTACTCAATCAAATTAAAGATTAGCATAAAAAATAACTGCAAAATATAGATGATACAGTGATTAAAATAATTCAGCAAAGGCAAGAGTGAATAAAAGAGTGCCTGCAAAGTTCACCAGCTGAACATGCTGACAATGTCAGAGCAATACGATATTACGGTCTAATAGCTTGATTCAGTCCATGGGATTTTAGAGTGGGAAGTAATATTTGCAGAGCACTCAATATCCCTGATGGTCTAAAGCATAGTTCAGACTTGGGATTAAAATACTGCAGAGGCGGTAGGCAGCCCTATAGCCTAGTTATTTTAGTCTAGCCAAATAAGCAATTTAATATTAATAAATAAGCATGATGACCAATTAAATTAATTTGGAGGCCTGTAATGCCTGCAATGCAACAGTTAGCATTTCCATTCTTCTCAATATCAACAGCTTGTCATGAAACAAAACCAAACGTTTGTGGACTACATCTCAGCTCCTGAATAGCTGTAGTCTGTTAAGCTGTATTTTAACAAAGTTAGCATCAAAAATAAAAGCAAGAACTTTTGCTCTGATAAATATAAAGGCAAAAAGATCATGCCTTTCTTTGATCATATTAAGTTGGCTACTGTTGAAATGTGTCTATTTACAATTTAATTTAATTCGTTTTTGTTCTTGCCAGCAGTGACTGTGATGAGAAATAAATTCCTTGCTTTCTGTTTCTGCTGCGTTTGGTAGAACCGCCGACATCAAAAACTGCTAACCGCACAGTATGTTATGCCGCGTTCAGGCAACCTCTAACGCCTGGTTCAGATTACACGATTTTAGCCCGATTTTGGCACGATCCGTTTGACGCAGGGTGTCCTGGGGATTCGTAAACGACAACAGGACGCAAGATTCGATCGTATCATCTCGTGTAGTGTCTCATAGTGGGCGACAACCTACGTCGCGTCTGCGATGCTTCACGACATCAGGACAAAAAGACTAGCATGTTTAATTTTTTTAACGGTCGTCCACGACGGTTGTATGAGGTTGACCAATAGGAGCACAAGCTTTTCCGTATACAACTTTCAAAAAAGACAAAACAAAAGAGAGACGATGGTGCTAACGTTAAAACTAGAAGTAAAAATATTTAAGAAACAATATTTTACCTCAAGTTCTCTTTGGAGGATTGACAGCCAATACTGTCCTCTTCGAGCAATGGCCGTAAGACGCACGCAATTCAACCAGTTCACACACTCACACGCCACACCGTGTATTTCTCACGCTGAAATGGCAATGCCGAGCAATCCAGGAAGTCACTCGCCACGAGTTTCGCCTTCTTGATGACATCACGCGCCCTGTAAAAGACGGCATGCGATGACTGGTCAGGAAGTAACGTGTAGTCTGACATGTGTCTTGTCCACGATTTTAGATTTTAGGAGCCAAAATCACGTAATCTGACACAGTGACTATCGTAACAGACAAAAAAATCATGTAATCTGAACCAGGCATAACCTGTGTTTTTCCAACCTTATACCCGTGAAAGTGCACTGTAACAGCAGTCAAACCCATGACTTCCCACCCGTGAACTCGTACTAGATCCATGTATTCCCAGTTACGAGATCTGACGTAACATGGCTTTAGGTTTAGGGGTAGGTTTAGGTCTGGGGTAGGGTTAGGATCCGATAACGTCATCTAACCGACGATTAAGGGTACCCTAAAAAGGCGGATGTTGACGTATGGTCAAAAGACGTCCCAAGACGTCAGTTATATGACGTCTTGGGATGAGACTGCGCTGCTCGCTCTGACTCGAACATGTAAGGCTTGATAGACAAGTCTTCCGTTGTTGACATTTTGTTACTGTGTAAATAAAAATGTTCTGTGACGCTATATAATCGGATATCTCTAATCAAACTACAAAAATGGCCGAATGGGGTGGAGTTGAACCGAGTGTCAACTCAGCAACCTGGAGAGCAGACGGGGTATGACACATCTCCTTTGGATTTAAAGAGGCCGCTCCAAAACGAGTTGCTCACAGACGCACATCAGAAAAGGCGTAGAATAGGGGCCTGTGGAGCTATGATGAGGAATTCAGACCCAAGCATTGCAGTTTCGCTTTATATAGACCACAAATGTATGATTTATATGTAAAAAGGAACGATTGAAAAGCATGATATGTAGCCTTTAAACGCCGGGCTTCCGATAGGGGCCAGGGGCGGGGTCAATATTGACAAATAAAGGCCGGTCTTAAATTAAGGCTGGGGAAAATTTACTGTTGATAGGTAATCAGTGCCTTTCATATAATGACATAATGTAACATACTATTTTTTCACTAGATATTTTTCAGTACATATCATATATCAGCAATTTCGATTTTGGCACGTTCTGCAGCAGCTAAGCACTAAGGAGCGGATGTACAGTGACGTGACATCACTGCCAAATTCAAACTGTGCTTTTGCGCTATGGCTGGCACTGAGCCAAAGACGGACTTATACCATATATCACTATTCTGCGTTTTTAACCACATAATGTTTATTTTAAGTTTCAGACATTAAAATCCATATAATTTATTGCAAAACAATACATTTATGGTTAAGACACTGAGTCTGTCAAAGAAATAGGTTTGGTTGATTTCTTAGGACACTTTTTTCAATGACATCTGCCAGGAAGTTAGAAAAGGTTGTGCATGGTATAAAGAAATGGCTATAATCAAAACTTTCAATAACCATTTATTTTAGTAGCCCATTTATTCATTTAAGAGAGATGCCATTCTGCAATGAAAAACATCATTATAAGTCCATGGTGTATAGGTTGCTGTATTATAGTGACTGTAATTGTACATTATGCATTTATGTAGGTCTATTTGCACAAGTTATAGAAATAATAACTTTGCATTACCCAGTCCAGCACTCCATCTTATGTTGATATATTATGATTGTAAATTATTCCCTGGAGTGCCAGAGAACATGATTACAGCTGTCTTGTACTTAGTAGGACAAGTGGGTAAATGTTTGACACTACAGTGGGTAATGCTAAGCATTCCTCACTTTCGATGGAGGTTTAGAATCATACCACAATTAACTCAGAAAAGTAATGCTATTAAATCTTTCTCCCACATGAACAGCCATGTCTATTCCTTGCCCATCAGCTTATAGAAAATCAAGCTTATGATGAAAATTTGGTTAAACTGTGGAGATGATCCTAACAGATGAGGGAGGAGCCCTGAAACAGCTTGTTTTATTTATTTATTTATGTTGATCATTAGGAAAAAATGCATGCTTAAAGTTCAACATTTTCCCCTTTCAAAATTAATAACATACTGTGTATTATTAAAGGGATAGTTCACTTTAGAGTAAATTTTTGACATGTTTTAGCTGACCTCAAGGATCATCCAAGATGTAGGTGTCTTTGTTTCCACTGTATTTTCAATTTTGATATTTTTCGGTCAAACCGTTGCTGTCTATCAGTCATATAATGCAGATTTAGGGTGTCCACCCTCGGTCCACCTCAAAAAGCATGCACAGAGAAGTCAAAATTAAACATGATTGAATGACTCGTAAATGTAAGTACACACTGATGGCCTAAGACACGAAACGAGCGCTTTGCGTGAGAAAACGAACCGTATTTATATCGTTTTTACCTCGTGTGTATGTCAGTAGTAACATGTAATGATAAGTAATAAACGTGTAGTAATAAGTAATAAAAATATACTTTTTAGAAATAGAAAGAATCTTTAGAATGTGTAATATAAAGTACTTAATTTAGCTTTCTGCCTATTTAAATGTCAGCAAGGTGAAGGTAAGCTCTGTTATGAAATCCAAAAAGAGTTTATATATAAGAGTCTTTTGGGTATGAATATACCCAAAAGACTGTTGACTACAGCTCTGCGTTTCACACAGTTCCAGGACAGTTGGTGTCTTCATGCTGGGTTCTGAATCTTGAGTCCAGTCACGGCCCAGTGACTAGTGGAAATCTCCGCAGCCTCACCAACTGTTCTCTTGCTCTGCAGTAAGAGATTGGAGGATTATAGCTGATAGATGAACAATTTATTTTTGTTTATTTGTTTTTCTTTCCACCCAGAAGATTTCATTTGCATATTCTTCTTAATCCTCAAGTTTTTTTTATTACTCCACTTACAACTTGAGGGTCAGTCAAGTACAGTAGCTACAGGTCCAGATTGAATCGTTTAGCAGTTTTTTTTATTATTATTATTATCCCTGGCACATGGGAAAAACCACTAGGTTTTTCTTTTTCAACATACACAACATGTTTTTTAAAGCCATTTTGGAGGGTCTAGCTAACTTTGAAAGCATTAGATCCCATCCTTTTTTCAGAGCGCTTTCCAAAGTCACGCCTCTATGAAACCACACAGCAGAGTCTGCATTGTGTCAGACGGTGTTAAATGACCTCATTACAATAACATTATAATAATGAACATAAACAACGAGCTCTTTCTTGTACCACCTGACTGCTGCAGATATATTTCTGCATTGATAGTGTTAACATAGAAACGCACAAGTCTGAGGACATGAATAGATGAGATTTTCTGTGCCTTCATCTGTGTATTCTCTTCAAGTTTATTTAACATGTTATTTGGTCTTCGTCGTCATGATTCTGTTAACTGTTGTGACAGATGTCTGCGTGAGCACGGTGCGTAGAGGAATGGAAATACATATGTTGACAGGCAGGTTGGACATCGTATCATTGCATACGACCACTTCTATTACTGATTGCTATCAGGATGTGAAAAGTTTCAACCAGTATAACAGTGTTTATAAAAAAAATTAACTAAAATAAAATATTAGTTTAATGGGCCTCATCACCAATTCTAGTTTTAATGATCTATCTATTTAAAATTGTTTTTAGTATAAAGTCATCAGATTAGTACCATTCATTAATTTAATAGCTTCAGTAGTTTCAGTGTAGTTGGCCACTCTTGTTATGGTGTGTAGTTTCACTCTAGATGATAGAAAAGGCCCTTTAACACAAGCTGTTGTCCTGCCTTCATGATAATGGTGTTTGAGTTATGATAATCAATCTTACTCAGGTTACCAACAATAGAACTATAAATTCTCTAAAAATATATTCACTAATAACACATTACTTCTCCAGCAAATTACAATTAAGAAGACACATTACGGATTTCTAATTCAGCAATCTTCGGTTTGCAATCTTCAGTTTGCTGTGAGGTTGAGAATAGTAATTTGGGCAGTTTAAGTATAATGTATTTGCAGGTGTCATTGTGGTAGAACTGATTAAAGTAGCAGGTGTGAAATGTCAGCAGCGAAAGCATGTGTGTGGATATTTTGTGTGTAGGTCATTAAGAGTTCTGAGCACAGTCATTTTTGTTTTTCAGTTTCAAGTTCCCTTGCCTTAACTCATGGTGCAATTGACTGTGACAAGGTCTTTCACGGGTGGCATTCTACTTGGTGAGAGACGAGTAGCCTACTTGGAATAGATTAGCGCAAGTTGTATGGACCGCTTTTGTATTTTGTGTCATTTTCAGAGCTTGAAAGTCAGCTTTTTTTGTTTGGGGGAAAAAGTAGTTTGGGGGAAAAAGTAGTAAAAGTAATTTACATTCTATTAAAAATGAAACCTAAGACTCACTTTCCATCCATCCAAAATTGTGTACTTTCTGAAAGGGATGCACTGATATGAAATTTTTGGCTTCTACCGATAACCTGTAATTCCTTACATTTTAAAGCTGATAACCGATATATTGGCCGATAAATCTAAATCACATTTTTTTTTTATATAATTTGAGAGCCTGATCACAAAAACAAAAAATTCTCCATTTAATCCATGTCACATAAAAATTATAATGTTCTCATTATCATTTTATGTGCCCTATATTACAGACTTGTGCTGCACATGTTTAATTTAACTGTATTTTCCTTTTTGAAGTGATTCTAATCATATTTCCAGTGAGCATTTGAAGTGTCTTAGCTGAAGGAAATAATACATTATTTATCGGCTTTACTATATCAGCCAAAATTTATTTTTGGGCCAATAACGATAACATTAAAAATGAACATATATCAGCTGATACCGATATGGTGGCTGATATATCGTACATCCCTACTACTTTCTGATTAAAAAACACGATTATGCGATCGCATGATCTACCCAAAGTCTGCATATTTATGCGGGAACCAGGTTTTTTCAAATATGCCGCAGTTTCGCCGTATAAATTGCCAATTTCCGTGCAAAATATGTGGGGCTTGCATGCTTTCATAGTCCTTGCATTTTCGTTGCAAAAAAGACAAGAGCAGCCTTTTCCCCCTGTTGTATGGGGAACGTCATGAAGTTACGCAATTACGCGTCGTGAACATCATCAAAAGCTGTAAAACAGGAGCACACTTTATTATTATTATTATTATTATTATTATTATTATTTAATTTATTAATTCATTACAGATGTTGTAACATATTTATTTTGTAAAGCTACAGAACTTGTTTGACTCATCAATGTTTTGTAAGTTAGATGTTTTTATTAAGGTCTGAAATAAAACAAGATGATAATCTAAATAATCCCAGACACTTTCTGTGATGTAGTATGCTTGCTTATTATGGGAAGTAATAAGAAATTACTCTTTACATTAAGGTAGTAGCCTAGTGAGAACAGGGTGTTGGGGAATCCCTTTTTTCTCTTTTTTTTCTCTTTTTCATCAAACCGCAGTTTTTGCAAGTTCACATAATTTCATTGCATAAAATTGCATAAATATCCTGCATATTCCATTGCATTTTTGTAAGAAAACGGGTCGCATAATCAAGGATTTTTGCCCGCAATAATCAAAAAAAAAAAAAAAAAAAAAACGTTTTTCTGGAAGGACTGGATTATGTAGGCTACTAAACTTGACGAAAACTTAATTCTTAACCCTCGATGGAGCATGTTCTTCAGGTTGTATAAAAACTTTTGTAACCTGAGCTTCTCAGCTCCTGTGGCATTGGTATTATGTGATGGCAAAGTGTCTATTGTTTCAGCGGATGCATTTGGTCATCTGGAATTATTTATTTACTGTCTCATCAATACAGCATATATTATTTTTTATATACTAATAAGGAAGTACACATATTACTAAACTGGTTTAGTCAACTTTTGGCTTAAATAATTTGCAGTTATTAAGGAGTGTTTATGGGTCCTGTTTATGGGTCCTGTTTTTGTAAAGCAGCAAAGAGTAGGCCAGTTCATCCTAGCTGTTCATTAACTGTGAGTTTCTCAAAACATCGTATTTGTGATTAATTGAGACTTTTTGAAATTAGGCTGAACTGCAGGAGCAGCAATTAAATTTGAGTTAAAACTTTCTGTTGGCCTACTGCCAGCACCGTTCACCTACTCAACTGCTCTCTGAGTTGCTATGGAAACTGCTCTCCTCTCTTTTCCCCATTTCTATTCCTTTTGCCTTCTTTTTTATTCCCTTATTTGGTCTTTTTACTCACTTCTTACACTTAAAAAAGGCAAAGAAAAGAAAACAGGTTGGGATTGGCAGCTAATGCTGTGTACAGAACAGGAAGAGTGAATGAATATCTGCATTGGCCGTTCCAAAGGCCACGTCATTGGCCTGACAGTTCTAAGCTGATCTGGTCTCCAAATTCCAGAAGCCATTGTTGCCACTGACAAGGTGAAACCCACTTGGGGAGCTCTGACATTTCTGCATACAATCACCAGACTAGCGCTAGAAATGTCCCCTCAAACACACACAATGGAGAGCTCTTGACATTTTGTATTTACGTTCCACATAATTCATCAAAAGTCAGTTCTACAAGACCCAGCCATGCAGTTCTCACAGGGAGTTAAGATGACAAAGAGTCAGAATTCAAGTGGTCTTTTGTCACCTTGCATTTTGTTATGCTGTAAGTCTGTGTGAACCATAAAAAAAACTTGTTTTCCAGTCTTTTCCAGTTGTTGAATATTTTAAATATGGATTTTATTTTTTTATTTATTTTATTATTTTACCTGTAAGTAAAAAAAAAAAAATCTTTTACAATGCAGCATACAAAACAGTCTGTCTAGATATTACGTAACCTATTGGGGTCCTCGTTTTTACTACAATTGAGGAACCAGTTGTGTTTGTATGCTGGACATCGCTTCAATAAATTATAATAATGAACAGATTTATTTTCACTAGGAATCCAGTAATTTCAATATAACTCAACATGAGCAGGAATTTTGCATAAGAGCGAAAGATTTTGCGATGGTTCAAGTTGGTCGCACAAATTTGCAGATTACCGACAGAAAGCTACTTTATTTGAAAGTGTGAGCTGTGCTTTATAACATGCCATAATATTCTCTATAAACAAGCAGAAAGATATAAAGGAAGACCATGTGTTATCGGTTAATGGCTCTTTCAGATTTTACTACCCTATCTCACGACCAATTCATACGAATTCGTACGATTGATTAAAAAGTGACTAATTCGTACGACCTCACTCGTACGAATTCATAGGATTTGTCTAAACCCACGTGATGGTTAGGTTTAGGGGCGGGGTCAGGGGTAGGTCATTCGTACTAATTCATTCGAATTGGCCAATTCGTAAAATATGTACGATTTAGCAAAATCATACTAATTTGTACGAGTGAAGTCGTATGAATTGTTACGAATTAGCCACCTCGTAAAAATTCGTACGAATTCCTGTGAGATCGGGTTGGATTTTAGAGAGGTTTTTCAAAATCTTTTAATAAAGCTTTTAATCACGATTAATGTAAAGTTTGTTAAATTGTACAATAATGTAAAGTAAAATGTACTCTCAATCTCTAACTGTAGCTGTCACGATTCATGAATCCACAGGTGCTGCGTCCCAATTCGCATACTATCCGTCTTAAATAGTATTCGAAAATCGAATTAGTAGGCTACGTCCCAAATCGTAGTATGTTGAAATGAGTGTTCCAAAGAGACCCTCATGGTCTACTATATCCGGTCAGAATCCGAACGGCTGATATTGCCCAAAACCCATTGCGCGTTGGATGAGGATTCCTTTTCCTGTGGTTTCCCGTTCTGGATTGCACTGTTCCAGTTTGCCATTTGAGTTCCAGCCTCGTCGATCATTCCACTACTTTTCCTGGTTTATTCCTCATCACTGGTTTATCTTCCATCATCGCGGGAGGATCGGGTTTTTGTCCACCTGCCTGCCTGCGTGACCACTGAGGCTTCCCAGTGTCTCGCCCATGACTGCTGAGACCTTCCTGAGACCAACTATCAACTTGCTGTGAATTGACTCAAACCAGTTTTACTTGCTATATTGTCTCTTCTGTCCTCATTCCCGTGACAGTAGCTTTGTGAAAATTAATCTGCTGGGGTGATACACCACTCTCTCTTGTCACACCTACAGTGAAATTAATGCTGTGAGCTGAAATGATCTCAGAGGACTCTGCTCAGCTTCACACATTTAGATTTTCCTGCTGCATGTAGAGTGTTGATTAATTTAAACAAAGAGTTTTCCTAACAACTTTTATGGAAGTGTATCCAACATTTTATATCTTTAAGACACTGTCAATTTAGATAAGTTAGTGTTTTCATCTGGTCGTGTTGAAATCTATAATTGAGTGTCATCAGCGTAGTGGAAATTAATTCCATGTTTTCTTGTAATATTGCCAAGTGACAGCATATATATTAAGAATAGAAGAGGGCCTAGTAAAAATCATACTATCATTATGATTTTTACTTAGTAAAAATCATACTAACATTATAAATTCCCCTCACGAAACAATATAAAAAGTAAAAAACTCAGTTCTTCATAGAACCATAGATGTATAGGGATTTGGGAACCTCATTTTTAAGAGTGTGCAAAGAATGAAATAAAACTACCAGAACAAAATTCCTGTTTTAAAAGCATGCAGATAGTTAAAGTGCAACACTTTTCATAAATAATAAGTTATTCACCTCTATATCAGTTAAATAAATCTAGTCATTCATGATTTGTCATATTTCTACTATACAGATAATGAGTTGTGATTCACATTAAACTGTAAACTATCTCCAATGGAGCAGGTGTTGGGCAAGTCTATGTTTGGAGATAATTCCCTTTGCTAGAACATCTGGAGCATCGCGTAACAGGTCTCATTGGTGTGTAATGCCTCAGTGAAGCTCAAGCTCAAATTAAGCCAACAGGATACCAACAAAAATAATACATTAGAGGTCCTGATTTCCTTCAGTTTTGGCAACAAATTAAAAATAAATTTGAACAGTAACTGATTTTTTGCGCTGAAGTTAATTTCCTAGTTTGCTGGAGGGAATAGCCCGTTTTGTGCAAAATAGGAATGATACATGTGTATGAAGTCATTTGCGCCGGGAGCAAAATAGGGAAACAGTCCTGTTTTCCGTCCATACGGAGGAGGCATAGCCTAATTTAAATGTGTTGAGTAAACTTCGAGTATTCATTTGAGTGTCTGTTTGCCAGGCCGAGTGTCCTGGTTTTTGGTAATCAAAATATGGTCACCCTACCTATATGTAGATGAACTTAACTGAACTGAGTAAACTCAGCTAAGCTTACACATCAAGCTATTTGGACATTTCAATATATAAGCAAGCTTTTGTTAGGTGTAGGATAATACTGTTATATCCCAATGATAATACTGGTTATACACAATAAACTTCCATAGTAGTTCCTTTTTGTTAGAGAAAACTTGAATTCTTGTGAGCAAGGCCTCAGCTAAAGCACACTCTACACTTCACCACAATGACAACTCCCAAAACACCTACAGTACATAACATATTACAAATATATATTATATAAATATAACAAATATTTTAAATAGCAAGAAATACAATATCAATTGAGCCTTTTTCAATTTGCAAAAAAAGTTGTTGTTTTATTTTTTTTATCAGCATAAAAAAGAAAGAAAGAGAGATCTCTTTTTTAGAGATTAACTTGGATACAGCAATACAAAAAATATTATACACACATATTACAATACTACAGAATTTTGAAATATATGGATCAGATTTACATTCATGTTTAATGCTTATAATAATATATAATGCAAATGATGTGCTGTAAAGCCTTTAATTATGTAATGTCTGTGCAATGCATAAGGCACAGAGATGTGAGAGATGCAGATATTTCTGGTAATTTGATTGTTTTATCATTGTTTAAAGAGGGTTTTCAGAGCAATAAGGTTTAAAAACAGATTGTCTCGTGTTTCTGACATTATTTTAGCCTATGTAATAAAGTGACTAGTTCTAAAGACATAATGTTTTGCATGTGTAATAGATCGGAATGACAGAGCAATATTTGTGCCAAATTATGGTGGACAGCTGTGAAGAAGCCCATCTGTGTCACAATGATGCATCGTTAAATCTTATGGTGGAATTACATCATGCCCCCTCTCTACATCATGACATACAAATACTATACACATATCATAGGCTATATGTGAGAGAGAAATTGGCCAAATACATTTGATTGACAATTTAAAGTTGGAAAAATATGAAAGCATCATATGACAATCATGCATCATATGTCTGACCTTGTGGAAACAAAAAAAATACAAATGCATTTTAACTTTTTTTTATTACTAAATTAAATAACTTAGCTATACAACAATTTTAGTTTGGCAACCTCTACTAAAAGTACACTACTTAAATAATAATATAATGATAATAAACAATTGCACAATTAAAATAAGCTACATGTACCTTATATTCAACACATTCTCACAGCCCAACTTGGCATCACTTATTGACGCACTGGGTATACCTTTGGCGTCATTTATCAACCGAGGGCTGTAACGTTGAAATTTGACGTCTTGGTAAGCTCACCGCAATGGTCTGCTGCGAATGGGTCGAGAGTCGAGACTGCAATAAATAAAAAGGAATAGGCTACAATAAATGATCTATGCCAGGGCTAGTAATAATGGTGGCCCCCAGATCATCTTTATCTGGGCCTCCATGTGTTTTTATGTTTAAAAACCCTCACAATCTGATATCAAAGAGCCCTCAAAGGTTTAGCGCGTTCATTGGAAACCGCATTCATCGGTGAGTTTTAAAACGCTCAGTACAAAACCATTCAGCGGTGAGTTAAACAACGCACAACTGCAGGTGAAGTGGCATTCAGAGGTGAGTTTAACCAAAACAAGATTAAACTGCATGTAGAGAGGCATTCAACGGTGAGTTTAACAACACTCCACGGCGTGTGCAAGTAACCAGTTTAAGTGTTTTCTTGTCGAAGGTAGGCTAACGTTACTGGCATACATGATGTGGGCCTACACACGCTTTAACTAGAACATGCCGGGTAACGTATTTCTATCGGAGGTCTGTTAATGTAGCTAAATAAATATATGCAAAATGTATATTGGACATTGACTACTTGACCATATTGACAAATGTATTAAAAATATATCCCATAGAGTAACATTGTCACTTTGTATTTTCTTCATTGAGAGAGTCCAAACATCATGCAGGTACGTGACTATAATTCACGACAAACATGGACAAACTCCATCCAACACCATTTTGAACATCATCAAACATCCCTTGAAAGGAAAGGTTTAAAAAATAAGTCCTTATTAGTTCTAGATTATTAAACAAATCTAGTCTGTGACATCTTAAAGCTTCATCAGTGTCGTAATTCACTCAGTATCATCAAAATGAATGGATTATGTTCATCTGTGTTTTTGTTTAGCCATTTTCCTTGAGTTTATGCTGTTGGTAGTGCAGGAATCATGCGTATTCCCTCAGGTTTGCTGTCAGAGTCAAAGCTGAAATGCTCATCAAGATAAATCTATCCTGCCAAACTGGTCTCAGTTCTAATCTCCAGTGGTCGGACTATCACAGCACATATTAGAGTTGAGTGTTGAGAATCTGCTATCAAAGACAACTTAAATTGTCTATCACGAAACTGAGGAGTGTTTCAAAACCTGAAACTTCCTTTTTGAGAGAGGGCAGAAATAGAGATAGGAAATTGAAAGAGATGGGTATCAATGGATGTCCATTTAACTTTTTTTTTTTTTATTAAACATGAGAGATTGAGCAGTGAGCACATTGACAGCCATATGAATTCTTCTGGGCATCAGTCCATGTGTTGTGAGTTTAAACCGGTTTCTTTAAATATGTTTCTGTTGGCCTTAAACTTACCTGATAAAAACCCTTTTGCATCTTCCGATTAGATTCTGATTACACTCTCAGAAGAAAATGTATAAAAGCTGTCAATGGTGAGGTGTCCTTTCAAAAGTACTTTATTTACCCCTGAAGGGTCAGGATGCATATTAAAGGCCTAATAGTCCAAAATTCTTATCAGTACCTTTTGAAAGGGTATGGCCCTAGTGACTGCTTTTGTACTTTTTTTTTTGAGAGTGTATGATTGGATTAGATCTTGATTCATTTAGGCATATTTCAGTTCTTTACATTTTTGTTTACCTATGGGATTCTCACTGTGCTTGTAAATTGTACAACGCAGTGTTTCAGGATGATTTAAACCAGTAAATCAGTAATTGGGGAATCATATTACTTTGGTCTTTCTGGAGGCTTTTGATTTACTAAAAAGAACCAGCTCATGAGAGTCATTTGTTCTTGAATAGGGTCATGCAGTATGTTCATGACTCACTTCAAAAAATATGAATTTGTTCATGAAGAGAACAGCGGAACCATTTAACTTGATGCACTATACGAAAATGCTTGCTTTTGCATGCGGCATTGTGGATAGTTATTAAAACTATTAAATTGACAGACTTTAAGTATTTAAAAATAAACAATTGTTTACTTATTTTTCACTAATGACTACTTAAAGCAATAATAACCACAGAAAACCACACTTGTTATGTACATTTTACAGGTATTTTTTATTGAACACTAATTCATCGTCACTCATGATAAATATTTGTAAATGTTTGAAGTGACATAAAAAATCATAATAAAAAAAATCTGTTTCATGATTGCAGTATGTTTTGTGAACACAAAAGTTCTTTCTGCCGCTCTACATGCCTCAGGTACGCCATGTAGTGATGCATGATTCAAACGAGGCTCAATTCCCACGGATGCTGCTTATAATAAAACACACAGTCGTTCTCATCGTTAAAGCTTAATTTTCAAGGAGTGCTAATTAACGGAAATTGCCTGTGTCTGCTTGGCAGTGACTGTGTACGGTAATGGGGTACTTTGACTGCTTTATTATTGGGTATTATGTGCTATTAGCATAGATTTGAATATGACAGAGGAGCGTGTGGGGAATTCACTGCATAGATGGAAAAGCCCAGTTTTGATGTCTGATTTGGCAGCTTAACAGATTATAATACAATTAAAACATGTGTCAACAGGCCTGATATGGTCCTTCAAAGAAATAATTCTCTAGTGTTGGATCGTGCTCCATTTTCATAATATAACGTGTAAATATTCAATAGGGTCCAAAAGTCTGAGATTATATTAAAAAAAAAATAATAAAAGCATAAAAAACTTTAATTTATACATGAAAATAAACAGAATGTTTAGGTTTTGAAAAACGTAAGACAAATAGAAGCTGGTGATTTCCTAATCATCACTGTTTTAGGTCACTAATCAAAAATTGTGATCCTTATTATGTGAACGTCTTTGTACAGATGGTCAGATCTTCTTGCTCTTAAAGCACAATATGCTCTTTGAATCATGCTGAAAAACATGATAATTAGCTTTTACTTCATGCATAAACCTTCATAGCTGCATGAACTTAATAAGTTCATGCAGCTTTCTGTTGTCATTTAATGTATTAAAAGCATTTTCATTTAAATTCGCAATTTCAAAACAGTTGCATTTAAAAACATATGGTAACATTTGCTCATTTATTTCTATTAGCAATAGCAGGTTACATTCTTCTCCAATTTTGCAAATATTTTTAAAACAAAGAGAGTGGTCAAAAATGTGGAACAATATCACAGAGTATGCCCCAGAACACCTTACCCATGAGATCTTGTTTTAGTAACAAATCCCCCCGTTAATCAAAAAAGCTATATATGAAGAGTTCAGATGCAAAAGCCTCTAAATGCCATTTGAAATTTTCTTCTAAAATGACCATTTTTATCAAGCTTGTATATTTAAGTTCAGTAATTTCACTTAAATAACAATTAATAGGTAATCGTCATTGCCATTTAAGTGAAATTACTGAACTTAAATATACAAGCTGGATAAAAATTATCATTTTAGAAGAAAATTTCAAATGGCACTCAGAGGCTTTTGCATCTGAACTCTTCATATATATATATATATATATATATATATATATACTGTATATATATATATATATATATACTGTATATATATATACTGTATATATATATATATATATATATATATATATACACACTCACCTAAAGGATTGTTGGGAACACCATGCTAATACTGTGTTTGACCCCCTTTCACCTTCAGAATTGCCTTAATTCTATGTGACATTGATTTAACAAGGTGCTGAAATCATTCTTTAGAAATCTTGGCCCATATTGATAGGATAGCATCTTGCAGTTGATGGAGATTTGTGGGATGCACATCCAGGGCACGAAGCTCCCTTTCCACCACATCCCAATTTAAGATGCTCTGTTGGGTTGAGATCTGGTGACTGTGGGGGTCATTTTAGTACAGTGAACTCATTGTCATGTTCAAGAAACCAATTTGAAATGATTCGAGCTTTGTGACATGGTGCATTATCCTGCTGGAAGTAGCCATCAGAGGATGGGTACATGGTGGCCATAAAGGGATGGACATGGTCAGAAACAATGCTCAGGCCGTGATATTTAAACGATGCCCAATTGGCACAAAGGGGCCTAAAGTGTGCCAAGAAAACATCCACAACATTACACCACCACCACCAGCCTGCACAGTGGTAACAAGCCTTGATGGATCCATGTTCTCATTCTGTTTACGGCAAATTCTGACTCTACTGATCTTCCTATTGTTGTGCAAGGCAAATCTGCAGGACCGGGCAGTTCAATGTGGTCTGTGAAGTTCAATTGATCATCAATTACAACCCTAATGTACCTAGCTGACCTTGATGGAGTTGGAGGATGGAGGATGAGCTTAGCTGAATGGAGAAGTTGTGATGAAGTGTTGGATTGGCTGGGATCACTAGTAGCTCTGTCTTCACAAGGTTTAGTTGAAGGAGGTCCTTCACCCAGACAGAAATGTCAGGTCAGACAGTCTATGATTCGAGCAGCTACCGTCAGATCAGGCTGGAATGAGAGGTAGAGTTGTGTGTCATCAGCATAACAATGATAGGAAATATGAATACTGAAATGAATGTGGACTTATAGTTGTGTATTAACCACATGGGGATAGCACACATATGATGCCCCATTATTATCAACCTTTGGGCCACTGAATCACTGAGTGTCACGGGGTAAGGTGCAGGAATGCAGGAGTGTAGGCGGAAGGAACGGGAGGAGTCCAGATTCACAATGAAGATGTAATTTAATAGAAATACAGGCAGGAAGGCAGGGTAACACCGGGTAACATACAACATCGACCGACAATCATAGAGTAAAACAGAGGGAACTAAATACACAGAATAATCAAACATAATGGGGTGAAAACAGGTGAAACAGATGATCAAGACGAGGAACAGGTGGCTGATGAGGGAGTGAACACGGGATAGGGTGAAGACAAGACAGACTGGTGCAGACTGAGGACTGTGACACTGAGGTGATCAATTCATTACTAATCCCCACTTTTTCAGGCCTTTTGTCATAGCCATATTTCTTGTATTTTTGTGCCTATAGACTAAATCCCTGCAAAATTTTCACGATATAACTTATCAGGTGAAATGTTTGTATGGCCAAGGAGTGCATGTTGTTTAATCCATAAGCAAGAGTACATGTCAGGTCAACCTCTCCTGAGACCTGAAGCATCAAAAGTGGTGATAATCTCATTACAGCAAGTTTAATAAATGTACCCCCATAGGTCAAAGCTATTTTACCACACAGAGAAGGGTAATCCGATGCAAGAACTATCCACTAGCCTACTGTTCAATAAAACATCAGGATGAGATGATATTTGTATGATGAGACATATTTTAATTTATTCATATTTATCTAATCTTTATTCATCCATACTTGCAATACAAAGGCCATACCAAATAGGCTACAGCAACCCGGTCTCATCCCAAGACGTCATATAACTGACGTTTTGGGACGTCTTTTGACCATACGTCAATATTCGCCTTTTTAGGGCCCCCTTAAACGTTGGTAGATGAGGTTATGGGATCCTAACTCTACCCCATACCTAAACCTAACCCGTCACCTAACTGACGTTAAAGGTAAAGCGTCAGTTGTATGACGGCCCGGGATCGCCATCTACCGACGTTTAAGGGGGCCCTAAAAAGGCGGATATTGACGTATGGTCAAAATACGTCCCAAAACGTCAGTTATATGACTTTTTGGGATGAGACTGTGTTAGCTACAGTGGTAGGCCAATACTTTCTGTACTAGGCTACTTATAGTGATACCAATGTTTTTTTGTAAAGTAGTTGATTAAATGTTCTTTGGAATTCTATTATTATTATTTGCCACAGAACTGTATTGTGAATATGAATCTTTACTTAAATGTTATCTGTCATGTAAACAGGCAGAATGTTATGTAATAATAACAAAAAAATTATGTGTTTTTGAATCGGACATTCAGAGTGAGTTTGTTTTGCTCGCTGCACTGTATAGCGCACTGCAAGATGGTATCAGTGGCAAAAGATGTTTTCCCAAACTAAGTGCAAATTCAAAACCATATTTTTTTATGGTACATTTACGCTACTCAAAGGGTTGTTGCAAATCAAAGTGAGCAACCCAAATCCTTCATGATTAACCCGCATGCAGGGAATGGTATATAATTGGATATGTATATATGTATAATCGCGTTATTCTGGGTGTCGCTTCCTCACGAATCATTTTGAGTTACTATATTTGTATAATAACGACATTATGTTTATATAGGGTTAGGGTTAGGGCTTTTGTTGTCATTTTTGCAAACATTTTTAGAAGCAGTTTGACAGCAGGACAGCATAAATATTTTGTGGTAGTGTTTTCAATATCCATCTCAAGGTCTGATATTGCAGACACTGATTTCAGAGATAGGCCTATTCACACCCTGATGCTTTCTAACACTACACGGTTAGAGAATGATGATGAGCACCAATGTTTATCCCCAAGTTCATTTAGCTGAAACATTAGTGAGCGAGTCAGGCATGAGGCTACAAGATTTACATAGAAAATGATTGTGAGCCATCTTCAATGCAATTAGAAATACTATGTTTACTAATAATTGCTGCAATGCCTTCATTATACATGCCAGAGGGCATAATGAATTTTAGAGGTCCACCAAAAACAAGCCTGAAAAAAAACTCAACTGCCTGTCTTTTAAATTGTATATAACAGTGTTGTTCTTAAGGGCAGCTGAAATTGAGCATATTAAGAAGGTTTGATTTTCCAACAATTTCCTTTCTTTAGAGTCTGGAGCTGGTTTAATCAGATCGTAATGGTCTCCTTGAGTGATAGTCGAGAGCAGCACAAAACATACACCTATAGGGCACTCTGCAGTGTGAAACACTCCCTTGTGACAATAAAACAGGGCCTTACAACTCGCCCAGCCCGTTCTCATCCCAAGATGTCATCTAACTGACGCTTATACGTCAACATCGGACGTTTTAGGGTACCCTTTAACATCAGTTAGATGACGCTATCTAATCCTAACCCTACCCCAGACCTAAACCTACCCGCGTCATCTATCTGACGCTAAAAGTAAAGCGTCAGTTGGATGACGCCCTAGGATCATCATCTAACTGACGTTAAAGTGTACCCTAAAACGTCGGATGTTGACGTATGGTCAAAAGCGTCAGTTAGATGACAACTTGGGATGAGAATCTGTTGACTCGCCGCAAGATAGCCTGGTTAAAACCAGACCATTCTCAATTGTAACTGAGTTATGGTCTGGCAAAGAATCATAGACAAATCATTTCCAGAGGGGCGTCACTAACGGACGTTGGGGATAGACCTAAAACCAATCAGAGCGATGAAGGAGATGACGTATGGAGAGTGGCGGAGAAACATCTCAGAGTGTTCGGTTTTTAACAAAAAGGAAACGTTCAAATCACTTAAAAACAGACTCGATAGCTGATTCGAATGTGTGATGTCCGACGGCGGCATCCATCTTTGTAATGTAGGCTACAAAATCTGCTTCAAAATCCCACGCTGTCGTCATCGTGTAAACCCCGCCCCAACGTTTCTGATTGGTGCCTCGATTTCGACGGATTAGAAATGGGCTTGAATGAGCTCTTTGCCAGACTAACTTTCAGAGCAATTCTAAATTTGCCAGAAGTTGTCTGGGTTTTCCCAGGTTAGCCGCAAGCTATAGCCTATAGCACCAGAAAAAGAGGTCATCCCCGCCTCTGAGGACTAATTTGAGTGTAGACACGTACAGTTATAAACACCAGCACACTTTTTTTGCTGTGGTAATTCTATCAACTGGCCAAACATGCCTGTTTGTAGAGTTGCTCGGGTAATGAGAATTGCTGGCTATACAAGAGCACTTTTGTTGCCATGGTTGGCTGGACATGTTGAAATATGCCAGAGTAGTTTAGGTCTTATTTCAGAGGATCCCATTGTGGGATATTTCTCTAGGGAGGTGGAGGAGCAATCGCAGGGCCAGTAAGTCTTCCTTGTGGCGATAGAGGACCTGTTTTCCCTGTTGATGATTCAGGAACTCTGAACACTCATTTGTTACCCAGTGAACACATTGGAAAGAACATTTACATTACTTTATAACCAGTGTTGTTATTGTATATTAACTGAATATAACAAATTGAAGCTAATTCAATAATTATTCTATAAATAATACTAAAATAACACTGATTAACAACTTCTAACCAAGATTAAGCACAAGTTTGAGAGAGAGAGACAGAGAGAGTATTTTTATATGATGGAACACTCTATAGCCTACTGTGTTGAGGGTACACAAAAAAGGGAAACAATCATTCAAAAAACTAAACCTTACATAAATAAAGGGAATGAGAAGAATCACACAATTTCAATTCAATTGCTATAGTGTATTACACAATTTTACCATATTTACAATATGCAGTGCAAGCGTGTGTGTATGTGTGTAACGTGCCACAATGTATCTTAATCCCATTTACTGTATAGATATAATGTTTGAATCAGTCTCATCGGAGTTGTTTTAAAAAAATGGGAGCAGATTCAAGAGGGAAGTGTCTGTAAAAGTATCAATGGTGAGTATTCCACAAGGCGAAGACGCTCCCGATATACTCCACAACGAGAGGGGTGTAACAGATCAGCCTCAGTAGTTCACACACTTTACAAGAATAAGAGGTAAGACAAGAAAAACGACCAACAATATATTATTTCCTTGTTAATCCATTATCACATTAAACTTAACCTTCTATGTGGCAGGGCTACAATGCATTGTCAGTACATGTAAACACTCTCTGTGAGTGATGTAGTAAAACAGCTCAGTGCTGAGACAGATAGGCCAAATATAACTCTATCAGCAACTCAAATTAAGTGTTCGGTGGTTGCATTGAAAAGTGCTAGCCTGCATTGATTTTGGTTCTTTGAGAAAGTCCCCAGGAATAACTGGCAGAGACTTGTTGAATTGTGTTTTCCATTGAATGCAATAACTGCTAATTTAATTGTGTTCCCAATTACAACAATACAATTAGCCTCAAATGTGCAAAACAATAGACTCGTAGTCGATTTTGTATTATTCACTGCCAACTGCCATGTCAAAGAAGCAATGCGAAAAGGCAATCTTTGTATTGACATATTTGCATGTCTTAAAGTGGCTTTCATCACAAATTGCTGATCATTCACTGTGTTTGCAGTTGATAATAGTCTAGATTGAATCTGTTCAGCTCTCAGAAAGAAATGCCAGAGAAATACAGATGAACAGAGAGGAAGACGTCAGAGGATAATGTAGCCAAGTCGTCACCTTCATTTATAAAGCGCTTTTAACAGTATGGATTGT
Organism: Pimephales promelas; assembly: GCF_988280905.1. Taxonomy (NCBI): domain Eukaryota; kingdom Metazoa; phylum Chordata; class Actinopteri; order Cypriniformes; family Leuciscidae; genus Pimephales; species Pimephales promelas. Next base: position 18,237,057 of record NC_142775.1, read on the forward strand.
TTCAAAGCAGCTTTAAGGCCCGTTCACACCAAGCACGATAACTATAAAGATAATGATAAAGATAACTATAAATGCGTCCACACCAACGTCCGATAACGGTCTTTTTAAGGCCCGTTCACACCAAGCACGATAACTATAAAGATAACTATAAAGATAACTATATATGCGTCCACACCAACGACCGATAACAGTCTTTTTAAGGCCTGTTCACACTAAGCATGATAAATATAAAGATAACTATAAAGATAACGATAAAGATAACTATATGCGTCCACACCAACGACCGATAAAGCTCTTTAAGGCCCGTTCACACCAAGCACAATAACTATAAAGAAGATAATGATAAAGATAACTACATATGCGTCCACACCAACGACCGATAACAGTCTTTTTAAGGCCCCATCACACCAAGCATGATAAATATAAAGATAACGATGAAGATTACTATATGCGTCCACACCAACGACCGATAACGGTCTTTTTAAGGCCCGTTCACATCAAGCACAATAACTATAAAGATAACGATGAAGATAACTACATATGCGTCCACACCAACGACCGATAACAGTCTTTTTAAGTCCCGTTCACACCAAGCATGATAAATATAAAGATAAAGATAACTATAAATGCGTCCACCAACGACCGATAATAGTCTTTTTAAGGCCCGTTCACACCAAGCATGATAACTATAAAGATAACGATAAAGATAACTACATGCATCCACACCAACGACCGATAACGGTCTTTTTAAGGCCCGTTCACACCAAGCACGATAACTATAAAGATAAGGATAAAGATAAGGATAAAGATAACGATAAAGATAACTATAAATGCGTCCACCAACGACCGATAACAGTCTTTTTAAGGCCCGTTCACACCAAGCATGATAACTATAAAGATAACGATAAAGATAACTACATGCATCCACACCAACGACCGATAACGGTCTTTTTAAGGCCCGTTCACACCAAGCACGATAACTATAAAGATAACGATAAAGATAACTATATATGCGTCCACACCACGACCGAAAACAGTCTTTTTATTCTAAGCCCGCACGCTTCAGCAACAACCTGACAGAGCTCGCTCCTCTCTTGATACTACACACGTGACTTTCAAATGAAAGATTGGTATCAAAGAGCACAGGTTCGTAACCAACGACGAGGACTTGACAAAGCAGCCATCAAGTGTTAGAAAGTATTCTAGGTTATTAAGTGAGGAAGTGCAATAATTATAATCTCTATTTTTTCAGAATTAAGTAGGCCTAGTAGGAAATGCTAGTCATTTAGTTTTTTATATCAGCTATGCATTCCGTTAATTTTGTGGATTGGTAAGTTTCGTCATGGTGTGGTACGGCTCTGTTACGACTACCATTACCTGAGTGAGTGCGGAGTCGTGTTCCTCTGCGACACCCACAATGAACGCTGAACCAACAGTCAACAAAGCATAGTCCATAAACTGACTGAGAGTGAGATGAATGGGGACCCTCACACAGATTAAACATGATTTGAGCGGTTGATCAATGTCTTCACAAAAGAAATCTACAGTATGAGCACACAGTCCGGCATTTCAGAAAAATAGGCGAGATCTAAATATTCTAGTACATAATCCTCGAGCGATCACAAGCCCTGCTCGAGCATTAATAACATTTGTGCATTGTCCATACCTGGCCGATATCCACAGGGAAAGCAAATGGATTTTTGTGTGGCCGAGTATTCTGTAACGGGGCAAACAAGATGAGAGATGTGCGGATCCATAGGCAAGGCTTTATTGCAAAACATGGTCTAAATACAGGCAAGGTCAATAAACAGCAAACAGCATGGAAAATGCATGACAGAGAAATGCTTAGGGCAAGCGTGGGTAGACGATGGTGAACAATATCCAACAGTTGCAAGGTAAAGTTAGAAAATCAAGGTAAAGAGCAAAACGAGGTACAAACAGAGTACGGAGGGCTAGGATAAGGGTGAATCTAGGAAACAGCCAATAATCAGAACAAAGGACAAGGCAACACTAAGGTCAAGGATGGACTCTGCAGAGAAGCTAACACTACTCGGCCTCAGGGAGAGAAAGTCCTAAATGATAGGAAATGATCAACTTAAAGGAAAAACTATTTTAAAAGCAAACAACCATATAATTATGCAACTTAATAATGCACCATTGGATTTGCTTGCAGTCTATTCAAACATTATGGTATCCCAACATTTAAATTTTACAGATTTAAATTAACTAACCCTAACCCATAATGCTAATATAACATAATATATACTCTACTAATATCTAATATGTTTTGTATCTTTGTACTACACTGACAACCACAAAGAGGTGGTGGAAAATGATGTTGAAACAGAAAAGGGTTATGTGTGTAAGAAGGTGGAGCCTCCAAGCACACTTGAGGCTAAACTTTAAAAACAAAAAAAATATATATGTGTTGGCTTTATGAAATGTATACACAAACATATAAAACAATCAGCCTGCTGCCATCAGCCAAGGAGAGGATATCAGATGCACCTGCAGATACCAAGTGTCCTCTGTCCATCTCACTTATAATGCCTGGAACATTGTGAGGACAACATATGCAGTCATGTGGTCGATGTGTGTGTATATCTGTGTGAATTAGTGGTTTCATCCTTGAAAATCACTGCAGCTGAGTCGGCTGCTTTTATGCCCACATCAATGAGGCTGTGATTTAACATTTTTTTAAAGGGCGCAGACTGTACATTTACAATGAGAAGTGACTGAATGAATTCTAGACTGAATGAATGGACTCAATGTACAAAATCCAATTAGCTCAAGTGTATCCCACTAATCATCAGCTACAGAAATCAATGCAGTAATTCAAAGGCACTAACAGAGGAATGCATTTCAGAGGAATGTTCCTCCATTGCAATCTTAAGTCAGGTTCCTTGGATGGCACTTTCTACAAATACACTTTATGCCAGTATGATTTTTGGTAACACTTTACAATAAGGTTCATTAGTTAAAGGTGATCTAAGCGATGTCACACGTTTTTTAGGCCAAAACATTTTTTGTCACACACAGCAAACATCTCATTATCCGCTAACTGCATGTCCCCTAAACACACTGTAAAAAAACGCGGTCTATGCAGACAACCCGGTCTCCACAAATGGCAACAAAGACAAACTGCTGCAACCCGTCCACGAACCACAACAAACTGTTCCAGCCAATAACTGGCAAGAAGGCCCTGGGGGTGGGGTTTGGGCTATCTAGCCTCATGTTCATGTTAGTTAATACTTTGACTAATGTATAATGAACCCTAAGTGTTACCTGATGTTTAAGGTATAACAGTGTATTGCAACCCCCCCCCCCCCAAAAAAAAACAAAAAACAAAAAAAAAAACAAAAAAAAAAAACAATATATTACAGTGTCAGTGCCTCATTTCATCAACAGTACAACTTAATTTTATACTATAAAGCGGCTTTTCAGTTTCATGTTTGACCTCCGTGGAGTCAACAGATGAAAATAATGTTAAGTAAAGTAAAGCAGAAAAAAACTTCCGGAGTTCCAGGTGCACCCCCAATTATTACATCTATGGACCAATGGTAGTACAAAGGTGTTTACCAGCCAAATTGAACTTTTCGAAGTTCGCTTTGGCAAACTGTTTTCAACTCTGAAAACAAATTCCAAAAGAAAGTTCATTTTGGCTTGATTTTTTTCGAAATGATGTCACAAGTATATGGGGCCTTTACAACATTGCGTGAATGCAACAAAAGTCTTGAGTTATGCTGTATGCTTTCGAATCAGTACTGTGATGTCATACACCAATCGTCGGTACTCTGTACAGTGCTGCTTCAAGTCGATCACACCGATAATGACGATAAACGTCATTATCTCAAAACTACAAAATTTTACATACGTGTTGCTGACATATTATTGTAGCAGAGTTTGTGCTGAATACAGTGTTATAATACTTTAGCCATGAAAATGTCACAAGTAACAGGAAAAAGCTCAAATGTCAGAGCATGTCAGAACACCTCCAGGACCCAGAAAACACCTCAGGCCCCAGAGGGTTAAATCTGCATTGGTCAGGTGTTACAGCGGCCAGTTTACATGTTGAAATTACAAGTTATAAACAAGCACGTAAAAGCTTTTTATAGTTCCAGATCGTTACGGTGATAACGGTTTGCAGTGCACACTTGCACCTTAAAAGACTGGTACTTAATTCAGGAACAACTGATGCATAGGTGCAATTAAAAAAAAGTGTGATTAATATTACATGACTGTTGTTGAAAACAACAGCGATCATTGAGATTTCACAAGACATCCATTAGAAAAAACTAATGAAGAAGTTATAGAGAAAAGAAAAGAGTAAGCTCAGTTGGTCAAGAGTGAACCAGGTCCAATTAATATCCAAGAAAGACATGAACAAAGGTATTCTGACTGCAGCCTTAACTCCAAAGGGAAGATAAGGAAACCAAATATAAGATTCGATTTGGATTATATTACAATAGGATTTCCAATTTAGATCCTTCAATTACTGCTGAAGCTATTTGGATGTGTACCGGCAAATATGTGCATGCTTTACCAATTATTAGACTACACTACATTTAGATTAAATTACACTAAATTAGATTCTACACTAAATTTCTTATGCCCCCCCCCCTTTTTTTACAGATCTCTTTTTTAAGATTTACATATTTCAATTTGAGTAAAATTCCATCAAATCGAATTGAATAATCCTTACATATTTTAATTGAATAATTTCAGTTATTCAATTAAAATATGTAAGGATTATTCACTTTTTTGAATAAAGGATTTATTACATTTTACTATTAATTTAAATGTGATTGTAAGTCTAATAAGTTAATAACCTTAAAAGTTAATAACCTTAAAAAAAACTTAATTTAGTGCACAATTATCTCTTACTGAAAACCCATCACATCCTGTACAATGTACAATCATTTAATTGGGACCTTGTTAGTACATTGAGGCAGGTGAGACGACCTATACTGAATCTAAATGTAACATTCAGTGACTGCTTTTATTGTGTGCATCAATGCTTTGGCAATATTGTATTTACAAAAGTACTTTGAATTGAAAATTGAGATATAGATTTCTTCACTCTTTAAATCACTTCTCAGATATTTTCGTTAATACATTAACATAATGTAAATTGACTATATTGACGTATTTCCAGGGTAGTGAATGAGAGGTTTCCAAAAGCTAAAGTCCCTCATAAATATTTAATCACAAACAAAATCATTTTTTTTTCGATTAAACTCATATAAATGTTACCCATGTAATTATTATCTTGTGAACATATATAATTGGGACATTGATACATTCTGGTCTACAAGATGAAACATTTTATAATTTATTTTGGAGTTGTCCTCATTTAGTTTCATTATAGGCTCATAGCTGACAATGACCAGCTTTCAACTGTGCTTTAACCAATTTTTCTTTGTTTTTTTTTCCTCTTCAGTATTTATAAATTTTGCAGGAAAACAAGACTTTGTATTGTGTTTGAAAATAAAGCCGCAAGTGTGTTTCAATTTTGTAAACATTTTCACATTTTTGTTGACAAACAAACTTTTTAAGTTTGTCACCGTTTCCTTATGTGTTTTTTTGTTGTTTACTCATTGTAGTCTACCCCACTGACTGTAGGTTTCCAAAAGCTGCTTAATTTGTTTAAGAAACTGTCAGTTTGACAGACAAACTCTGAGACGCCGGGTCGTCATTTTGGCTCAGACCGCCGTGCTGGGTTAAGCAGCAATTCCGGTAGACAAAAGTCCTGGCGGAGCCATTATGGCGTGAGGCAATCCAGTTTCATAACCTTGAGTGGGAGGAGTTTGGGTTTTCTGGAAGCTGGGAGCAGCAGAGCTGCTGGAGTTATGAGTGGGAACTAGAGCAACGGCAGCCAGCGTCAGCGAGCAAGGGGGAAAAGCCTCGCGCGTTTCACAGAAGCCCTGCGCGTGGGTAGAATGAGTAGAGAATCAGTTGAACTGCGTACTTTAATAACAACCAATATTTGTATCCCAGAAACAGTGCGCGCTTCTTCTTATTTTGGATCGACAGAGTCGAATTAGTTAGTTTAGCGTTTAGACGACTTAACTCACTTGGCTCTGTGACTTCAACAGCGACTATTGTGGAGTTGTTTTTAACGCTTGAATTACCCCAGCCTCGAGTGGCGGGATTAAGGGGGCCGGGAGAGAGGGAGGAGAAGGTGGGGCAGAGTGAATCAATCGGACCGGGCGCTCACTACTGTCAATCGAACCACCAACGGATATTTTTCTCTCCAAAACAGACAGGAATCAATCATTGTTTTTGTTCATCGGAATTTGGAGAGCGTCAGCGTCGGCTGTCAGTGTTCCCTTTCGCCGCGTATTCTAGCTACTCTGAAGTCTCTACGCTGTAATCCTCCGATATTTACCGTTTGGACGGATTTTTTTGGAGGGGAGTGTAAATTCCCCGGTCTTGTTGGACCATGGCTGACGACGACGTGCTCTTTGAAGATGTTTACGAGCTGTGCGAGGTCATTGGCAAGTGAGTGTCACGGTTTGATTACTTTGATAATGACACACGGGCAGATGTCCATCTGTAACTCGAGCTGCGTCTTTTGCATTTAGTGTCGAGTGTCATAGATGTCACTGCATTTTAGACTTGTGGTGCAGTGCTGCTGTTGAACACATGACAATTACATTCAGTCGTAACTCTTCAAAACTGCATGTCTGAAGCAAGAGGAATGGGAGTGGCGTGTGTGAGAGATGAGAGAAGTCTGTACTTTGAGCATTCATGCAGGTAGATGCTATTCACAACTAACGTTAGAGCGCAAGACACACGTTTTTACATTGATCAAATAGTGATGATTTCTGCGAGGGACCATGATAAATAAACCGACTCATTTATTTTGTCTGGGAGGTCAATGTGTCACCTGGGTTAAAAAAATTATTAAGTGTGTGCTTGCAGTCATGTTAGTTATGTTGTTGGTCATTGTTAATGGTCACTGCATGTCTTTTACATTGAGTGGTCAGTGTTCGATGTCATTTGAGCTCTGGCTATTAGTTCAGTTTGATTTAAATGTAAGGTCATAAAGGCCTAAAAATGGACATAATTGTTTCCCTGAATGCCCTGAGATTTTCTCCTACATAGATGGACGATACTTCTTTTTTTATGAACGATGTGATCTGAATTATATTTGTTTTTGATTAATATTATGCTGAATCGATTTTATTTTATTTCTACTATTTTGTGTAATATTTTATGTAACATATTTAGCCTAATTATTGTGATTTAGGTTTTTTACCATTTAAAAGGTCACAATTACTTGGTGCAATTTATTAATAAAACCAGATATCTTTAATGATTAGAAACACTTTCTTATAGGTAACAATATTTTTAATGGCACTTCATTGAACCACATTTAAGGTACATGCCAATCATAACAAGAGTAGTACAGTTGTAGCCAGGCTTGAAGTAATACGAGATTAAAGTTGTTTCTGATTTAAATCTTTGTTAAGCCACATTACGAGTTTGGTGACTTTTTGCTGTGATGAAGGGCCACAGACCTAACATGTATCAGCAGGCTTGGAGCCTTTCATATTAAACTGAAACACAGTTTACCTTACTATTTTCAGATTGCAGTTTGTTGTGTTCATGAGAAGAATTGTATTGTTGACTACTATTTTTGATAAGTGTTGTGTTCTTCTGACCCTATAGGTTTTCCCATTGGAAATTATGTCATTAATGACTCGCCCTCATGTCGTTCCAAGCTCGGAAGACCTCTTTTCATCTTCGTAACAGTTTAAGATATTTTAGATTTAGCCCAAGAGCTTTCTGTTTCTCCATTGAACACGGTATACTGTCCTTGTCCAGAAAGGAAATAAAGACCACCAAAGTAGTCTATGTGAGACCAGTGGGTTAGTTAGAATGTTTTGAAGCATCGAAAATACATTTTAGTCCCAAAACCCCCCCCCCCCCCCCCAAAAAAACCTACAACTTTATTCTCAATCAGCGTTCAGTGGTGCTTAAATGCTTACTTGTTTCTGTAATGTGGCCTACCTATTTAAAGAGCCCCTATCATAGCATTTGAAATGTTTCTATCTTTGTTTTAGGAGTTCCCAAAACAGTTTAACGTGCATGCAAGGATAAAAAACACTTTATTTGTCTTATAAAATGCATTTATTTTTAACTGATTTGCTCAACGACTCCCAAATGATTCGTTCAATTCATTTTCCCAAACACTTCATTTGAGTGACTCGAATCTGTGGCGATTGGTCAAATGACCCAGTCAGTTGTTATTGGTAAACCGTAGGCAGAGATTGTCGGCAACGAAACGCCCATAACCAGGATTATAGCTTGTCAAGTGTTGAAACATGTATATAGTGTTTGAACAAACGTGTCAGAAAAAGTGCACTTTCCACACGGTCCCTTACTCGCGTCTCCGTCAAGAGCGAGCTTTCCCGGCGAAACTCACATTGGGGCGGCTTTTGAGGGACAGTACTTATAGAGCGAAGTCATATTTGGCTAAGTCGTTTAGGAGGTAATTGCCATTTTTCAATGAATGTCTGGTGAATATCAAAAACAAAACTAACTTTACCCCGCTTAGAAGCTGCGCGGAGTGTACACAACACACACAACACAATATAACTATATTGTGCATGCTACAGAAAACATAACAGCAAACATTATTAATAATACTTACAGATTGTGATTCGGAGGAGGACGAACCTGATCCATATACACTGGATACTGAGCCCTCCTTCAGGAACAACCGGCTTGCGAATCCACATTTAAATGAATTTATGTTTTTGAATTTTAAATGATTTGTCATTAAAATGATGAGAACACAAGTTTCGGGCTATACTGTTGTGGGTTGAAAATATGAACTCTGACCACTGATTCTTCACATCCTCGTCCCTGGGCAATGAAAACAAGTGGCTGAACTGTCTTTGCAATGTAGAACACAGCGTCTTCTCGACATGATGCGATTCAGCTGAAGTATTTCAATGTGTTCTAGACATCACTTCAAGTCTGCATGCGCAGTTGTTGGGAGCGGCCAATAACCTTTCTACGTCACGATGTAACAGCTAATGACTCGTTTCAAAAACAATTCATTTCATAGACTCAGAGTCGCCTCTCACTTTTGAAAGACAATAACTTTATATACGGTGCACTTTCAGATATAAATCTTTGCAGGATGTTTTCATTCCCTTAGAGCTATATTCCACACTACATGAACAGTCTTTTTCAAAAATCCATGATAGGTGCTCTTTAAATCACACCTGCACCAGTCTAGGTGTATGAGAATGGAAGTGAATGAGTCATGGCTGAAGTTCATTACTCTTGTCTCGTGTGTTTCGTTGCTTCCCAAATCCCGACAGATACATAGTTGTACTGGATGGAACATTTACTTATTGTGAGATCTCTCATTATGTTATATAACCAGGATTTTCTCCAGCTGTCACTGTTGTGCAAGTGTTTGCCTGAGTTTCAATGTAAAGACAATAGTGGATGTAAATTTCTAATACCATGTAATTAGAGCTCTCACCATGCACTCAGTTTGTAATTAGAAGCAGTTCGGTACATGTAGCTGTCTCATAATAACAAAACAACATATAGTTAGCATGTGCGCAGTGGTGGATTTTTACTTTACAAACTATGTTTAGGGGAACATTATATAAATGTGGGGGTCAAAATTTTCAGCCAATGCAAAAGATGGAAACTGTTGATGGTCTGATTCCACTATTACATATGTGTAGTAGATACATGAAGATGTTGTTTACGTTTACCTCTCCCTTGTTTTTTTATAACACAATATTTTTTAGAATATTTACAGGCCCTTTATTTTGTTTCATCATAGACAAATTAAAGGAAATCCTTTTTGTCTGTCTGTGTGGCTTGTCGCTGTTCTGTGCCCACCCTGAGGCCTCACGGTTGTGTTTGGAGGTAAAGAGGATGCTGTCCATTAAACAGATACACTGCTTCTCTCCCTAGGCCACATTCTGTGAGCTCAATAAGACATGTGGGAGTGTGTGCTGTGTGTATGTCTGTTATTATAAATGGCCCAGAATGCTAATATAGCATAGGACAAAGGGTCAGAATAGCTGACCAAGCCACCCCGCAGTGTCATAATTCACTGTTACATTGTGTCTGGTCTCTCAGTCTGTTTGTAAAACACTTAAAGCACGCTGTCCTCCGAGTTACTATTAATAATGGGTTATAATTGAAAAAAGCAAAACACTTGTTTTTAGCACTCTCATGTTTAGGACAGATGTTTTGTTGAATAAAAAAAAATGTTAATCTATTAATGGGCTCTATGCACGGCGTTATTTCCGGTGAAGGATTAGGGATGCTCGATAACTTCCGCCGATCATAGAGTCCAATGCAATACCGAGAATTTATATTGAATTTTATACTCCATGGTTATACTAATGAAACGTTAGTCACAAAAACAGATAAAACAGACACCCCTCGTTGTGTTTATGCTTCTTTTTAAAATTATATTAAATAAATATAACTATATATAAAATTACATCTAAACGTATGTACGTTTCGTTTCAAAGACGGGAGGACAGTAAATATTGAAGACTCTGCCATAATCCCGTTTTCTCCGGTTTTCCTCCGCTTTAATCTACACAACCGGAAATGGACGAGCATCCTTACGTCAAATGCGGAACTTATGCGTGCATATAGCCCATTGTTTGAGTCTCACACAGCCATGGCGGATGGCTTTGCAAACTATTAGGCATGGGCACTACACTGTTAGACCTTACCAGGTTTTTTTACAGTAAAACAGTGTTGCCAGTAATTTACTGTAAAAATGCACTAAAACTAATAAGTTGTATTTTTTAGTTAATTTGAGTTTTAGTGCATTTTTACAGTAAATAACTGGCAACAGTGTTGTCAGTATTTTACTGTAAAAAACCTGGTAAGGTCTAACAGTGTAGTAGTAGGCCTATGCCAAAGCCCAGAGCCGGATTTTGGCTGAACTGTGAATGATGGAGCTGAATTTGGCTCTTATATTGTCATATACAGTATGCTTCTTCCAAGGGCTTTAAGTCTAGAGTGATTGTGTTGTTTAGGCACTAATGCTATAGTAGTCTCAGCCAGAGTGATCTAGTGATTGAGCTTTGCTGATGCATGAAACCGTCAGCCAGCAGCCCGAACAAGAGTTTCAGTCCACAATTTGCTGCATAGCAAATTCAGCTCTGTTAAACCTGACAGTGCAGTCTAGCAAAACACAATGTTTAAAATCTTAAATCCGAACATTCAAGTGTTATTGAGATTGGGAATGTTTTCATACACCCATGTAATATAACATATTTGGGCTCCAGAAACCTGATCAAACAACCCTCTTTTGTCCACAGAGAGCCGTAGATAACTCTTGGCCTCCTGCAGGTTAGTCACCAGTGTGCACAAATCAGGCCTTCCTCCAGCCGTTTAAAACCCCCAGGATTCTGGGTCCTGTTGTGAAAGCACCATGTTCTAGCAGTGACTGACCTTCATTTATCCCCACCTGCAGAAAAATGTTGTTAGTAAAGGCAAGCACCCACTACACTTCACCTCAACCCCTCGCCTCAAGACATGTTAACGTTCAATAACAGCATGCTTATCATGTTTTTAAATAGTGTTTTTGATGAGTGTGTGAGGGGTTGGTAATGAGGTTAGTAATAGTGCGTGTCACTGCCTTTGATTCGAGGCTGACTGACACACTGACCTAGATGAGACGGCAGGATCACCGTGCTTGAGCATCTAGCTTTAAGCAAAAGATGGGGAATGTAATTAAGTTTGACAGTGTTGTGACTTTCCTCCGCTTTGTGCTGTTATGAGTTGAGTTTTGGCAATCTGTGCTGAGGTGTAAGCGGACAGCAGGTTGTTAGTTTGAAGGCAGTGTCACTCGTTGTGCCAAATATTACTTGCCTTTAATTTTATTAGGATCCTGTGAAAATTGAACATGAACTGAGAAAGTTTCCTCTGCATTTCATCATGCTCCTTCATCCAGCACTTTTTCATGTTTTTGATTTTATTTCTATTGATTTATGTGATCACTCATGCTCGGTTGCCTCTTTCTGCCATCATCAGTGCGTTTGGTTTTTCCCATAGACAGTAAAAGAAATGGACAGAGCCATCTCATTGGAACTCCGTTGAGACGATTGAAGCCCGTTTTTGGCGATTTTTTTTATTTTTTTATTTTTTTATTTTTTAGCACTTCCGTCCCTGACGCGCAGACTCAAACTGCTTGACTACGTCAAAAAAAAAAAAAAGCAAAAAAAGCTTGACTACGTAGTGCGTAGATGTGACGAGAGCAACCCGTCTGTCTTCTAGTGCTGTGGCATGGGAAATCTGAATCATTCCCTTCCGAAACTTGCAGAGGCGGAGAGTGTGAATAGGAGCTGTCCATGAGCGAGGAGAAGGAGACACTTTTGCTAGGTATTCTGATTATTTTGTCATTTTGTCTCCACGTTTTCCCGATTGCGCGTGAGCTTCTCCTCCTGTCCATACGGTAATCTCTCTCCTGTGCCACAGAGAGTCGTGTGGGTATGACACAATCGTTAGCCTACTTTCACTAAAACTGCTTCTACGGGGCCATAACATAAGCTACAAGGTAATGGAGCTATTTATACATTGTCGTGTTTCTTTAGAAATAAATAAAGGACAAATGGGGTCTTCAAACGCCTCAGATGTAAAGTTATTCGCTGTCAAAGTGACCTCAAAATGAATGGGAGTCAATGGGAATGCTAACGCAAGTGAAGTTCTGCTACAAGATGTCAGCTCCCGCGAGGCTTCAACTTCCGGTAGATGGATTACCCCCTTGGTTTTTCCAAACTGACCCACGTCAGTTTCGGTAGCGCACTGCCGCCTAGTGGAGAACTTTGAAACAGCAGCGCATCAAATACCGAATTTAACAAAATTATGATATTGTACTGTTTGAAATATATTATATACCAGTATTTTTGCAGTCCCTGTATACCGCGCATCCCTATTGATGAGCAACACCTGTACAACGTTTTGGATCTCTCTCACGGAGGAGCGGAAGCACAAAAGGAGGAGTGACGACAGTGAAGATCGAGAGAGGCCAGGCCTGGATTTACTGTATGTTTTTTCTGTTTTATTATATTTGGCAGCAGTGTCTGTGAGGGACTGCTGCCTTTACTTTCGTTTTGTATTTATTTAGTTTTATTCATTTTATTTAAAGTTGTGAAACGTTCGCCGGTTCCTGCCTCCTCTTTCCTATAACAGCGATCTGTTGAAACTTATATGAGACCTATAAAGTAACAAAGCACAAAGCTTATTGCGATTATTGCATGGCAGGCAGTGAGGCGCTTTACAAATAATGTTCAGTTTTGTTCACACATCAACTAAAAACCGCATAGAATGAATAAATAGATAATAGATTTTTGGGATTCAAGAATTAAATCGAAGTTGTTTGTAATAAATTCTCCTGTGTCTCTAAACTATTCTGATGCCAGCAGGGTTGAGACCTTATATCTAGAACGTCATGTTCTAAGCCTTAATGTTCTCTGCCCACTGAGAAGACAACCATTAAAGAGATGCTGCATAGAGCCAAATGACACTGACAGTCCTTTTCAGGTCACTAACTCAGCTACCTTATTAAAGCCAGAAGCAGATGCTGTTTGAATGCTTTCTCACTGTTCATGGACTTTAAAAACACCACCTGTGTAAAAAAAGTGCCCTTTGTGTTGATAGATGGGCACTGGGCAGCAGACGTGCTAATAACTTCTCACTTCCTGTGAAGGCTAGACAATGCCTTGACAATTGGTAGAGACACAATGTGCTTCCGCATTGCGGGTTTTGCACGCAATTTTAATAATTCCCTGACGTCTCGCTTTTTTAATGTGGGAAATTCCAATAAACATTTATTCACTTTAGCATGTGTGAGTAAATTATGCACACAGATTATAAAATCAAATCTGTCATCATTTGAAAACTTTTTGCGAGAAAGTGTGAAAGCGTCTTCTCTCTCTGTCTATCAAAATGGGTTACAAGGCAAGCGTCAAGCGCATCAGGCGGTGATACTAGATTCTTACGGTTTGTACAGTCAGGCCAGTGAAAGTTTATCATTTGCACGTCTTTAAGTCTTACCAGTTTAAACAGTCTAGTGATTTTAAACTATCATATCTCTGGGAGATGGATTTCTCTGCGTACGTGCACAGTAAAGCCACATCACTAACCGCTCGCGAGTTACACAACTTGTTGCCTTTTAACTTTAAATTAGGGCGTTTTAACAGTCAAAAACACACAAAAGTATGTCAAAATTCCGACCTTGGTGAGTATCCTCGTAAACGCGGTGTTTAATTAAGCTACTTTATTCAGTTTCTGTATAATTTCTATTCTGTACATGAATACTAGTGTTATCTAAAAAAACTTTTCTTTTTATTTTATTTGCATCTTTATTCTATTGTACTTATTTGTGCTATTTCTATTTATTTACTTCAAATAGTTAAATCAAGCTTCGTTCTGTGTAAACACTTGAGCAACAAAATTACCCCATTTTAAAAATATAAATACACTGAGCGAGCAAACATTTAAATGTAAGATAAATTAAGATAAAAAAATAAAGAATAACCTAAGGGGGGAACTAAGTTCCCCAAGTTGTAGCCTTGCAGTTTGAACATATTGGCACTGGCAGATTGGCTGAATATTGCCAATATTCAAAATAAGCAGATTACAATTTTGCATGGCATGACAGACCATTTCACAGAGCACTTGTTTTTAAACCGCAATGTTTAAAATGCATGCAAACTATAAGCTTTCGTGCTCTCTATTGGTTGACAAATTTCTTTGAAGAATATCAGGAACCAGACAATTTCTGGTCTCATTGACTTCCATAGTAGGAAAAAAAATATACTATGGAAGTCAATGAGACCAGAAACTCTGGTTACTGATATTCTTCTAAATATAAAAAAAAATCGACTGAATACATTCGAAAACGGTAAAACCCAACTGTGTAACTCTGGTGGAGTGGTAAAATGAGCCTATTTCCCAAAAAAGTGGAGTATCCCTTTAAGGTAAATCGTGCCCACCGGTATTGTTGGCCACCCCTACCTTGTGTGTATTTGACAGTTTAACCCTTTGATGCGCAAGCTATGGATACCCCTTCTAATGCGCAACATGGGTCTAAAAAGACCCATATTCATTTCCTATGGTATTTCAGTGATGGCTGAGTGTTTTCTTTGCTGAATCTTTAAACTATATGTATTTTATCATTTGTTATTCCAGGTCTTCATTAAATATCTTGTTTTTGATTTCCACAAATCATTGTGTTTATGTTTGCTTTCTTACTTTATAAACAAACACAGTTTTTGTATTTCTACATCAATTTTACATACATGGGTCTAAAAAGACCCGTATTCATGTCCTATGTTATTTAATGCATGGCTGGACTTTTTTCTTTTTATCTTTTGAGATCAATTTATTTAAGCATTTAATATTCCATTATCTATAAATTTCATGATTTATAAATATTAAAAAAATATTGTTTTCAATTACCAAAAATTTGTGTTACTATATCAAATGTACTTATCAAGCATAATAAAACAAAAGAATAAAGACAACATTTTGTTAAATTGATAATCTTAGAAGTAATTTTAACAACATATTTAACACTTGAAATGTTTATTTGCCACTTTGTCTCGCATAACATTCACATATCACAGATAACTGATAACTGATAACACTGAAATTGAACTGTGGTGTAGTGTAACTGTATTGAATTGTGGTGAATGTGATCAAATAAAAGAAAAAAAACAACAAAAAAAATAAAATCACACTGGTACAGCGGCATCTCAAATTGCCATCTTAGTGCTTACATGCCTCACAAATGACAACTACACGTTTGTGCTCCTTGCACACAGGCCTGGTGCTCTGGGAACACCAGTTGCTGACTTTTCTGTCTTTGGCAGCTGGGCATCATTTCAATCATAGAATGATTTCAGTATAATCATTTCAGCATATGAATGATTATGAACTGTTAGGCCTACTAAATGTAAATAAGCTTTAAAAAAAACAATCTTTTTTGTGTAGTTAACATTAGCTAGCTAGAATATGTCAACAGCTAGCTAGCTAATAGTATTGGACATGTTTCTCCTTCTCACTAGGATTTCTCACTAGGATTACAAGGTCAAGGTAACCATAGCCTAATATTGAGATATTATGTTGTTATCTTTTACAATATATATTAAAAAAAAATGTCTGTGGTTAAAATAAAATAAGATTAATAAAAAAATTTGACCCATGTATGTAAAATTGATGTAGAAATAAATTAAAAAAACCTAACATAATGATTTGTGGAAATTAAAAACAAGATATTTAATGAATACCTGGAATAAGAAATGATTAAAAAAAACATATTTTAAATTAAAGATTCAGCAAAGAAACACTCAGCCATCACTGAAATAACATAGCAAATGAATTTGGGTCATTTTAGACCCATGTATGTAAAATTGATGTATAAATACAAAAACTGTGTTTGTTTATAAGGAAACATAAACATAATGAGTTGTGGAAATCAAAAACAAGATATTTAATGAATACCTGGAAAAAGAAATGATAAAAAAACATATATTTTAAAGATTCATCAAAGAAACACTTAGCCATCACTGAAATACCATAGGAAATGAATACGGGTCTTTTTAGACCCATGTATGTAAAATTGATGTAGAAATACAAAAACTGTGTTTGTTTATAAAGTAAGAAAGGGAACATAAACCCAATGCTTTGTGGAAATCAAAAACAAGATATTTAATGAATATCTGGAATAAGAAATTATAAAATACATACATTTTAAAGATTCAGCAAAGAAAACACTCAGCCATCACTGAAATACCATAGGAAATGAATATGGGTCTTTTTAGACCCATGTATGTAAAATTGATGTAGAAATACAAAAACTGTGTTTGTTTATAAAGTAAGAAAGGAAACATAAACCCAATGATTTGTGGAAATGAAAAACAAGTTATTTAATGAATATCTGGAATAAGAAATGATAAAATACATATATTTTAAAGATTCAGCAAAGAAAACACTCAGCCATCCCTGAAATACCATAGAAAATGAATACGGGTCTTTTTAGACCCATGTTGCGCATTAGAAGGGTTGCTATACAAAAACTATTTTTATTCAAAAAGTAAGAAATGAAAAATAAAAATAAGGATTTGTGATGATCAAAAACAAGTTAATTGAGGAATACCTGGAATACTGAGTGATGAAATTAATTTCTTGCAAAGATATAGAAAATGAAAACTCTGTCGGGTCTATTTAGACCCATGTTGTGCATCAAAGGGTTAAGTACAATAGGATGTGAAAGAGAACTCAGTTCAGGATCAGGTGCTGTGTGACAGACTGTTAGTTTCCGCGCACTTCGCGTCTATGCTTTTAAAAAAGCATATGTCAGAACAGTGTGCAAATAAAAAGTTAACTAGCAAAGCGCATTCAAACGATAAACTTTAGTGATGGTGAAGAACTGCAATGTGCCTCTAACCTTACCGCTGCACTGCTAAATCTGATGTAAATATACGTGGCATACAGTATTTTGGGATGTGTGCGCCTTGCCAGAACTGCACCGTAGAAACATAATTTCTCTTCAAAGACATTTTAATCATTCATGATGGAAAACCATAACATTGTACACTTCTAGATTAATTATGAGCATAAACGCAATAACATTATAATAACCTGTTTCCAGAACTCTTAACTTAGCCTAATTGCATTGTTCATGAGCATACATGTAGCCACTGATGTTATAAATGTCTTCAGACATAGTTTGCACAGTAACTATTTCACCTAATACTGTGTTTGACCCCCTTTTGCCTTCAGAATTGCCTTAATTCTACGTGGCATTGATTCAAAAAGGTGCTGAAAGCATTCTTTTGAAATGTAGGTCCATATTGATAGGATAGCATCTTGCAGTTGATGGAGATTTGTGGGATGCACATCCAGGGCACGAAGCTCCCGTTCCACCACATCTCAAAGATGATCTATTGGGTCATGTTCAATGGGACAATGGTTGTGCGTGAAAATCCCAGTAACTGAGCATATTGTGAAATACTCAGACCGGCCCATCTGGCACCAACAATCATGCTATGCTCAAAATCACCTTTCTTTCCCATTCTGACATTCGGTTTGGAGTTCAGGAGATTGTCTCGACCAGGACAACACCCCTAAATGCATTGAAGCAACTGCCATGTGTTTGAAAAATTTAACAGGTGTTCCTAAAAATCCTTTAGGTGAGTGTACAGCTCTTGTAATTGTGTGCCTGTGCTCAAAACATTTTCTTGTATTTATTTTTTGCCCCATGCTGAACTTGGCCTTCACATCCCTTTATTTGATTGTAATAATCTCCAGTCTCTTTCTGGGCCTGTTTTGGTTGTAGGCTCATTGGATTGTTTTGCTGAGGTAGACGCTACCATTTTCAGATGTTTTCGTCTTTTCCTTTTTTCCCTTTCCCTCTTTCATGGTGGGCCTTTTGAACAGAAGTCATTTCCTGCTGCATTGCCAAGACACACAGTGGCCTTATTGGTCTGCAGCTCAAAAATGGCTGGCTTAAATTATATTTCCTAGGTAACCACTCAGCACTATTTTTAGTGCAGCGGTGAGTCAGAGGCGAAGTGCATACAGTACCGGTAGTCCCTGACCTGAAGTGGTGCTTGCTTTGATCAGGTATTGCACAATGACGAACCAATATGAAACGTGTCACTGCAGGGCATCTATAATGAGAACTGTTCTTTAAGAGGGTAACACTTGATGCTCTCACATTATATGGAAAGTGAAAGTGTAGTGGTCTTTGCCCTGTGTGTGAATCATATTACAAGTTACAACTGCTTTGTGGACTATGATTAAAGAAAGCACAATGATTGTGCCCTTTGGCCAGCCACAGGCCAGAGGAAGTTACCAATATAACAATGTAATGTTTATAAAATGGTTTTTGAAATGAGCTTATTCTAACCAAGATAGCATTTATTTGATCATAAATGCAGTAAAGACAGTATCAGTACATTGATTTCTCTGAGGACACAGAAGATTTTTCAGCATTTATTACTCAAGTCTTCAGTGTCACATGATCAGAAATCAGTCAAATTATGCTGATTTGGTGCTCAAGAAACATTTCTTATTACAATTATAAAGGACAGAAAATATTGCAGGGTTTGCATACTTGGCAGAATTGTTTATTGTGATATGTTGTATTTTTTAATCTAGTGTTTTTTATAAAAGCATCCACTTGAAGCTGTTCCAAGAATAATAAATTGTTCTGAAGCAACATTTTCATCAGTGTTCTATCAGCTTTTACATACTTAAATCGGCATATTTTTTGCATATTTACCCCAGGGTAGGGGGCAATGAAACCGCACACGATTTGGCAAAGGCTGCGATTATTATGCGCAGCTTGTCAGTGCAGTGCGGCTGATGGGTAGTAAATGCTGCTTCATCCGAACACGAGAGGGCGCTTTCACGCAGACACTCCAAATATGCCCCGCCACAGAAGTACGATAACGCACATCATTCCAGGGGTGCAACTCGATTCATATTTTTGCATCCTCGTTTCCTTTCCTCGCTTTCTTCCCTCGCGAGAGAGATCCCCCCTTATATGACTCTCATGCTAAAATAGCATGGTAAAATCACTAGCTTTAAGAGGTCATGCCTTTCTCACAGTTATGGTATTCATATAGCTTGAATAAAAGCTTTCAGACACTGGCATATACTTAGAATGCCATTTTCTTATGTACATTAGTGACTATCAATATGGAGGAGACTTTTCTCTCTCCCATCTGTATCCAAAGACAACAACAACAACATCAGCATGCGGATAATGAATAGTTTGGGGCAGATAGCGATCGCCTTTGTTTGCGCTTTGATGGTGGTAACGTTACTGACCTTGCTCCAAAAGTATGCTGTGCCGCGTCTCGCCTGGTCTCGCCATGTTTAATTCCGGTATACTGCACACAGATTTTTGTATGCGCCGAGAAGTTTCTCCACTCAAAAACCAAGATTTCTTGCAAATAGAACATACGCAGAACACAAATCACTATGGGAATATGCCGATACGCGTTTACATGACCAAAAATTCGGGTTAGAAAAGGGTACCCCAGGTATAATATCCCGGTTTTTAAAATCCGGGATATGAGCATATTCGGGTTTTTGCCAGTGTTTACATGCTAATATCCAACACTATCTCACGACCAATTCGTACGAATTCGACGCATGATTAAAAAGTGGCTAATTCGTACTAATTCGTACGACCTCACTCGTACTAATTCGTACGATTTGTCTAAACCCACGTGATGGTTAGATTTAGGGGCGGGGTAAGGGGTAGGTCATTTGTACGAGTTCATACGAATTGGCCAATTCGCAAAATATGTACGATTTAGCAAAATCGTATTAATTCGTACGAGTGAGGTCGTATGAATTGTTACGAATTAGCCACTTTTTAATCATTCGTCGAATTCGTACGACTTGGTCGTGAGATCGGGTTGTAATATCACGGTTTTGAACAGGTTATTGGCTGCATGTAAACGTAGTCACAGTCTCTATATTCCATTTTCGTCATGCCTGCCCCTCCCAAGTGTTTCTTGATCACATGATGTGCGTTTGGTCTGTACCCCAGCCCCATCCATCTCTATCAATTTTGCGTGGTGTAAGCACACTTTGCTAGCACTTGAACTGATCATAGTTATTTCATAGGCTATTAAACACCAGATGATACAGACAATGCACATTCGTATTACTTTTTTTTTGCCCCATAAAAACAGGTTGTGCAGTTTGCCACCACAGTGTTAATGTACAGTGGTCTATGTTTAAAGCAAGTTTCTTTGGTTTGATTGGGTGCCTAAAAGTGTTTCAAATATTGAGCATTGAATTTCCTGAAATAGCTTCAAAATAGATGACTCAACTATAAAGTTTGTAGTTCAAGGCTGTATTGCAGTGAATTAGTTTTTTTTTCCTTTCCTGTGTCCTATCTTCAAGGATAGCCTGATCAGACTTCATGATAATTGTGAAGAACTGATGCCTTGTGATGATAAACAGCTCTATCTGACAATGAAGAATGTGACTTCAGTGAATGAAAATTTCATGAAATATTCAGTCTGGTAGGGAATGCTTCTCTGAACTTCTCTGAAAGTCAGATAAAGGATGTTTGAACTGATATAAAGTTATGCGTATTTTTGAATACTTGTTACTTGCATCCAACTGTTGTACTATTTAGAAAAAAAATCCCTAGTCCCAAAACTTTTTTTTTGTTTGTTTTGAAGGACGATTTAAAATCTATATCTCTCTGTCAGCACATCTGTATGACTTATTTGATCACTCTGGGAGTTTTGTTACACAATCATGTTATTTTTGGGTTGTTTTGCCTGGTTTGCAGGATGTTAACCCAAGCAAATATGAGCAGTGAATTATGGGAAAATAAACATTTAAATTAATAATTTTTAAATACAGTAATATTATAAATGTTGAACCATAAATGTGCTGTATAGTGGTCTAGATTAACATTGATTGCATGCTATTCCCTAACAGATATAGGATGAACATTTATGTGATTTAATTTCTGTGACGTTTTCTATTTTCGCCTGTTGAATTTTGCATTCATTGTGCGAACTGTTGTTCCACTCTTGTACCTCACACTGTTGTGTAATGTACAAATCTTCATATTGTTGGTTTTCATAGCTTCCACAAAATGTACAATTCACTCTTGATATCAGAGTTGATCTCTTGTGTTTGAAGATTGTTTTGTTTTAGCTTCAATAAAATCACATTACTGACTGCCTCCAATGGGTGGTCATGGTTTCAGTACAATTCAGTATCTGCTATGTACAGGGAGAAAAACAAAATACAACTGTCAAATGAAAATAAAGAAAAAATAAGAACCGATTATCAAACTACAGCACAAATAAGTACAACAAGTGACAAGTCACATTTATTTATATAGCGCTTTTTACAATACAGATTTCATTGCTGCTTTACATAGATAACAGGGAAATAATGCAACAATTTGTTTCCAGAAAAAAATAGCATCACATTCCAGTTTAAGTAGAAGCTTCATTGATGTTTTATTTTTGTTCTAAAAAAGTTATTAATTTAGTTAATTTAGCCACTCTGGAGAAAACCATGATGTCATCGCCCAGCTCAGTTCAGTTCTCATATAATGGTGCCAATGCAGACAGATCAATATTATTATTAGTCAATATTAAATTAATTGTCCCCAACAAAGCAAGCCAAAAGGCAATGGTATTAAAGGTGAAACAAGGCGACAAAGGGGAAAAAGGCAACAGTGGCAAGGAACCAAAACTCCAACGTTCGAACAGTGTATGACTATGATTCAGGCAGCATTATAGGTCATATAATATAGAGATATAGAGGCCTTCACAGGGGAGAGTCTAATTTGACACAATCTCTGCTGACACTTCAGGGATGCGTTGTGGCCGTGTCTACGTGCAGGTCCACCATCTGATGTGGTTACGGCCCGGATCCGGCTGATTCCAGTAAACCCCGGAATAAATAGAAAGACTAGCGTAGATGTCATTCTTCTGATCTAACAAGTAGATCGGGTGTTAAGTATTAATAGAGCAAAGATAAAAATAAAATAAACAGTGCTTTTCAGGTAGGGGAAAGCTGGATAGTGTTTTAGTCCTGTATTAATAGGCTTTTAATACTAAAATTATTTTTTCTTTACCATGACTGTTGCCTGCTGGTGGAATGATAGCCCAACTCAACCAGATCTTGCAGAGTCGGTAGCCACTTTCAAGAAACAGCTGAAGACGCATCTTTTTCGGCAGCACTTGATCCAGTAACATCAAGTGCAGTAACACTAACACTTTCTTTTCTATTCTATTAAAAAAAAAAATAATAATAATCATGAACTGCGTTAGATGAAATGGAGAGAGAACTGCATCCATAACTAAATACTTTATAGAAAAAAAGGCACTTAATTTTATCATCAAATTGTTCTGACAACCCACCAACTAATGGATTACAAAAATCTGTAGTTTGTGCACCTTTGTGATAAATGGCAGAGGCAACAAATCATGTGGATCTTAAAGGTTGCTTGGGTGCTCCAGTAATTAAAACATTTTATTTTCTTACTACAACCTTTTTACATTATTGCAGTAATACTTTTTATTAATTCACACTGACAGTAAAAATCTCTTCAGCTGTGAAGAATTTCACTACTTCTGTGAACCATATTTTCATGGTGCATAATTAGACTGATTGGATGGAGTGCTGCTTGCAATCTGCCTGGATGCAAGAAATTCAGAGACAAATAGCTCTGCGACACTCCCCTCTGCCAACAAATCATGCTCTCGCTTGGCTAACCCCGTCCTATTATCATTCCTCTATAATATATCCCTCTTCTTCTCATTCATCTTTCACAAATCACAATTTTTCTCCTCTCCTTCCCATATCTTCCTTTTTTTTCTGAGCAAGACTGCTTTATATGGTTTTACTGTTGATCTCAGTCCCTGCTGCTCATGTTCCCATCTTTCGATCATATTGAGGATTTGCACCTTGTTGTTTATTGTTGCTTATTCTTTGGACATGGACACAAAAGGTACAAGTATTTTGGCCAACTCTTCCATCAGCATCTCACAGAAGTAAAAATATTCCTAACTGCTCTGTTGTGCTCATTACCGACACAATGCCACTTCCTATCCCGGAGCAATGTGCTCTACATTGGGATATTCTTTTGTCAGTGCTTCAGTTTTTCTTTAAATCACTTTCACTGGGAGCCTTTCTCCTCCTCTACACCTTTTTAGTCTTTTGCACTACTTCACTCTAAAAACAAGCACATCCTTTGTGACTTAAATCAGATGTCATATAATGATACATGCACTTTTTTTCAAGTTGATTGTACTGAAATGTGTGTTGACAGTGCCTGTACAAAACCATCATACAGTATGATGATAAAAAAAAAACTATCCAGTGTTTTATTTTCATCTCCTTCTATGTTTTCCCTTACCTCAAATTGAGCCATTTGTTTTTGTGACGTCAATAAAACAGACGTCCCTCCCACGATTGTTGATTGACCGCAGTGTTTCCACACAGACCCGCACTGAGCGAGCTGTCATCATAGTCTGTCATTATTGATACGCTGGAGCAGAATGGCGTCTAATCGATTGTGGTGTTCTGTTCTTGGGTGTAATAACGAAGTCATTTTGATGTTCCTAAATCCGAAAAGCTGAAGACGCAGCGGCTGAGTTTTGTTTTCGAAGGGAACATTCCCCACGAGCAACGTCAATGCTTTCATGTTTGCGCGATTTGTGAATCATTTCTCACCAGACTGCTTTGTAAACAAGAGTCAGTATAAAGCTGGTTTTGTTAAGAAGCTGCTCCTGAAAAAAGAATCAGTACCAACTATTCATTTCCCTGCTGCACCTCCAGAAGAAGTGAGTGTAAAGTTTTATTAAACGTTATATTAATCTTTGCAAATCGCTTCACGATGAATGCGGCTAAGGTTTACACTCAGGGTACATTATGCCATCATGTTTTCTATGTAGGTGATGTTCTCAATATAATTCATAATCCCACGTTTATAATGAACAACGCCAAATGGTTATTGTGTTATTACAAACTGAGTACGTATACATCATTAAACACATAGCGTTCTTACATCTCACTAAGTTACTCTAACGTTATCCTGCCAGTATAACGGTAGATCAAAGTGACCTTATGTTAACTAGGGATGTCAACGTCAATCGACGATCAATTAATTGCCGATAATACATTTAATCAATAAAACTTATCGATCATCGATTAAGCATGTGCGTGCGTGTTCAGGCGCACGTGCTGCTCAACCGTGAAACATGTAAGCGAGCGTGCCAGGGTTATGTTTGGGACTATTTTACATCTTCATCATGACAATAAGTTGGCGTGTGCATTCGCAGCCTTTTGTTTTGTGCAAATGTAAGTTGTAATAGTTTATTTTGTATACGCCTTTCTATAGGCGATCTGCTTTATCTTATATTGGATGTATTTGGTTAAGCATTGACGCTAAAGAGTGATCTTTAGCGCGCGCTGCTCAAAAGGCAATGCACGACTAATAATGACTATTGGGACTGTCATACAGTATTACGTAACACTATAAAAGAGAACAAATTGTAACAACACATTGTGAAATATTTGGGTTTAGTAGCCATGTCGCGTTGTTCCAGGAAGAGCATGTGCCCCTTCAAACATTGCGTTCAAAACAAAGGCTAAAGTCAGGCTAGGAACAATGCCTTTTATTTCTAAATTATGACTATTTTTTATTTTTATGACTATCTAAAAAAACATAACATTATAAGGGCAACCCAGGAAACATAAAATAATAAAATAACTTAATTTTCTCAAAGATAGCCAAAGCTGGGTTTACACTAATTGAAATTTCTAGCCACTGGAGGACCATATACAGGCTAGGGGAACTCATATTAATGTTAAAAAACCTCAGAAAGGGAAAATTTAATGTCAGGGGACCTTTAAACATGTTTTCGTCTTGTGCAAAAATACAGTCAAAATGCTGCATCTGTAACGGCCTGAGAGGATAATGTGTGTCCGCTGGATAATGTAAATTCCCCGCTGACATTTTGAAATACTCCGATACAAAAATGATTAGGATTTTTACCTCACTATACTGGGAAATAACCTGATCAAGCCTATTACAGTTTTTCTCAATTGCTAAAACACAATTTCTGAAACATTGCTCCATTTTCTGAAAACATTAAACACAAAACCTTATCTTCAAGCACTATTTACAAAACCTCTGATTCCTCTTGCAAAATGAAACTTTCACCTCAAAACAGTTTTACCTGTGTTCAAAATCAAACACTGCTCTCAAAATAGTTTTACCTGTGTTCAAATTCAAACACTGCTCTCAAATCATAAACAAAGTGATTAAAATGCTATACACTATCAATCAGTCAGTAAACAATACACCAAACAATTTAAAACACATTGTTCAAAACATATAGCTCTCAGGGAGAAATGAATTTCATATAAAAAAATCATATTTTTTCATTGTACGGTCTACAGCAGTGCACTGTACTACAGTATACGATATATACGAAATAAGGGACACAAATGAAAGGAGTAAACATTTGATCAATGTGCTTCTTGTTTTTGGCCTGGGTCATGCCAGAGGACTTCGTCGACTTCACAAGCAATATTGTCCCTTGCCCCCCTCCTCTTCCTCTTTCTTTCCCCCCTCCTCTTCCTCCTCCTCCTCCTCCTCTTCTTCCTCTTTCTCCTCTTTCTCTTTCTTGCCCTCCTCGTCTTCCTCTTTCTTGCCCTCCTCCTCCTCGTCGCCCACCTCGCATACGTCCTCGTCCTCTCACATTGTTTTTTCTATCCATTCTGAGACTTTCTCCTTTCCACCTTCAACAACCTCTCAGTTCAGTTTGCTCTCTGAACTGGCTAATATTGGTTGTGTCACATCATTTGAAACAGGTTGAATCAGTTTTGAGTGGTTGTGTTCAATCAAATGATATGTGTTTTCTATTTGTATTTGATTGTTGCCACTTGTGTTTACCAGTATGGATGACATGTGCATTAGAGTGCAGAATGTGTTTTGAGAATGAGAATGTGTTCAGAGTTTTGCTGAAAAGTCTAAGTGAGATCTGCAAATTGTGTTTTACCATGAGAAATTGTTTACGGTATTGACAACAGACTTCACAATTAGCTAAATGAGTTCAGGCAACTGAGAACTTTGTTCAGCCAATGGATTTTAGTGTTTTAGCAATTGAGAAAAACTGTAATAAACACTCCACCTTTGCCGAGATGAGTAGCTCACTCAATTTAAAAGGAGATGACTGGAAAAATAAGGAGAGCATCAACTTTTGTTTCCGCTCTGATAGCCTCAAGTGGGAGAACATTGCGTTTGGTACATTTTTCGTCTTAAAAAACAAACTTGGAGACAAAACGGTCTTTTTTGGCTGTTCAAATGCATAGTTTTCAACTACTCGCTCAAAAGATTTTAGACCCCATTTACACCTGTATTTAGTGTCGTCCACTTGTGATTGGATTGATGAAAATTATTCTTAATACCAAGTGTAAAAAGAGCCAGAGTCTTGGACAGAGAGCATCTCAAGAAATAGACAGCTCTAACCTATATTTACCTTTTCAGGGATGTCTAAAATAGACTTGTAATCACATTTACCCAATCCAAGGAAGGGAAAGGTGAGGATTACTTGAGGCAAAGAAGAGCTTTCCTTAAGACTTTAAGTGAAGGCTTCTGCTGAGTTGTACTCTCCAGGTGTGTTTCTCACACAGAATGTGTTCTGTTTTTGCGTTTGAACACGCACTATACAGGCTTCTTTGACCATTGTGATACGTCTTGTGCCTTGAGTGCTGCACTTTTTAAAAAGTTTAACATGCCTGGAGATACATTCATTCTGTTTGTTTCCCTTACTCTGCATGTTGCTGTTTTAAAATGTATGAATGCATACACTGTGAACGGCCCTTAAGGCTTCTTGACCACCTTTAGTAAATAGGCAGTGTGCTGAGTTAAACCCAATCAAAGCCTGCAGGGTTTATCGCCTCGACCCAAATGCACACTTATCTGGAGGCAGTCGTGTTGTGTTTAAGTCAGTGCTGGCAGACTTGTGAATGTAGTAATTAAGTGTTTCTCATCTGGAGCTCAGCATGTCTCGACAGGTCCAAAACAGCCCCTCCCCCCTCTTCTAGTTTCTCATTTCATTTTGGCATACATGTGTATTTTTATTGTAGCTGTACTGAAAGCAACAACAAATAATTCACCTCAGATCTTGAAAAATTAAATAAAAGTTAAGTTTCATAATGCCAGTGCCAACTCAGTGTGAACAAACAAATTGGCAGGGGATTGCTGGCATTGCCCATAATTTTACGCATTCCCGCAGATTTCACGATTATAAAGCAGGAAATTCCCGAAAACATTTATGCTCTCTAGCATATAGTTTGAAAGAGTAATTTGATCCACACAGATAATCAGAGCAAATCAGTCACTTGAAATGATTCTGTGAGAGGTAGCCTAATTTCACAAACAGAGGTAGTGATTCACATCGCGTGCTCTTTCTCTTACTTAAAATGCACAAACAGCTTTTTGCTGCCAGATTTCACTCACGATACTTTCGGGACAGTTGACAGATTTGAGCAAGTGCTTCTGTAACAACGGTGGCAAGGATGAGGAGAGGCAATGATCTAAATGCAGCAAAAGTTTACTAAAGAAAAACATAAACAGAGATAATCCAACCAGTGAGCCGGAACATAATCCTGACCAGGATGGTCAATAATTCTTTTAATTCTTAAGAATTAGAATTAAAATCTAAAATTAAAATCTCGATCAGGCAAGTGACAGTTCCGTCAACTGGCCCGAGTGTCTTTCACACTGACCCAGGGCCATCGGGGCAGTCCTTATTGTCGAGCCCTGATTTATATTTTATATTTATCTATAATAAAATATAATAACATAATACTTATTATTTAATAACATGCATGTTTTTTAAATGACGTTTTAAATCACAGTAGATTTTTCTCCACATTGTGCAGGTTGACCACTACAGGCTTTTTATGTAAACTAAATCAAAAGCTGTGCTTATGATTATACTACACTTAAGCTCTGTGTCTGGTCTCCATATGGAGAAGAGTGTGTAATGAGACGCCTCCGTCCTCCATCTGTTTAACACAATAGTGTGTAGGATGCAAAAGGTCAGACACCAGGGCTTAATTCCTGAATGAGGCCGGAAGTTCCATGACCTCAGTACAATGAATATCATTTGTAGATGTGCAATAAAAAGCTGTTCACACTTTACCACAAAGCATTGCTTACTAAATGCAGAAGAAAGCTAAACTGATGTTTTCAGCTCTCACCTGAACAGTTTCATTTCGGCCGTTTACAGCTGGTATGAAGATGTAGGATCTATGGATGTAGGATATTATGTTATAAGTCCGTTTTTTTCCATTTGAATTTTTGGGAATTCTTTTTTTTTACCCTTTACTGTTATTTTAGTCATAAAAGCGTGCTTTTAAAGTTAATGATTAAATGTACACAAAAAAAAAAAATAGGAATGACCTTAAATAGACGCCTCATAGACAGACGCGGTGTGCACGGAGTTGTATGTGCGTTGTTGTGCGTGTATGTGAGAGAGACACGTGAGTGATGGAGAGATGGAGGGAGAGCGGGGAAAGGAAATTTAACTGAAAGAATACGCTGCGTGTTTTAAATAGCATTAAAAAAATGAACGAGTGGCTGCGAATTAGTCTATGTGGGGAAACACTGCATAAGTCACGTGCAAACTGCTCAGCTTCGCACTGAGGGCTTGTAACGTTGAGTTTCTTAACTTTGTCGCCGACGAAAGCTGAGCCGTGGAGACTAACACTAGATTCCGCGTTAATTTGCCAATTACCCAATTCTGTCCGTGATTCCGTGATCACGGAAATTATAGGGCCCTAAAGATGCGTGTTGGTCAATCGAATTACAAGTAGACGAGGGAAACGCATAGCCGTTTACACCTAGTGTTTTAATCCGTCTCTTTATTTTCACTTTCAACCATTTCTGTTTGGACTTTTTTTTGGATGGAGGGCTTTGTGTGGATAAATGCAAGGGCTTTTTCAGATCTTTCGATCTAATGGATGAAATAAGCTTGCGCAATTTATATGAACACAAACCAGAGACAACGGACAAACATACAAAGAGCAGCAAATTTCGTTTCTGCTCTGATAGCCGTAAGACCACAGTAAATGGCTTGAAAGCGTGTTATAAACTCTTCCCATAATGTTCATGCATTGTCAGGTTTTTTGTGGCTGTTCAAACGCATTCGACCACATGAGTGTCTACATCACGAAAGCGGTTTTGACTCTGGAAGTGGACAAGCTCAAAACATTTTAGACCCTGTCTACACCTGTATTTAGCACTGTCATGTCTGTGATCAGATTGACAAAATGCTTCTTAATACACGATGTACAGTAAACAGGGCCTCAGAGACAAAATGGAAATGCAGACATAATTTCATTATTTTCTAAAGGGATGTGAGATGAAGTCACCACCACATATTTCTTTTACCGGTGCACCGCATGACTGAATATAGACTTCCTTGTCTGCATTATAGTATTTGTCTCTCAAATATTTGCAGTCTCCTCTCCCTTTGCAGATAGAGAGACATTCATTACAAATGGGATTTAGAGCAAGGAAGAGCCAGTGTGCTCCTCATTTCCAAACCACTTACTCGCTCTCTTTTTCTCTTTCACTGAGACCTAGAAAAAAAAGGGCGTTTAGACCTATTAGTCGAGATGGATCTCCTATAGTCAGTGAACAGGCATAGGGTTGTCAAGGTGAGGGGTGGCAACACTGGCACTTTATTATAGGAAGTTTGCTTGTGAACTTTGGTGTAAAGTTTAAGTAGTAATTTTAATTGCTGTGGTTTTTGGTCAGCTCCATTATGTGTGGATGTCACTACAGTATTGTTTGTCTAACTTCCTAAAATAGGCAAACGGTTAACGGTGGTGAACAACATTACTGATAAATATCAGGTTATTCGACTCAATCATATTTTTACATAAAATTATGTTACTAATAATTTAGCATTGTTAATTCTCAAATTTTCGACAGTAGTGTGTTTTTATTAAAATCTTTTCAAGTCATGGCATTGAAAACACTTGATAAAGTAGACAAAAATACAGTTAAGTGCAAGATGTGAAGTGTCAAACTGTCGTAAACATAACATATTTAGAAAACAATTGTAATACAATGTGTTTTTGTGTTGATAGATTCAAGTTGTAATATTACGTTTATGTTAGTGATGCACGATATATTGGCCACCATATCGGTAACAGCCGACATCGGTTTATTTTTAATGTTATCATTATCGGCCCAATAGAAGAATTTGTCTGATATATTAAACCCGATAAAAAGTGTATTATCTCCTTCAGCTGAGACTCTTCAGATGTTTATCATTATGCTTTTGAATTGCTTGAAATATGATTGAAATCACTTGGTTCAGTCTGTCATATCGGTTACATAAAATTATAATAAGAACATCATAATTATGTGTTTGTTTATGTCTTTTACTGGTGAGGCTTTTGTTTTTGTAATCAGGCTCTCAAATTACACACAAATTTGGATTTATGTTTATTGGCCAATATATTGGTTATCGGCTTTCAAAAATAAAGAATTATCGGTTATCGGTACCGGCCAAAATGTTCATATCGGTGCATCCCTAGTTTATGTTGCATATATATCGGATGAATCTCATTTTAATCACCCCCAGAACAGTATTGTAATGGCACGTTTTGCACAGGCAAGCATACTTGCATTGTAGAAATTTATTTTACAATATTACTTGTCTTGGCACTGGCTCAGTATTATGCAATAGTGCATATTTAAAATGCACTAACTTCATTTTAATAGTCTAGATTTGGCGTGAGGGCAGTGTGAAATATGCTTGGGTCAGTATCTAATACTTTCAGCAACATGAACACCTTGATAACAGACCCGCTCAGCTCCTCTCCCGGTGGCAAAGTGATGACTGTTCTACAATATGTGCTCCAGCTTTGGCTAATCATTTTTCTTTGCTGCATTTTCCCCACATGTAGCAATAATGCAGAAACTGCTTTATCCTTTATAATCAATGACATTTTTTTGATGACTTTCTTGGACACACCACTGACCTGCTTCTGGACATCTATGGATACAGTTTGTAGGCAGTTTGGGGCTCAGATTGGCGTTTATGGTCGCCGTAGTTTTATTATTATTATGTTTTATATAATAATAATAATGATTATCATTATTAATATTTTTAGTAGAGCTGCACGATTCTGGATATACTGACAATCATGATTTTTTTTGTTCCAATAGAGATCCCGATTCTCCCACGATCCTGAACAGACAGCTAAACAAAACAACAAAGGCTAACAAAAGAGGTTGTGACAAAATGTTAATTCCTGCAATCTATTTAAAAATTTAGAAAGACCTTGTAAAATTAAATATTTGAGCTAAGTATTTTATATAGTTGTTTTGAAGTGTATTATTTCATTTTTCGCCACTTATCCATGGACAGGTCGTTGTGGCAGCAGACTAAATCAAAGCAGCCCACGCGTCCTTTTCCCTGGCCAATTCCTCCAGCTCCTCTATAGTCCACATTACTTTATTGATATTTATTTCAAAATGTCTTCTGCAAATGGGCAAACAAGCATAACCTTAGTCTGAACCCAAGTCTTCAAGAATGGCTTGCCTGCCTTATAGTTTCCATATGTCTTTGTTTTCCAATATGGTGACAGCAAAAGCATATGAAATCAATAGAATATAAACATCAATATTTGATATGCATTGTTTGTTGCTTGAAGTTTTAAACTGCTGAGCATTAGACCAGGGTCAGGGAGTGTTTCACTGCTGTTCATTGCATTACTTGAAGGATATACCCTTGACTTGTTTATTTATGAAGACAAACACCTCTCTTTTCTTTCAGAGAGTTAAACAGGCGGCAATGTCTGTGCACTGTTTAGGTTGTTTAGAGTGAAGGACGTTTGAGGCAAGCTGGGGCTGACTGATGTTTTGTTTACTCAAACGTTACAGATTCTTCACCATTTCATTTGCATTGCTAAACACAACAGGCTACACGTTCCCTGTCTCCCACTGGGCTCTTTGCATTTGTATGTGTATGTTTTACGCTGATGCCAGTGTTGCACCACTTGCCAGAAATTCATGATGCGAGTTCTGCTTATCAGTGGTAATTTAACCTCTCTCGTCCTTACCTGACTTTGTGGAGCGAGCTGCATTATTACCCACAGCTTGGTGTGTCCCCTTTGACTTTTAAATGGGATTGTCTGAAAACAATGTGAAATACTATATGCTTTGAGTTACATATGATGCTCTGGGTAGCCGTAACATACACTACTGTTAAAAGTTTCAGGAACTCACTATACTGATTCAAAAATGACTCAAACATTTTTTATGGCATGCTGTTCTTTTGAACTTTACATTCAACAACAACAACAAAATCCTGTAAACATTTTTTCCACAAAATTAAGCAGTACTATGTGCTTTTAACATGGATACTAATAATAAATGTTTTTTTTTTGTTGTTGTTGTTTTTTTTGTTGTTGTGTGCACCAGATCAGCATTAGAAATGATTTCTTAAGAGACTGGAGTAATGATGCTGAAAATTCAGCTTTGCTCCACTGGAATAAATGTATTTTAAAATGCTAAAATGCAGGACGGTTATTTTAAACTGTAACAAATTTAACTATTATGGTGAACTAATTTTGAACAAATAAATGTAGCCTAGATTGGCCATTAGAGACTTCTTTAAAAACACAATCTTTATAAATCTTACTGACTCCACAATGTTGAGTGGTAGTGTATATGTTTCTCTTCTCCAGTCCAGTGTGACCTCGCTATCAAAAATAAAACTCCTTATGGAGTACTTTTATGGCTTTTTACAGCTCTCATTGTATTAATAAATTCCACAGAAAAGATTTCTGCAGACAGGATAGGAATTACATGCTGATCAACAAGTTAGGTATTTTCTTGAATATCCACTGAGACTGATGCTTTTGTTCAATATGAATATTAAAAAGAGATTTGCAGCTGTTTGATGTGCATGTCCAAAATTGTAGAGACCTTTCCTCCAGCTTGCAAGCAGATGTTGTCACGGTGCCTTCGCACAGTCTGATTGGCTGTCATGCACCTGTCAGAGCACATCAGAGTGGTGTGAACACAGCTAACGTAAAGTAACCGAAATCTGCCTGTCACCAAATGAGGTGCCGGTGCAGCCGTAATTAGTATAGCTAACTATCTCTCTTTGCAGCCTGTCTGTAGCTCCTCTTTATGGCACCCTGCTATGGCACTACCTATAGTTGGTACAATATTTGTCATGTGTTGATTATTTCAATGCGTCGTTTAAATATTTGATGAATCTTGTCAGAGTGATAATTGGGCCTTTGTTGAGGGGTTCCTTTTCATTGTAAAGAGATTTCCTTTTCTTTTTGAGATTTGATGGTTTGGTTTCCCACAGTGCCCACGTCTGACTGCATCACATTTTCAGCCGTTTTTCACTTTCAGTTAAAAAAACCCCGAAAATGTCATTTTTGCCCGATAATTTTTGCCGGCTGAAATTTCGGTGCATCCCTAGTTGTTATCCAGCGGCCAGCTGAGCTAATATGAGTTTGTGTACAGTTCCATATGCCAACAGTAGGTTAGTTCTCATCTGAATTATTTCCTCGACAGTTGGGCTTTTTACCAACTCCCCTTTAATTCTTGCTATAATTCTGTAGATGAGCTTCTGCATGACGAATCTAATCCGATACTGATATCTAGAGAGCAGTGTGACCCAATGACCAATATACTGCCTAAGGGCATTAATGCTGACAATGATTTGCTGTGACGATGTGACTGGACATAATTCTTTTTTTTTCTTTGTTCCCTCGATCTTTTCCCCTTCTCTGACTGCCTAATCCATACATTAATAGAATATTATCCAGCTATATTTTACTTTCACCTTCCAAACCTGGACATGCACACACTGTTCTCCTCAACCATTTCTGAATATGGTTTGTTTTGTGAGAAACAGCTGCTGTTCTTACTTTACTAGGTGTCTACTTTTCCATGATTACGAGGGCAGACAGGATTAGATGGGTATTTCTTCAGTGCATTGTATCTTCGTGACAATGCATTGATATATTAATGAGAATAGTAAGGGTGTAAAGACCACACCTCAGTCGACTGCAGTCTCAGTCAGATGCGTTTTTTTTTTTCAGAAGAACAATATACAAGTTCATCTCCCTAAATTAATCTGCCACCATCTTCAGTTTAAGCCTCTGATTGAAGCCGTTGTTGCTCTGATTTGTTTGAGAGTTCTAGCTGAAAGTGTATCTCTTTCCGTGACCTTTGTGCCAAACTGTGTGGCATTGCACTTATGATAACCAATGTTTTCTTTGATATGTAGCAGGTACTGGGCATGGGGTCTCTTAGCGTTTCATTAAAAGTCAAGGTTGTGGTTGAGATTCAACGTGGTGTGACCCATCTGTTGTATATGTGGGCTAATCTTAGCTTTAGCCAACCACCAGGGATTAAAGAGAAATAAGTAAGCCTCTGCACTTCACTAGGACTTCAGGCGCTGTACCACACCACTTCCTGCCTTTCTAGACTACATTTTTAACTTTTCACATCTACGCTTGCCTTAACTTGCACTTCTGTGACTTAACTGTTAGTCACTGCCACAGTTTGCACACAGTGCATTTTTAGAAAAGCCACACAGAGAACTCCCCATAGACTTGCCCACTCTGTAAATAAGAGATCTTGAGGAATATTTTTCAACAGAAACACATTTATGTGTCCCGGAGTGCATAATGACCATGATCACCCAAGCGACCCTTGACATTTATCCATTCAGGGACTTAATCCATGGATCTACATCGGTGTAAACATGCAAAATGCGGGATTACTCTACTGTGCATGCTCCGCTTTAGATGGCGAGAGGATCCTATAGTGCCCGGTGATTTCTGCTATGGGGAATATGTGGACGAAATCATGGAATCTAGGCTTATTCATAAAAATGTAATTTACAGTATAGAAGAATTTCACGTAATTTTACAAAAATTGGATAAATCCAGAAAAAAGTAGGACTGTGCACTTAATTTGTGTTGTGCACCGGTATCTGTGAATATTGGACAAAGCAAAGAAAATATATTTTTGTGCTATTTAAATATGGAGTCTGCATGTTCTGTTGGTCTCTGTGAATAAGCGCTAGTTTCGTCTACTGCACATGGGCTACTCAAATACAGTGTTTTCAGTGTCCGTCTATATGAGAGACACTTCACATGAACTTCATCCACAGAGCTGCTCCGAATGTCACTTCATGAGCATTTCACCATTTCATTTGTTTGAACTATCGTCATATCATACACACTCACTCACACTCTTCACAAAAATAAAAGTTCGGTTTAACTTGAAGAAATTGTGATAGAAATAAACTATTATTGTACAGTAGAATGTGCTTGCAGTGTAAACCTCTTTTGTAAGTGAAAAATGAATTGTTACATTGCATTGTAAAAGATAAAATTGTAGGCTAAACATTTCATGCTTTTTGATTACTAAGTAAGTAAAATTTGGGAAAACATAAAATAGAATCCCATGTGCTGTACCTTTACTTTAACACTATTCAGCTCAAGGCAGGGTGAAAAAAGAGCTGCTTCTGGGTATTAGCAGTAATCCGAGGGTTCAGGGCTAATGTTTGAGGTGAGCTGGGATGTACGTGTGTGTGGCTGTACCCCGGAATACCTTGTCTCTGCGTTTTTATGCACTTCTCTCTGACATGCATCTGAGAGCAGTGTCCTGCTGCTTTATTGCTGTAGGGCAGAGTTACAGAGTTCCTCTTCAGGCCTTCATTATTTATGAAGTTAATAAAGGTTGCTGGAAGTGGGCCTTCCTTCCGCCCGCACAGCTTGGGTGACCTCACATGCAAAAGACAGCTTGGTCTTGGAAAAAGCTCTTTTGTTAGTGCAGTCAGTGATATATTCTCTCTCCTTGCTGTAGTCGGGAACCTCTTTTGTCGTGCGCTTATTCCCTTATTCTACTTTTCCCTCATTTTCCCTTGCTTTTTTTTGTGTGACTTAGGGATGCGAATTATCGATTAATTCATTACTGTTTCCATAAGGCATCAGGATAAAAACGTGTTGATGAAAACATAGAGTGTTAGACTTTGAGTGTTTGTTACCTACTTACTTATGCCACTAGTTCCCCACAGAACATAAGGCCATGGCCATCTGCTTTCATCTTATTTTATCCTTGGCAGCATGTTGTGCTTCTCCCCATGATCAGTGTAGTGCTTTGAGTTTGGCTTCTGTATAGTCCTCCTCTAGGTTGTCTTTGGCCTTCCTTGCTTCCTTTTCCCAGGTCAGCTTGTAGCTACTTTTGGGATGCGGTTCTGGTCCATCCGAAGGACATGCCCAATCCATTACATCCTACGATGCTTGAACTCTGTCACCACACTGTGCGAGTCGGCCTTCTTATAGTCATGGACATTGACACATATGCTTACTGCGATAGTTGGTGTTACCAGTGTTTCTACAGCTGCACATTGGTTACATCACTTGCCCTCTCTAGCACCTCCCACACCGTCGTTTAGATTTTTTATTGTAAGAGGGAAGAACTCCAAGGTGATACCAGTATAATCGCTGTTGTCACACATCTATTAACCAGTGGGAAAATTTCCTCCCCGTCACATCCCTAGACATAGTTATCCTCAAGGAAATGAACAAAATCCTACAATTTTTAATTCCAGTAATCTATTGTTAAATGTATTTTTTTAATCTTTTTTTTTAAATCACAATTTCCAGTACAACTGGAAAAGTTATGGAAATATCATGGAAATTATGTGGAACCCTGTATTTAATTGTGCTCGGTAGTGCATTACCCAGAGGGGTCACATAACACCTAGCCTAAATAAAAAGAAAAACTGGGTTTGAATTCCCTTAAAAGACATACATACGTGCAGTACTAAATTTAGGTTAGTCTAGGTTGGTTTGGTTGTCTATATATGAAAAGCCACTTGGCACTCGGTATGCATCTTTTTTGCTTTGTTCTCAAGAGACCCATTCTTGCCCCTTTTGCAGTGCAATGGTGGCTTTATATCTCAGGTAGAGTAGCAGCAAGTATTTTGTTTTTATATGAATGAAAACAAGGCTGTGAGGGATAGAAATACATTGTGTTACAACATGGCAATTATTCAGCTGATGAAACGTCTTTTCTAAAAAAAACGTTTAATATTGTCACGTGACGTACAACTCACTAAAACATTTTTTTTTTGAAAGTTTTGATGTGATTTAGGACCAGTATGTGCTGCATGCTTTTGTAAAGACTGTACGTCTATTCCTTGTTTTCATTTTTTTCAAGTATTCTCGTAAAAGCAGTCGGTTACGTCTTAAATGAATGTTTAAACTGTTTGGAAAGAAATATGATGTGCATCATTATATTGGATCCGTGCATTAGGTCTGAAAGTGACAGTCCAATATACCCGCTTTTGTCTCTGTCATAATGTTAATCAATCTACAAAAAAGACTCACTTCTCTTGATTGAATAATGTTTGTTGCTTTAACAAAGATCCATCTGCATTTCATTTATTCAGGAAAGACTAACCATGCAGTGTTATTTTACATTTGATAATTATACTACCAGAAACTACTGTTAGACCTACCTAAAAAAAATATGAATGCAGTTTTATTTCATTTGTATCTGTTCTAGAGTATTTATTTGTGCTATTGCTTGTACCTTTTTGATTTTTTTTTACTGACCGTTTACTTAATAATGTTTGAACTTTATATTAGTTAGGCTATACACTCTAAAAAATGCTGGGTTGTTTTAACCCAACTTTGGGTCAAATATGGACTAACCCAGCCGTTGGGTTAAATTTTTACATTACATTTTTAACCCAACATTTCGGGTTTGTCCATATTTGACCCAAAATTGGGTTAAAACAACCCAGCATTTTTTAGAGTGTAGTGAAAACCTGATTCAGACAGCTGATAATATCTCCAATAGCCGACCATCTGTTTGGTCTGACTGTGGATGATATGTCTGAGCGTGGCATGATGTGCCTTGTGCTTTGATGTGCCCAATATTTTCTAATACATTTTTTCATCCGTATTACAGAATGCATGCATTTATTGCTGACATCCTTTATACACAATTCCATAGTACTAATACCTATCTCTTCTACAGTATGCATTTAATGGGATTTATCTATGCAGAAGCAGTCTTCCAAAGAGAGCTCAGAGAGTCTCTGCAGATCTTTACCAAAAAAACAGAGAGAGGAGGAGTAGTTGATGAGTTAAGCAGCGTGCCCATCCTTTTTGAATAAATACACTCTCTTATCAAAGTCTTCTCACTGTTGACTTCTTGTTCCTGTTCATGAAACAAAGGTCAACCTTTCAAGCAGCTCTACACCTAAAGGCCAAAGACTGCTGCATGCGCTCACATGCTGGGCACATTCTCCTACTAAACTTTTAAACCTTGATTCTTTAAGGCTCTTTTGATGACAAACAAATTATTTTTTCTTAAAACATTTTATTATTTGCATTTCCCACATGCTAGCAAGACATAATCTGTTCAAATGTTTTTGATTGTATCACATTGACCTACAGTATCACCAGTCTGGCTCGGGAAGTGTTTTGCAGGTATTCAAATGATGACCAGAAAAGGCTCTTTGTTCTAGAAGACTGTCTAAACTAGAATTTAGAGCCGGTTATTGAGTTTTCATTGATTGTCTGCATTCGACGTGTCCTTTCCCATTCACCATCTAGACTTATTCAATGATTCACTAGATCAATTCAGATGAAACATTTTTTGTGTGTATTTTGACCAATTGTTTAAAAAGAACTGTCTTTCAGGAGTATTCTTTTTAAAAATATAAACCGTTCTCAATAAGAACTGATTCTTTACGGTCAACCGTACACTCATCTTTTCATTCTCACTGAATACATTGGATTTTGTGTACACTACCATCCAATAGTTTGGGGTCGTTCAGAAGTCTCTCCAAACTCTCTAAACATGCATTTATTTGATCAAAATTAAAAACATTGGTCCCACTTTATATTAAGTGGCTTTAAGTACTATGTACTTACATAGGAAAATAAGTACAATGTACTTATTGTGTTCAGGTTGTGTTGTAAAACACTTTTGCTGCTATTGAGGTGTGATATGGGTAAGGTTAGGGACAGGTGTGGTGGTATGGGTAGGTATCAGGGGGGGTTAAGGTGTGAGGGAAGGGTCAACTGTGTAATTACAAATGTTATTACATCAATTATTAACAGTTGTAATTACATGCAGGTATTTTCAATATATAAGTACAATGTAAAAACATGTATGTACACAATAAGTCCAATGTATCAAAGTAGTAACTTCAATGTACTGTAAGTACATAATACTTAAAGCCACTTAATATAAAGTGGGACCACCTTGGTCTTTTCTGAAAGCTTTTTTTTTTTTAAATTGCTTAAATCACCTTTCTTTCCCATTCTGACATTCAGTTTGGAGTTCAGAAGATTGTCTTGACCAGGACCACTCCCCTAAATGCATTGAACTGCCATGTGATTGGTTGATTAGATAATTGTATCAATGAGAGATTGAACAGGTGTTCCTAATAATCATGTATGCGAGTGTATACTTTAATTACAGGGCCTGAGATTCGTTTTGGAAAATACCCCACATTATAAATGGGAGACCTACGGGAATGATTAGAATTATTCGCAATACCCGCAATCCCGCGCCAAAATTCGAGCCCTGAATTAGTTACATGCATGTGGGTTACGTGTGTTTCAGAGCGGCTCTGTATAAAATGCCGCTGTTATCATTTATGTGTGGAGCATGTGTCAAACTCCATCTCGGCATGCTGTGAGTTTGGGTTTCTTATAACAGTCATCTGGTATGTGTAAACGTAGTGGTGGCATAGCTATTCTACGTTAATTTCACCCTCATGCTTTGCCAAGTGATATCGCGCGACAGCTTTTTACCTCGAGAAATCTCATCAGTCGTGGCATGAGATTTCGTCACACTCCTATTATGTACTGCATATTAAAAGCAATATTTACTACTGATAAAGCCAAAATAATCTAAAATATAAAAGCTAAAATAATCGCAGACTTTGCAGTTTCATTTTGATTAATCATGCAGCCCTAGTTAGAATAGAAATTTTCACTTTTCAGGTCCCATGATCATCTAACTGCGTGACATTACGTTAATGACAATTTTTTTTTTTTTTCATGAATTGCATGTTAATGCAATTTTATTACATTGTTAAATAACTGCATTCTGTTTTAATGTATTTTAGAGAGTAGGCCTAATTTTTTCCTGTGATGGAAAAGCTGAATTATCAGCAGTAATTACTCCAGACTTCAGTGTCACATGATCCTTCAGAAATCTTTCTAATATGCTTATTTGGTGCTCAAGAAACATTACTTATTTTTATGAATATTTTATATTTTATTATGTTTATATATAATGGAATATATTTGAAAGAGAAATCTATTAAAATATTATTAATGTTTTTGCTGTCATTTTTTTATTCTGTATTTAATGCATCCTTGTTCTTTAAAAAATAAACACTCTCATTGAGCTCAAGCTTTTGAACGGTAGTGTATATATCTCCTCTTTCAGTTATTGGCATGTCTTTATCTCATCTGGTTCCTTTCTTTCACTCTCACCATTTGTCTCGATGTCAGAAAACTTTACCTTTTATATCCGTCGTCTACTCTAGGATTCCTCCTCCCTTTAAAGTCTGCCTAACACTACATGCTTTTATACCCAAACACAATCGGTCAACCACTTGTAGGCTGACACTGTTGAAACCCTAAGAAGATTTCAAGCCTTTCTCTCCCCGGCTAACAATTTGTTACTGAAAATAGTCTTTTTTTGCACCTTAAGTGCTTTTTGCGCTCCTGTTTTACTGTCAAAATCCAAACACATGTCAAACAAAACACCTTCCTTTTCTGTTTGTGTTTTCTGTTTCTTTTAAACATTTAATATTTAATTATTATTCTCTTAAAGGGAGCCTGGTCAAGAAAGCTGGTCCTGTCCCTGGGTGATTCAGTATGAAGACATGTGGCATATGGCACGACTCATTGTTTGACTTCACTGAAAGTGGGCGACCATTACATGTGTGCTGTGATCTCATAGATGGTTTGTTTGTTTGTTACTGTACATCTTTCCAATTTCAGTGTAGGATATGAGCTAGATATGGAGTAAATCAGGACAAAAGCAGTATTTTTTTTTTTTTTTTACAAAAATCTTCAAACTAGTCACACAAATGTATTTGCTTAATTTGATGTTAATATTAGTTAAACATAATAGCTCACTTCATTGTGTATTCCATCACTGAGCCAACAAATCTCTCAACCTTGCAATATAATTGCTAGCGTGTTTCGTTTACGGTTGTTGTCTCATTGTTTGGTCTTCGGGGTTTTAATTTCGTCCACGGGTATTGTTTCATTCAGAATGCAGAACAATTAGCAAGCATTTATTTGCTAAAACATATTGGTGACAAATATTAAATTAGATGCGACCAGATCAAATCAATAATTTGAAAGATTTACATGAAATGGTTGTCGAATTAAAAATCTTCTGTATCTTCCCTCTCTCTTTCGCTTTCTGTCTTTAGTCCTTAAAGCAAAAACTGCTTGTTGAGTTTAGTTCGACCTTACACTGACGTCTTATTTACTTTTTTTATTTGCCTGCCAATGCCCAGTGCCAAATGCAAGTGAAATTTAGATTTTCTCGCCAGTTGGCCCTCACTGATGAAAGTCACTAGCGATTTAAAACATACAAACCTTCTACTGATGAAAAATCAGTCTCAACTTAAAAATCAATTAATCAAAACACCCTTTTTTAATAAACATTTTTTTTTATTTTGACTCTGCCAGTAAGAGATTTATTAAGATGTGTATATTCATCAGATTATACATCTGTACAAGCAATCAGCTTGTTTGTTTTGCATATGTTGATTATCTATTGCCCTACATTTATTTGCCACATTTCATGTCACACAGGCCTTGATGTGTGAGTCACTGTCATCTGCTTGTCTCCACTTTGCACGCTCACCTTGAGGCTCTGGCTGACATGCTATTGCATGTGGCTCTTTGAAATCAAAGTGACTGTGGTGTAATATGAATGTAATGTGATCTCTTTCTCCTTTGGCATCCCCTGCATCCCCTCCCCTTCCTGATGTTTCCCCATCCTTCTAGCACACTTTCATTAGCATCCATGACAATTACTGCATCCATATCTGCCAGCAGAAGAGAGCGAGGGAGAAAAAAAAAACTGAATAATGCATTCAGCGAGTTGTGAGGTTTAATTTCTGGATCGTTTTTTTCTCCAGCCACGTTCCTGCCCTATTTAAAACTCTTAATCACCTTCTCAAAAGGAGCAGTGTGGTGCCCATTGTAATGGTGGTGTTGTTGCCCTATAAGACGTGCCAGCGAAAGGAAAGCTGACTGAGTTTAAGAGAGAGAAGAGTGTGAAGAAAAGGGCTCAGGACTGCGACCAAAAATATTAATTTGCATGTGACATTTTTGTTGAGATCGCCACTGCGACAACATAAATGTACACGTTATGATTGTAAAATTTTCATGTTATGTGCGTGTTCTGTTACTGACCAGTAGCCAACCATATCATTTGTTGTGATGACCTAATGAAATGAGATGTTGCGCGTTAAAGTTTTACTGAGGTAGACCGAGTAAAGAGAGAATCACTTCCGTGCCAGAAAAAAACAGTGACTACGTTTACATGCAGCCAATAACCCGTTCAAAACCGGGATATTAGCAATAACCCGGTCACGAACGGCCATGTAAACACGAAAACCCGAATATGCTCATATTCCGGATTTTAAAAACCGGGA
The DNA here is from genome assembly GCF_988280905.1 of Pimephales promelas. Taxonomy (NCBI): domain Eukaryota; kingdom Metazoa; phylum Chordata; class Actinopteri; order Cypriniformes; family Leuciscidae; genus Pimephales; species Pimephales promelas. The sequence continues at coordinate 18,280,355 of NC_142775.1, forward strand.
TATTATACCTGGGGTACCCTTTTCTAACCCGAATTTTTGGTCATGTAAAAGCGTATCGGAATATCCCCATAGAGATTTGTGTTCTGCGTATGTTCTATTCGCAAGGAATCTTGGTTTTTGAGTGGAGAAACTTCTTGGCGCATACAAAAATCCGCGTGCAGTATACCGGAAGTAAACATGGCAAGACAAAGGCGAGTAAACATGGCAAACAAAGGCGATCGCTATCTGCCCCAAACTATTCATTATCCACGTGCTGCTGTTGTTGTCTTTGGATACAGGAAGAAGAATCGGAAATGATGCATATTGCGTCTTAAGGTTGTCCGTACGTCTAGACGCTAACCGCGCGTCGCCGTTTACATCCGGATATTGCAATTCCATGTATACAGGAGAAACTCTCTCTGCTCACGCATGTAAACGGGTTATTCCTAATGTTTTAGAAACCCGAATAGTGACCTTAAACCGACCATAACCCGAAAATTGGCTGCATGTAAACATAGTCAATGTTTTCAAACAATCCTTATCAAGCACCAACGCTGATGACACACCTGTTATTACAAAAAGCAGGCTCCAGAAGCTTGAAGTGTCAGAGTGCACAAGAGAGAAGGACAGAGATACAGGGGCCATGGTCATATTTCTTTGACAGTTAATGAACACAGTTAAAAAAATTATTTAGTTCAGTTAGAGAACAGACACTACAATTAAGAACTGAGCGTTTCTGCTCAATTCAGTGTGCGCCAAACAAGAGTCGTAGCACAGATCCACAGCAAGAGTCAGATTTCACCTCGACTGACTAGACGATGGCGGAAGATTTGATTTCAAAGCGAAATGTAGTGTAACAGTGAGTTTGTCATTGTACTGTTTTGTTGCTGTTGTCAATGAACCCACCATTCTAGCAATTGCTGCCTCCGAATTGCCGCTAATTCGAAATAGCGCAAACAAGGGAGACGTACACACAACAGAATGACTAAAAGTAAGTGATTTAAAAAATTGTTTTGTGGCTCTTTAAAAAAAAATGTTATGAAAAAAACGTTTGGCTCCTTAAAGCTACACTGTGTGATTTTTACCTCCATCTAGCGGTGAAAAGGTATATTGACCATCCAGTGAATATTAGTTTCTGTTCCTCTCAATTCCGATTTCGTTTTAACTCCTACGGTGGCCAATGTAGTCCAAGATTAACATGGCTTCCAGTTCGACCTCGTCCATGAGTGTTAACTCAAACGTAAACGCGAAAGGCGAAGCTTGAATTAACGGGTATGTCCCTCTTTGGCTAATGTACTTTCAAGATGGAGGGGCAACATGGCGACCGACATTAGAACCCCTTACCCGTATGTATTTTCAATGGCATATTATACACTAACGAGAATACTTTATTACTTGAACGAAGTAAATATACATTAATGAGCACATATATTTTTGAAAGAACTAAGTGTTTTTAGCTAAGAATAAACTAAAAGAGTTACACAGTGTAGCTTTAATTGATTTTTCATCTGGAGACCTAGGGCTGTTTGCAATACAAACAAGTATTTAGACATAAGAGGAAGAGTTTCTAGTGCAAGCAGAACATGTGCTGAATCAAAAGCCCTATTCACACAGGATAAGTATTGCCTGTTGACCTCTAGTCATTTGTAATAAATGTGTGTAGGTTGTCTGTGATCTTAATCCTGTGCGAATCAGCCATGTCTGTAATTTGTAAAGTAAAAATTCCGAACACCAAGGTCCTGTGATTATATTAGTCCCGTGCAAATCAGCATCTCTGTGATTTGGCGGGATTGTATATCATTTTTTCGAGGTTTTTGTTTCATGTACTTTCGTGAAGAATGGTAAATGGACTGCATTTATATAGCGCTTTCAGAGACCCAATGGCCACCAAAGGGCTTTACATTTTGCCTCACATTCACTCACTCATTCATATTGTGTCAGCCATGCAAGGCGCCACCCAGCTCATCAGGAGCAGCTGGGGTTAGGTGTCTTGCTCATGGACACCTCGACACTTGGTCAGGTGGAACCAAGGATTGAACCACTAACCTTCCGGTTTGAATGGAGTCTGTGTTGGAGTGTTTTTCATGGTATTTTTGGGTGCTGGGTTATAACGCTATACACCATAACTACAGAATTTGCAGAAAAAGAAAGCTGAAAATCATCAGAAGAGCAGAATGACTTGATGCAGATGAATGACAAAGCAGTATGCGGTAAGGAACTTATTCTGTTTATGTCATGATATATCATACAGCTAGACCTATAATAACGACAAGACATTTACAAGCAATATCCTATTGACGTCATAAGTCAGTAAATTTGAGTAAAATCACGTGCTTCGGTTATCCTGTGTGAATGCGGCACACATCACAAGAGGTCCCCAGATAGTGCTAATCCCGTGCGAATAGGGCTAAAGAAGCAAGCAGTGTGGTTTGTAAGATCATAGCAGCTAAATTGCATCCACCAGAACTGCCTGCCGGAAATCAGATCTGTCTAGTTGGACCAAACATTCTTGTCTTTTAACACTTTCTTTACTAATTAATTAACAGATCTGGAATTAATTCAGATTCAGACCCTGAAGCTTCTGTTCTTATTTAGCCCTGCAAGTCACGTTTTCTGTTGTCTGATTGCCTTGGCAACGAGGCCACTATACGTACTTCTACTAACCTACTCAAGGACGGTTCATCACCACTGCATTGTTTCCTGTCTGTGGCTCCAACACCTACTTATCTACTACGACAGTGTAGGGAATTTGTTGTGTCCAGGAGTAAAACAAAAAGACATGAACTTTCTTTTTTTTCCACATGCTCTTAAAGGGTTTTATAAATAACTTACAAGTTTTATTGGATGAAGCCTGATGTATTTCAGGTTTTTCTGTGCATCTGTTTTACTGTTTTTTTTTATATAATTTTTTTAATTGGGTATATGGTTGTATACATTTCAGGGTTTTGCTCTTCAATATCCTGCCTTGTCAAACTCTAAATAACACTAACTAATGAAAAAAGAAAAAGAGGTTTTTATTATTATTACTTATTCAATTATGATTATTTTATTATTATCAGGAACCACACATATCCCTCATTGCATTGTTATACATTATATTCAACATTTAAATATAGTTGATTAAAGTAGTAATGTCTATGATTATTTTTACGATCTTTAATGCTTTAAACTTTGGACTTTAACCTCTCAGGTTTCATTAAAAAAAAAAATTTGATAAAAATAAAAATATTTCATGAAATAATATATAAATATAAAAAAAACTTCATTTGTGTTTGGAAGTTGAATAAAAATCATATTGGTTTGAAACGACATGACGGTGAGAACATGATGACAGAATTTACTTTTTCGGGTAAATTATACCTTCACTGCAAAAAAAAAATATTTTCAAGATTTGTTATCACAACATTTTTTCTTTTGTCAAATCAACTTCATTTATTTAGTTGAGATAACTTATTATTTTGAGTTTCTGATGATTAAATTAATCTCCTTCATTGTATTAACTCACTTTTTCCAGTTCAATCAACTTAAAATTTTAAGGCAACCAGGTTACTTACTTTTTTAAGTTAAACCAACAATAATTTTTACAGTGTACTGTATGCTGAACCTAAGGTAAAACAAACTCTATATCTCGAATCATATTGTTTTACTTCAAAGATATCTCAATATGATGATTTATTGTTACACCCCTTTCTGACAGATGTCTGCTCGTTCTAAATCATATACAGATAAAGAACAGTAGCACAGTAAAGATTGCATAAATATCAATGCAAGAGTGATTGCATGCGAATTAATTCTACCTGTCAGTGACTCATTACTAATAATCTTTGTTCGCCTTCCCTACCCCTTATGTGAGGTAATCTCATGTATAAGCAGTTGCATTGATTTAATACACATAGAAAAAAAAAATTCTTTAGCAGCTTATCAGATTGCAAGACTATGATTTGATAAAGTCTAGTTCCTGCACTGCATGTTTTAGAGCGAAGGCACTATGTTCGCGAGAGCAGCTTGTGTTTCATCCTTTTCAGCATCTCAGAGAGGCTGTTTCATTTTTGCATGCAAGTTCAGTGTGCATTTGGGACTGTGCATTTATATTTTACTATAAAAATAATTACTTAAGAAATATTCATTTTTCATTTACATTTTTTTCTGTCAGAGGGATAATAACAATAATAATAGAATTAATAATAAAATTATATGCACACCAATAAGTCCCTTATAAACCCTTTAGGCCAGCACATATTCTGCCTGTGACTCACAAGTGAGTTACGTAACTGGCTTGACTTGATAGCAGAACCAATGGGCTTACTTACTGTTTTCCCCCACTCCCTGGCTGCTTGCAGCGGTGTAGTGATGTTTGGGTGTATAGGCAGGCATGTTCGTATGGCACAGATGTGACAAGCACGTACATTTACTGGTCATTCAAGCAAACCGTCTGATTGCTTTTCTACTTGCATTAGATCTAATAATTAAATTGAGCTAATACGTTATTTCTTTTTTGTTAATCATAAAGCTCATTAAATAGCACATTAATAATGTGTTTATGTGCATTAGTGCTTTGCATTTCATTTGTTAGGTCATCTTCCTATTTATTGAGTTGTTAGTAGAGAAATGACTTGTACATAATTGTCAAAGACGTCTTTGGTCATCTTGCTGCTTTTTTATCATCTTACTTTTTAATAGGCCATATTAGAAAACACAGAAGTGTATTGAACTGTGGACACAGTGGTCTCACATCTCCCCCTCATATAAGGACAGGGCTTATTTATTCACTCGTTGAGACATGATGCATTCATAATTGGTGTTCAATGAGCCGTTTTTTAATTTTATTTCTTTATTTTTTTTTTACAAAGAATAATACTCTTCACATAAATAGTGAAATAAATGATAATGCTGTGTTTAAGTTGGTCTATATGACATGATGATTCACAATGTCGCCATGACAGAGTGATTGGGTAAAAAAAGACTGTGCTTAGTTGCTTTATCCTCTTGATGGCTGTTCTATTGAGCTTTCCTGGTTTTCCATAAATATATTTTGCTAGGGGTGTAAAATGTCAAAATTAAAATGTTACGATATCTATCGGTGTGATGAAAACTATATGATTCGCGATATAGTGTTAGTGCTGGGGATATACCGGTTCATACCGAAAACCGTTGTATATTTTTGTTACGATGTTAATTTTTTATATAATAAAAAAAATTAATACCATACTGATGTATTTAATTACACAACGTTCGGAATGAACGTTACGTTGCGCCGCCGACACTGTTTCAGACGGACCCTTTACAATGTTGCACTTCTAAGCAGCGACGGTGAGGCGAGGGTAAATCAAACAGCAGTGCTCTGGTGTTACGTTACAGGGAAGGTGGGTGCTGCTGAACTATGGCGTTATTTTCCTGTCAAATGTCGAGAACGCACTATGCGTGAGCATGAATCTCTGCTTGCGTGTGGAAAATTGCACGATCAGATACACGCTGCTCTTGTAAGAATAGGTCTCTATGGGCTCACTCAGAGAATCCTGTACTTTAAACGTGTTTAGTGAAATTGCGAATCTCTCCTCTTCCCCAGCTAACAATTTTAGGTTATAAGAACGTATGTTCCAGGAACATTCAAAACGTCCAGTTTTTTGTTTAGTTTTTTGACGTATTAACGTTCTTGCTTGGTTATAAGAATGTTATTAGAATGTTAAGAAATAACAATTTTAGGTTATAGTTGACTCTATTCTATTCTACAATATTAACTGACAATAAAATAGACCATCCAAAGTCAATTTATTGATTGATACTGATCAGTTATTACCTATCGTAGGCTACACCCAGACTAGTTTCCTATTAATTTGACTGTGACAGAGGACAGGATATCATGTGACTAAATGACTAATTGATTTTTGATAATGGAGGCTGTGTGAGACAAGTGCTTTTTTATTTTATTTTATTTTTCTAAAGTCACTGGCAGCATGCATTAAATGTTTGCTCAATGATTAGGTCTTTCCAATTCTTTCAATTTGATATTTTTGATAATCCTTCAGTTGGAGTTAGTTACCGGTGTGCAAAGTGCTTCAGAGAGTTAGAGAGTTTTATGTGGTTTCTATTTTTTTTAAAGGAGTGAGTGTCCAAAGTGCCTGTATGTTATTTGTAACCTAGTGACAGTGATTCATTTGCATGGAAAATCAGACTAACAATGAATAAAAGATATTGAATTGTGAATTGAAAAAAATGTTGTGCATGTCTTGATTTGGATCTGAATGGAAATGAGCTCAACCTTTGTAATCTCGAGCACAAGACAAGGACTCTGTCCACTGTCGCCTTGCTTTTGGCTTGCTTTGAGCTTGCTCAGTTGGGGTTATTTAGTGTTTAGCAATGTTGTTGATCTGTGTTGTGCTACTTACATGTTATCACTGTGAAGCTGCTTTGATACAATCTGTATTGTGAAAAGCGCTATATAAATAAATGTGACTTGACTTGACTTGACTTGACTCTGTGCTATAGTGTTCTAACAGCTGCTTGGCTTGTTGTTGGCCATCTTTTCTCATGTCAAAAAGATGCTGCTTAACATAATTTTGAACAACTCATCTTAGCCAAAGATCAGTTGTTTTCTTTTCCGATGCTCCCGCATAGAAGTTTTACAGACCATTTTATGCTCTGTTGAAAGAATTTCCAATAATTTTTAGATAGTGCTTAATATATTTTTGTGCTGGCCTGATACTCCCTTACACTGGCTTGGGCCAGCAGCAGACCATAAGGGGCTTCACACAGCGCGTTGATCCCGGGAAATTGCCAGAACGCCTTCTGTGTGAACGCAAACACGACCCGGGATTGATACCAGCTTTGTGGAACGCGCATACCGCGCCGCGTGTACATGTTTTCGACACACACGTTACACGTCTCATCCTGACATCATGTGTCTTTCCGGGATCTTTCTGGGTTGTGTGTGAACCATAGACTGTAAAAAAATATGGACAAAACGTCTGTGACGTCACCCATGGAGTTTCTGGAGAACAGTTTTGAGGCTGTTTATGGGGGGTATGGGTGGCGCCATATTAGAAAATCTTGAGAAATACAAAATACAAATGTTTAGAAAGGATACAGAGGTGGTATGATGTGTTGTGTCAGATCATGGCCGAGATGTCAAATTCCACTCGGCGCAGCCCGTTATCAGCTGTCTATCAAAGTTAACCGCCGCTATTTATCATACATTTTATATCTAAATACGATCTAAACTAACGAGTTAGAAAAAAATGTACCCCCTCACAGTTGTCAGGCACGCGGAACCTATCCGAAAATACAATAAAAGTCCATGGGACCAACCTGTAAAAGCATGAATTTATGCTGTGAAAACGGACATTTTAACATGAGATCTATAGATATTTGCTCCCTTTTGGGACCTCCCTCTAGCGGATTTAAGATGTATTGCAATTTTTCGCACTTCCGGGTAGGCTTCATTTTTCAGATTAGAATGTTGCCGCTTGGTGTGAACGCACTCACAGATCCCGACAAATCACTGGCAATGTGAATAAACCGAAATCAAACAATCCTGGGACAAATGCCGGGTCACATTATCCGTGTATTTTCCGGAATCTCTGTGTGAAAGGGGCTCATCTTTATTGTCCTGCTATCACTTGTAAGATTAAATTTGTGTATTGTGGAGAACTGCAGTGCATGTTTGCATTGCTATTTGGAATCTTTACCCCATTAGAATGTGTTTGCATATTCAGATTATGACTAATGCTTGTTTGACATTATTGTATTATTGTTTAGACCTTCATTATTCACTTGAAACGAAACACTGCTAGTTTTCTAATTGGTTTGTTCATGATTGCCACATTAAACCCTGTGTGCAGTTTAGTAACTGTCTTTCCTGCTTTTTCCAGCTGGTGTGTCAGAAGACCTGCCTTTTGTTTATGATCGCTCCTCACCTTTTGTACAAATCTCCTGTAAAGGCCAAATAGAAATAACATGTGTAGCGCCAGAGGGGGGAAATGCCTTCAGTTGTGTTGTTAGCATGTATTGCTGTGTTGCCAGAAGACAGCTGCTTTATAATGTCAGATGAATGGAGCAATTAGGCCTGGGAATCTGGCAGCCGTCCTGTTTGCTAAAGGCATCCCTGTGTGATTTTAAATCATACATGATAGAATCAGAGCAAAAACACACATGCATGTTTTTTCATATTATAATCAAGTGGCTTTTACGTCTAATGTGCTCATTTTGTACATTTAAAAGAAATCAAGAAACCTGGTGGATGGGTTGGCTCTGTAAACAAAAGAGTTGTAATGATGAAAGGAGACCTGTTATGTCAAAGCGAAGGCTAAGTTGCCGTTAGTGCTTTTTAAGTGTTCTTAATTAAATCACAGTGCCTTCAAAAAGAAAAAAAGTTTGAATTAAGATTCTAGTCATACAGGTTGGGAATAGTGAGGTGAGTAAATGACAGAATTTAAATTTTTGGGTGAACGATCTGTAATGGATTTTTTTCCCTGAACCTGACTGCTCTACAATAATACTCACTCTAGTTGGCCAAGTCTTATACTTTTACCAGCGCATCTACACATCGACGTCCGCTGAGTCAATTAAACCTACCCTATACCCTAGCGCATCTCCAGTCGACGTCCGCCGGTTTCTAATCCTATAACCCTAGCACATCTACAGTCGACGTCCGTCGGGTGCTAATAATTCTAACTTACTTGTTCTTGCTGCGCAGCTTAAATAACAGACAGACTCCAGCAAATGTCCTTTCAATGCTTTTAATTACGGCCAGGAGAGTTCTCGAGCAATACTCGGAGAACTTCCCAAGTAAAAACAAGGCCGGTGGATCTCAGACAAATTCCATTGAGAATCCCCCCGAAAACACTGATACAACAGTTTTTATACAATATGGAGGTATGCCATAATGACATTAATTTCATTGGTTCTTCATAGGTACACTGTTTTGTTACTGGGTAGAGGAGACTTTGTTTTAATGTTTCTAACTTAGTCATCTGTCTAGTTCCATTTCCCATATTTGTTATTTATACACAGTCAGGTGTTTGACACACATACATTCATCTGAAGTACAGAATGCCTTAGTACATTGTCTCAGATACTCAGCTGGTTAAATGAGGTCAAATGTCAAAACATGGTTAGCTTAATATTCAGTTTAAAATTTTCCACCACAGATCTCTTTATGTGTGACAGAACTGTATTTATCCCTTTTATTCAAGAATGACAGCTGTATTCTGCTGTGTGAGTGAGTGTAGCCATAGAGTCACTGTAAACTGGTTTCTCTCTCCTGCTGATACCACAATAATGACACGTGCACCCCAAACCCCCAACCCCAACCTGACAGTCTCACTGAGAATGAGCGGGAGATGCTGCAAGGCAGATGTTGTGCTCTTCAGCGCTGTGTTAATCGGATCCCATTAGTGAGCTACTGCTTTATGTATTCATCTCAGTGGACCTCAAATTCAATTGTCTGAAAAGAATTAAACTGAAAGATGTTGCTCAGTTGTTTAGCAACCGTGTTACATAACAACGAATGATAGTGTTTTTATAGATTTCACATTATGCAACACACACATATATATATATATATATGAAGAGTTCAGATGCAAAAGCCTCTAAGTGCCATTTGAAATTTTTTTCTAAAATGACCATTTTTATCAAGCTTGTATATTTCAGTTCAGTAATTTCACTTAAATGGCAATGAAGATTACCTATTAATTGTCATTTAAGTGAAATTACTGAACTTAAATATACAAGCTTGATAAAAATGGTCATTTTAGAAGAAAATTTCAAATGGCATTTAGAGGCTTTTGCATCTGAACTCTTCATATATATAATTTGTATTATTTGAGTAATTAATATTTTTGTATTTCATTTATTGTTCCTTCTGCTATTTTATTGTTCTTTTAGTTTTTATGCTGCTGCATACACTGTCAGTTTTAGCCGAGGCATTGTTTTCATATATTTATTTATTCATTTATTAATCTTAAAAAAAAAAAAAATCTTTTCTGCTGTTCTGTATTGCTTTAACTGATAATATAAACATTTTTTTTGTGCTGCTGCATGCTTTGTGTCAGTTAGAGCAGCAGAGCCTTTATTTTAATTTGATAATAGCAGAGCATTTAATGTCACAGTGGCAGGGTTAAGTATATTATCGATTTGCAATTTTGCAAACATTTGTTGCAAATCTCCATGCTGATCTTATAGAGAGGCCTGCATTCTGTGGGAAGCTGCTGAAGAAATGTGTGCTGGAAAAACAAGCAACCAATGCTCACCCATGCCGTAAGCAATTGGCTAAGGGGCTGTGTACGAGAGTATTGTAGGTTTGCATTCTCTGGCATTTGTTTTCACCCACAGCTTTGTCTTTTATCATGAGGTTTTCTTTATGCAGAGTAATCCAGCTTTGGCAGAAAATGATTTGGCCTCTTAGTTGCTGAAGATAGCTGTTGACATGCACCTCAAGTAAAATGTAGGCTTGGAGCAATATTCATGTTTTCTTTAGTTTTATGGCATCAGATACACACTGTTGAACGCATGTCACCTCTCACTTATTGTTTCTGCCCTGTGGGAGCCTGTGCATCGCTCATGCTGCCTGTCACTCCTTGTTCTATTTCAGTGATTGTTCTATTTCCATGATTTGCACATGTCTGAACAGACATAAACATTGATTTTTTTTTTTTTTATCAAATATTTGTTTATTTGTTTGTTTGTGTAAATTAAAATGGTAAATTTGGTATTGCTTGGACTTGGTGCTGGTAACCCAATGCATAGGACAATGGAGACACCAGAATAAAAATATTCATGATTCTGAAATTGAAAGTACAGAATTATTTTAGATGAATATTCTTTCACTCTGCAGACTAGATATATTTAAATAATGTTGACTTCTCTTTACTGGTAACATAAGACATTTGGCATTATCAGGACCCACAAATATTCCCCCTATTCAACATAAAATAGTAGTTTAATGTAGTTGGAATACTGACACTCAAACTGTTTTTTTTTTTTCTCCCACAGTAGTTTTCATTTTGGCAGCTTAATACACAAAACAGATGATCACTATAATATTGTTGCATTTTTGTATTGTGATATATGACACAATATATTGTTTTATTTAGTGTTACACCCCTGCCTTAAACTGTTATATTCCAGTAGAATAATTTCAATTCAAACTGAATCATTTTGTTCTAGACATTTTTAAATGATTTTATTTAATGTTTACATGTTAGAGGAGCTTTGGTATGCTTTGTATTTATTATTTTTTTTTTTGCATGTCGCCTAGCAGTGGAGGTCAAAGGTGAGGATTTGAGTGTGGTGTTTTCTATTTATCTAAGGAAATTGCCTTCAGTTTGCCATATGGCCCTTTACACATTATCCACTCAGGGAGGGCAGGCAACACATGGCTGGCAGAGCTCCTTGACCTCTGATATCAGTTTCATGACTTTCTGTGTGTTTATTCACAGCTGCGTGTCATAGGATGCCACCCACATAATCTTGAATAGAGTAGTAGGTGAGTGCTCTGGATCATTGTCACTCCTCTGACCCAAGTAGTAGAAAATTAGGCTCTTCTATTTGTTTGAAAAATGATTAACAGTCCCATCGTAAGGGCTGGGTATCGTTCATTTTTTCCGATACCAATACCTTGACTTCGAACGGTTCCTGAATGATACATTTTTTGATACCAATTTTATGAAATCCGTTTTAACAAGATGAGTTTGCTTCTACTTAACACAAAGGAAGATATTTTGAAGAACGGTTGGAACTTTGGCACCACTGACTTCCATAGTATTTTATTTTTTTCCTACTATGGAAGTCAATGGTGCCAAACAATCGTTCTTCGAAATATCTTCCTTTGTGTTCAGCAGAAGAAAGAAACTCATACAGGTTTGCAACAACTTGAGGGTGAGTAAATGATGACAGAATTTTCATTTTTGGGTGGAGTATCCCTTTAAGCCTGGTGAAGTGTAGCCACATTTTTTATCTTTAATGGTGCGTTCACACCGGACGCAACTAGCGTGTCCGGCGCGAATGATTTCTATGTTAAGTCAATGCAAAGATGTGTTACGTGCGTAAAAAAATCCTGCGGCGTGAATGAGGCATAGAGCGCGGCGCGGAAGACGCAAATACACCTCATTCGCGCGAATTGAGCGTCTGGCGCATTAAGCGCGAATGATTTAGTTAGTGCCCTTTGTGCATTCACACGTTTGACGCAAATTCGCGTCTGCCGGTCTAAGTTTAAAAATCTGAACTTTGGCGTCAATTCATGCCGCGTTAACCAATGAGTGGACACAAATACGGCTCGATGATCCCCACGCCACTGTTCTGCTCTCCAGAGTAAATACAGAGTGGTGAATCTCTCGATGAATGCTCGATCAACATAAAAAAAGATGGCCAACAACGGGCTTTGATTTTGACGTGCGAATTAACACAAAGTGGTCAATCGTCAAACTAGACGCGGTACAAATTTGACGCGCTATTCGCGTCCGGTGTGAACGCAGCATTACATCTATGGGATGCTTGCACACTACAGCCTCACTCGTGAGCCACGTCTCTGTGGGCAACTGTGTAAACTATTATAGTTTATGCGGTTGCCCATAGAGACGTGATGCCACATTGACGAGATTGACCCTTTAGGTAGCGAAATTTGGCAATGTTTCAATACTCTATACTCTATGTATCAAGACAATTTAGTCTGTACTTAAAAAAGTATCGAACTCACCAAGCCCCATCGTTCCTTTGTCCCATGCACTGAATGTGATCAGATCACCCCAGATGGTTGTTAATACCACGGCTTTAATTTGTCAAAAAGGAAGTTTGTGCTTTTTATCCAGGTTGCAGAAATGTTCTGATACACTCTGACATGATTGGAACAATGAAGTCATCTGAGATGAAACCTCTCTGTGTTGACAGCGGGCTCTGTACTATAACACTCGATGCATAATTCTGCTATTTTCACACCTATAGAGAGTCTGTATCTGAAGAAGCACCTACAATCCACACTGAATGCTGATTTAAAGCCCAGGCAGCAGTACCAGTAATCAGTGATTTGAAGGGATAGTTCACAAACACAAATGAAAATTCACAAATGAATATCATTTTCTCACCTTCATGATGTTCCAGATTTGCATGACTTCATTTCTTTTGTGTAACACAACAGGATACATTTTTTTTTTTACATATCTCAATTAGCATACAATGTGGTTTTAGACCCTACTTATTTTCATTGAATTGAAAAACAGTCTTACTGGAAATCTTACTGGTTTGTAATTGATAACAGAATGTTAATTTTTGGATGGTTTACCCACCAATTAATGTGAGGTAATTAAGTCTGCAGGAATGAGAAGCATCTTATTAGTGCAGGATGTCCATCCTAAGGTCAGCACACAGGAGACATGCAGGCAAATTAATGGCCAGCGGCCCTGTCACATTCCATGGGCTTTAGGTTGGACCAAATGGGTGTTATTTCTTTCTTTCTGCAGGATCTCACAAATCCACTGAGCGGCCCTTGGGTATCATATTCTGTGCATTTTCAGCACATTCAGACTTCTTTTTGAAGTAATATTCAAGTCTTAACCCATTTAATCCCAAAATTTCTCAAACATGAAAATATGTAAATGATGTGTGGTTAATTTATTTTTTGTTAAACATTTTTATGGAAAAGTGTGTGAAAAAATTGTGTTTTATGGTCAGTCAAAATTGTGACCGGTAGGATAATGTGTATACTGAATATTTCTGCTGTCACCAACATTCTTATACCAAGCTTTTGTTTTAGAGCTTTGATGCTTCTTCTTATGGTGCAAACAAGAAGTAAACTGCTTTGGTCATGTGACAATTTACACTAACAATGTGACACTACAAATTTTTCCCCATATTTGCAGGAAATGCACTAAAACAACAGACAGAGCTTTAGAAATAAAACAAATTCTTTACAGTCACTATTGTGAATGATGGAATAAAATTTTAAGACTCTGAGGACATCAGCTGAAATTTCAGTCAAACTTTTTAGCTATTAGTATTAAAAGGTGGGTATATTTTAATTATAACTCTAAGCTAACATTAACAGTGAAATTAAGTCGTTAATATAAGCCGAGTTATACGTTTAATGGTCACCCCAATAAAATAGATCAAGTCATCTGCTGCTAGCATGCAATACAGTAAATTGCACTTCTGGCAAGGTATCATATGTATATTTCATTTTCCAGATGGATTCTTTAATCATAAAGCAAGCGCCTTACGTCTGTGAAGGATATCCGTGAACATTCACATAGCCCTCTGTGAAGCAAAAAAGTAGGTGGTGTCCTGTATTTTGAGGGGGTGGAAATCTAGGCGCTGCATTTAGATTTTTTTAGATTTCCGTAGCAGATGTTTTGATGCGTCTTGCTGCATCACGTAAATGCACAGAAGTTATAGAATAGGGTTACGACTTCCCATTGACTTTCATAGTATGGAAAAAATCATTTGCATCAATTTTCTTGTTTCCCATACTCTTCAAAATAGCTTATTTTGTGCTCAGCAGAAGAAAGAAATTCATACAAGTTTAGAACCACTTGAGAGATTTTTATTTTTTATGTGATCTCTTTAACCTCATCCCAGGTGCAAAGTCTACAATATTTCACCGTTCTGTTTACAGACATGAAGTATTTTATTGTCAAATGAATAAAGGTAGGAAACATGGTCATTAAGTTAGCTCAGGTGCATGGATCATAGTGGAGTTCTGATATCCTGCTCTATGGGTTTCTGAGTTTGTGTAAGAACGTCTGTCCTTGGTGCATTTTATGGTTTCCATGGGAACTAATTCAGATATGACTTTGAATTATTTCTCTAAAATAAAACAGGAGTGAAGTGCAGGAATGTTCATCTACATCCCAGAAAATCACTGTTTGATTAAAGTTTCATGATAATGAAAGAGGCTTGATTAATGATATCCTTTTTTTTTTTTTTAAATAATGCTTTTCAATTTTTATTTTGTACTGTTTTTCAGTCACGTGATTGAGTTGATGTCAGATCTCTCAAACAAAAGAGCAATGTTGAAAGTGCCAGTGTTCACACACTTCAGGAAGTCACAATAAACTGTGATAGTATTTTAACATTGAGGAAATTACACACTTCACCTTTAAAAACACATAGTCTTTATGTCTCAATCTTGCTTTCTCCATCTTGCACACTTTCTCCTTTCATCTGGATCACAGGATGGAGCCTTGTATTATTCATGGCTGGCGGAAGACATGACAACCAGCCCATAAATCTACAAGTGCTTCCTCTTCTCTGACTATGATTATGAAAAAAAGAGGAAGCCCTTGTAAAACCATCAATGATAGACTGTCTATCTTGTATGCAGTCACAGTGACTTTTTATGTCTTACGTGAAAATACAAAAATATAATAGATGTGAGATGGCCACTAAAAGATGATTGATTAATTACCCATGTTGTTTGGGTTGTATAGTTAAATAGATCTTCAATTTTTGTAAATATTACTTCCATAATTCTTGGACAGTGTAATTTTAGTATTATTTTTAGTATTTATTAATATTTTGAATCGGGGTGTGAATCATCATTCAATTCGATTACGATTATCATGTCATTTATTCGATTCGATATCACAATGCATCACAATATTACTGCACGTGTCTACATTTTCGTCAATGAATACAAGCGGTCAGATATATGTGTATCAAGTAGTGTACTCACACAAACTCGAGCTCACATACACTCTCGGACACACACAGGCTCTCACACTGTAAATGTTAAAATTGTGGGTGCAATTTTTATTACTCTCTTTGGTGTTTTGCATCCCTCCGCCAGGTTCACGAAATTCACGGTTTGGTTCGATACAATATACTTACAATACTTACTTCGGTTTGGTAAGTTTCCGATTCAGCAAAAAGAAAGAAATGCTAGAGAAATTTCCTTGATTTAGTTTTTTTTTAAATTATATTTTTATTTAAACTAACATCATAAAGTATGATATTTTTTAACTTTGAGCAATGATGGAGCTTTACTTGACTTTTCTTAGGAGCTTATAAAACAAAACAGCTCCTTGGACAAAAATGTAATATTGTAGTTATAAAGAAATAACTACTAGTTATAAACATTTGAGGGCAGCAATTGTATTCATAATGTCAAAATAAAACCGATGTGATGTTACTTGGAAGCATTATACTCTTCCTGCCAAACTTACGGTAGTACTGTCATACAGTAAATCCATGGTGAATGTTGCTGATCTTTGGACACTGGATAGTTCATTCATGGCACAATGTTTCTTCCTGGTTTCCACGTCAGCGCTGTTTGATCCGTTAATAACGGTTCAAAAATGCGTATCGAAAATCGAACCGAAAGCCTCGTAGCGAACGGTTCAATACGAATACGTGTATCGTTACACCCCTACCTTCTATTAAACATTAAATGTGTTTTGATTGGCTGTGAGTGTGCATCACATAGCCTTTTTGCTTCAGGCAGCAATCACACTGGCAGTGATTTTTAGTGAAAAAACAGTCTCATTCATTTTCATGGGAGTTGCTGATCTTTCTTTGAAACAAATGCAAATACCTGATCATATTTTGTAATATTGTACAAATTAGAAAGATTTAGCAAGAGACTGTGCAGTTTAGGATTGATGTATATCAGTCTCTGTTACTGATCCAGCTTTGTGGGATTTCAAAGAAATCCTCTCTCTCTCTCTCTCTCTCTCTCTCTCTCTCTCTCTCTCTCTCTCTCTCTCTCTCTCTCTCTCTCTCTCTCTCTCTCTCTCTCTCTCTCTCTCTCTTTCTCTCTCTCTCTCTCTCTTCAATTCGCTTTATTGGCATGACTGTACATATTACAATATTGCGAAAGCTTGTAACAGATATAGTGAAGACATCAATAATAACAAAGTATTATAACAACTTAAATTGAAATGTACAAATTACATTAATTGCAAAAAATAACAGTGTAACAGATTATAATTTCTATGAACGTTTGATACCACAGTGTTTTAACATATATATACACACATTACTAAGGGTCACTGTGGTGGACATTAGGGAAACACACTGAGGTCACACACAAACACACACACACACACACACACACACACACACACACACACATTCACCTACCTCTCTCTCTCTCTCTCTCTCTCTCTCTCTCTCTCCACCCTGTGGCTCATCACAGTCTTTCTAGTGATAAGATTGTGCCTTCTATTTTGAATAGTATTGTTGGAAGAAGAATTTGAAATGAAAGCTGCTTACATCAGCATTGTGTTTTCTATTGGCCTTTTATTAGTTTCGCATGCTGTTTTATTGCTGAATGACATGCATACTTTTTGTGAGAGAACATAACACTTGTCCTCTGTGTATTTCTGCCTCTCTGTAAAAAGACACAAAGGTGACTTCACTGGCTCAGAAATGTAGACGTAAATCAGCACTGAGACAAACAATGTTTCTCTGTTAGTGGGATCAGCTCTGTAATCAGAGTTGTGCCATTAAAGTGCTTAGCAGCGTAGAAGTGCCATTGTTACTTTGATAGTTGATCATAAGAGAGCTTTTTATTTAGTGTAACTCTGTCTCAAGAACTGCGACAAGCTGAGCTAAGGAATCATAAAAAACAAAACAAAAAAAACATCCAAGTGATGCACTAGCTTTTCATAACATATTTAGCACTAAAAACTGGTTAACTATGTGAATGCAAAACACCATCATTGTGACACTAAGACTTAAAAGTTTGGGAGAGTTTCACTGTGTTCGGCCTGAACTGGGTAACAGTATGGGTCTTGCCCATGGAGTTATGTTATCGATCAGCGAGCGCTTTCTTATCAAGCGCTTTCAGTATTCTGAGCTGAAGCAACGGGGTAGACGGTACTGATCTTTGGACCGAAAATAGTTTAGCCTATAAGGTGGGAACCTCAACCTTATAAATGTAGACGGGGAGGCTCAGCCTGCCGCCATAAAGATATCCTGCAAGGTAATCCCGCTATACCAAGCCCACGACGAGGCCATGCGTCTTGTGGAGTGCGCTCTGACACCTAAAGAATACGGCAAGCCTTTAGAAGTGTAGGCCAGCGCTATAGCATCAACTATCCATCTGGACAGGCTCTGTTTCGATGCGGCTAGTCCCTTAGTGCGTTCGCTGAATGAAACGAAGAAAACAGATGAGCGAGACACATGAGCTCTTAATGCCCTGACTGGGCAAAAGAAGCTTGCGTCCTTTTCCTCGTTGTAAACTGGCAGGTCAGACAGGGAAATAAACTGAGCCCTGAACGGTTAGGCACGTACTCGTGTCTTGGTTTGAGTGTGACTTTCAAGTCATTTGACCCAAATTCCATACATGTCGCTCTTACTGAGAGTGCTTGTAAATCCCCTATGCGCTTCCCTGAAGCAAGAGTCATAAGAAACACTGTCTTGAACGACAAATGTTTCTGATAAATGGATTGAAGGTAGGGATCGACCGATATGGATTTTTTAGTGCCGATACCGATACCGATTTTTTTCCCATCAGCCTTAGCCGATGACCGATACGGGCTGCCGATTTTCTTGAGCCGATATTTGGAGCCGATACATTTTGCTCCCTCAATTTACATTATGTGTAATTTAAAAATAACATGATGTTAACAAATGTTACAGGTCTCAATTTAATAAAAGTAACATTTAACTAACTTCAAAAAATTAATATTTAACAAATAGTAAAAACATGTGAGGTAGAACAAGAACAAGTAGATAAACAATTTAAAAAATATTAAAAACATGAAGTAGAACAAAAAAAGTTCAGTGCTGAAAATGAATATTTAAGCATAAATTAAATAATTACACTATTGCACACAGTAGCAACCAGCATAAAGTGCACAGTGCACACTGTACTTCATTTTAAAAGAAACGAACTATGTACTGCATGGTTTCAATTTTCCTACATAAAATAAAATGAGCATGTCTAGTCTCTAATATTACTGCGATTGCGAGGGAGACAAACTCCACACGCCCCAAACCGCAGCCAGGTGAGCGCTGAATAAATCTCCCACAAAAAGCACAGAATAACGTTGGCATTCCTTAATCCCATGACCAGAGTTCGTTACCGTATGCGTACTAGGGCTGTCAAAATTGCTCAAATGGCGTTTGCATATTCCCTCTAAAAAACATATTCGAACATCCCGTTGCGCGTTTTGTTGTTGACGCGCATTACATCAATAACAGGACACATTAATAAAAAGAGACATAACTACTAGTATTAGATGGTTTATTTGAGTTTAAACATATTTGACAACGTATTAAAAAGCAAGTAAATCAACTAATGGCCAAGACCGCAGAGCTCACTCTGTCTCGCCCTGGACTCGCTCAGGCACTCTCTCTCTCGCCCTCACGCTCTCTGCGCGTCGGTTAAATGAACAACAAACAAATGTTGAGTGCTAAACAAGAGTTTTGTGCAAGCAATTTAAGGTTGCGAGTCGCGACTCTTGTCCCAAATATAGCAGGCTTCAGTTCATTCAGTGATTGAAGTTTCACAGTATAGAACCGACAGTGAGCGCTCCGAGCGAGCTGTGCAGCTGTGGTAACGTTATTAGTCTGCAACCGCGGGCGTGTTTTTCCACATTCAAATATTAATTTTCACCTTCAAAATTAATAGATATTCGAATGTAGAATATTCATAGACAGTCCTAATGCATACTGAACGGATAACCTACACCTTAACTATTTGCAGCTTCTTAATACAATGGCAAGCAGTTAAGTTTTTTAGACGAGGCATTCGCGTTTTCCATTTGGACCCACAAACTTGCTTAGTTGCAAGCACATAACAGTTATAGGGCGACGTGTTTCCATTTTCAAAGTGTTTGACAATATTTCAGGAGTCAAACATTTAAAAGATCCTTTGAAAGTTTAAGTTACCATTCTCGTGAAGAGCAGGTTGCACTCTGCTAGTGGAGGAGGGCAGGGCACGTGAACTGCAGCATCTCCAGCAGCACGGAGCTGCCCGTGGCCGCCTGTCTATAAATAACGGCGGGAAAAAAAAAACTATCGGCGAACGCGCAGCGGTGTATCGGCCGATTCCGATACACGTAAAAACCTCAAATATCGGCCCGATATATCGGCCGGCCGATATATCGGTCGATCACTAATTGAAGGGACTGAAGGGGGTCTGGGAGCATTCAGGCTTTTAGCTCCCTTAAAGGAGACCAGATTGTTCTTCCCCAGTGACTGGCCAGTCGCTGGTTTAGTAAACGCTGCTGTGGCTGCCACATAAACCTTGAGTGTGGATGGGGTTCTGCCCTTATCCAGTAGTTCTTGAAGGAAGGAGTGAACTTCCATAACCCCACAGTCTAGGGGTGAAAAACCATTTTGAGTCTAGAAGACAGGGCTCCAGCCTGCGTGATCGTGTTTAACACTCCCTCCGGAAGGTTAGCGGGTACCCATTGATGGCCCATGCATATTGGGACCACAGCTCCGGCCGAGGATGCCAAATCGAGCCCTTGGCTTGAGAGAGGAGGTCTTTACTCATTGGTATTGGCCACGGTGCAGTGCTTGTCGGCTGCATCTGTCGGCTGATTTTTCCAGAGCGGAGCCTGAGTATACCTCACAATACCTGAGGCAGAAGCAAGACAGGCATAGAGAGGGCAGTGGGGCCAGACGTGGGCCAGCACATCCCTGCTCTTGGATAAAAACTTCGGACAGTGAGCGTTTTCTTGGGACGCAAACAGGTGTACCTGTGCTCTGACGAAAGTCTCCCACAGCAGTTGGACCGTCGGCGGGTGAGACCATTCTCCTGCTGGAACATTGTTTCTGGACAGGCTGTCTGGTCCCAAAATCAGGTGACCAGGCACATACAGATTGTGCTGAGCCCAGACCAGGAGGCGTTCCGTCAGCCTGTAAAGATATCAGGACCTGACGCCACCCTGGCGATTTATGTAGGCCACCACTGGTATGTTGTCCAATTGGACCAAGACGTGGTGATTTTTTTTTTATCTGGGGGCAAAAATGCCTCAGCGCCGTGTAGCGGCGGGAACGTTGAGCGAACTGCAGAGAATAGCCTCTTTTTATAATGCTCAGCACCCATTCTGATACCCCGGGAAGCTTTGCCCACGCATTTGCATGAATAGCTAGGGGTAGAATGAGATCTGGGCTCTGGCCGCAACATAGTGTTGACAGTTTGCTGAGAGAGAGCGAGCGGGGAAAACCCTGTGAGGCTTAACATGTCTGTGAGTGAATTTGGGCGGGGGACAGCGGGCACATTTACTGCACTGAAAACACTGTTGGCCTGAGACATGCACTGGGACACACGGGGACATGCAGTGTGTAGTGTTTGTGAGCAAAATGTTTCGGTGGAAGTCTGGCTGCGGCGAGGCTTAGACACCGTTGTTTTCCTAGGATAGCTAGGAAGACTTTGAGGCCTCTGTCTTTATCTCAATCTTTTGCCGATGCCCACGCGGAGGGGGGTGGCGGCCGGCAGAGTAATTGGCACGTTCCACCATCAGTGTGCAATGTAAATATAATATAAACACTTATTATAGGCGTACCGTAGTGATTTAGGATAAGTCAAAAATACGGTTTGGAAAATGGATTCATGATGTAGCCTACTTGTTCATTTTGAACATAAGTTACGGACTCCAGCAGCTGATACAACGGCGTTCTGTTGCGCGAGGGTCCACTCGCACATACAGTATGCGACCACATAATTTTCTCTCGCAGATTCTCAAAAAATGTTCGCATAGGTGACAAATTTGGTCGCAGTCTGGAACCCTGATTAATAGTTTGAGTAAAATATAATAGATTGGCTAACATAGTGCATTTATTTAGTGCAAGAGTTCATTTATAGGAACCAAAGTTGTGGACACTGAATCACTTGCCTGTTGAGGTAAATATAATGCTAGTGACAAGCTATGCTGTTTTACTGACGTCTTTCCGCTGCTGAAACACTGATTGAGTGATTACACGAGTTATGATGCCTTTCAGTAAGTATACTGTATCTGTCAACATACCTTCAGGTGTCCATTCTGTAACTGAGGAAGAGATGATCACGTTTACTCATGCGCCACGCTGCCGCTTGAAATGAGGATATAAGTCTACAGTAATCTGTCACGCCACATCAAAGAGCGCCAAAATTTCGAATTTCGTGATCAAATAGACAGAATTTGAAAGATTACACCTTATTATCGAAAGTAACAAAACACTGAGCTTGTTATTTGGTATTAATGGTGGTTATGCCACAAAACTGAATTCGCTGTGTACTGTACACAAAACATGAGGTACATTGGGCTGGGGTAGCAGGGGCGGGGCGGGACGTCCATTGACGTCCATTATTTACATGTAATAAACGTATATCTTTTTAGTGAGTGTTATGTCTTTTTGAGCAGGTCTTTTTCTGAGAGAGGGGCCCTGAATGTGTGAAAGAAAGGTGCCTGCAGCAGTTGTCTCACTTTTGTACCTTTTGAATGAATGAACGAGGTATTTATATTGCACTTTATTTTTGAATGATGCGGATGGCAACCACAGTGCAACGACCCCAGTGCGCTCACCACACACCATCTATAGGTACACAGGAAAGAGAGTGATAGAGACAATTCTATGGATGGGTATATTAGGAGGCCATGATTGGTAAGGGCCAATGGATGGAATTTGGCCAAGACACTAGTTATTCCCCTACTCTCTCTAAAAGCATTTTCTCACAAATAACGGAAAATAACGTGTTTGCCCGGTGAAAGAGTTGAGTGCACTTCTTTTTTTCTGTGGAGTGCAAAAGAAAATATTTTGGAAAATTGTGTGTGTGTGTTTGTTTTTTTTTGTTTTTGTTCACACAATGAAAGTCAGGTTTGGAAGGAAATGGGGGTGACTAAATTAACCTGTTAACTGTCACCCCCCCTTTTTTGAATAGACATGAAAATGCACATTTCAAACTTAAATGGTTGTAATTCAAGAATGCTTTGGAATATAGACATATGATTGGTCTTGTTTTAAAGAAGACATTTGGCAGATTTTTGTACAAGTGAAATAAATTAAGAAAGTGAAACAGAAAAAAAGTTATAGAAGTTTGAGTTTATGGAAATGTACAATGTAAAAATATAATTATTCATATTTTACATAAAATATATATTTTCAAAACCTGGGCTACTCTAAAATGGCAGAAAGATCAAAGCCAAAAATCTGAACAAGTTGTGTTTCAAATTTTAGGTTGATATCTCAAAAAATTAGCTTTCAGTAAGATTTTGTTTGAGCGCAGTACCAAACTTTTTCACTAGGGCACAATCAGACTCCATTACTGCCCATATAAGGGCGCCTGCATTTCCATTCGTGTTTTGAGTGATGTGAACCATTATTTTCACAATTTTCTTACAATTTCTGAAGTAGAGATCATATTCAGAAGTAGCATGGGAAGTTTGGCAGATTTTGATATGAATTGAACCTCTAAGAAACACATACAAAGAACACGCATGTAAGTCATAGCTAGCTTCCACGTCACAAATGGTGAATTTATTATTTTTTTCTTGATATTTCAAACTTTTCAGACCTTTTTTTCCAAAATAATTGAATGGATTCTATCTTTTGAACTTTTGGCATGAAAACAAACTGAGGTATCTACCATTTTTTCATGATTTTTCATGTTTACTGCTATTTTAAAATAAAGGTCTGAACACGCCTTATGAGTATGACAATATTCTTGTTTTATATTGATAAATTATGGCTCATCTGTAATATATTTTGAAAATCAGTCACCAAATATGGAAACTAGAGATTGTAAGCTTTCAAATGATATATAGTTTGTCAATATTATTTAAGGTATTTACTAAGATATTATTGTTTTAAAAATATAGTGGCAAACGTCCCACCTGTGGGACGGTGACAGAACATAATTTTGAGTGAACTATTCCTTTAACGTCTACACACCCAGACAGGCCTCTGGGCCAGTACTGTAAACAGACTTTGACCTGTTCACCCAGCTCTAGTTAATTAGACTGGCTTACACAGGGTAATCTTGGGGATTTCATATTTCAGATGATTACCTAACAGATAAAATACCCTTGTTTGTGTGTGTGTGTGTGTGTTGTTTAAAGGAGCTGTATGTAAGAAATTTATTTCAAATAATCATAAAATAGCCCTGAAATGTCACTAGACATTAAGAAATCATGTTTGTTTCAAATACTTATATCACTGACAACAGTAGTCCGACCAGGATATTGTCATTTAAAAAGTGAAGTTGCAGCCCTCAACTGTCATGTTGTGTTTTGGTCTGATGCTCCACCCTCCACCGATCTACCAATCACGAAGTCAGTAGTGTTGCAGCATTCGGGTTGCCAGATCTGCTCTAGTTACCACAGCTGCAGTTACAAACGTGTGGGATAAAAAAAAAAATGTTGGATCCTACAGCCTATCTGGCAACCTCGAGTCAGGGGGGAGGGGGAGGGGATACACCGCACTACAGTAATTTGAAACTGATTTCAGTACCATTTTTGGCCACAATCTTACATACAGCTCCTTTAAATAATAGTGAAATATAATTTTCTTTGGTGTAACACAAAAAAGAAGAATGTCTTATTGTGTAAAAAAAACAACAAAAAAAAAACACACACAATTCTATGGGGTCCAGTGCTAATTTACACCCCTTTCACTTTCAATGTATGGACAAAAACAGTTTTTAAATTATCTTATGTCAGAGGAATCTTGAGACCTGAATATCATTAAGATGTAGGGCATACTCACACTAGGCATGGTTGCCAGTACATGCGTACTGAGCTCGAGCGCAATTGAACCGTGCCCGAGCCCACCTCTTCAAGCGGCCCAGGGCATGGTTCGATCATGGAGCAGTCACACTAGTCAAACATGCTTTGGCATGGTTCAGATTGGCACGGTTGAGTACACCCTTAGCAACTACATAGAAAATGCCCTGGCAGTCGCCCACAACACCTTTGCATTGTGGTGGTGACTTTTGTTTGCTCAAGTAATGCTTTTCGAAAGAAAACGTTGCTGCATTCATTATGATATTGCATTCTATTTTCTTTGCAGAAACACGTAATTAAAGCTTTGGTAATGCAAAAACACCAGGACCTTTTTTTTAGAGGAAAGCCAAACTGCTCTTGTGTTGACCGTTAAGTTAATGAGCAGAGTGAAATATGTGTGTCTTGGAGGGATGTTTCCCGTGTCTGAGTGCAGTATTCTCTGCTATGCTAACACTATTTGCTCAGGTCATTGATGCCCAGCCATGCACAGAGCAGAACCACAGGAAATAACAAGGCTCTTCTGCCGCCAGTGCTGCTTGATCCGATGCGTTGCGACAGCCGTTTGGAAAACAGTGAGTTTCAAACACATAGGGATTAATTCTTTTTGCCTAATTGAATAATTATAAAATATGTGCCATCCCGCTTTTCATGTCTCAGTGGCTGTCTGGAATTCAGGAGACCCACATGGAGGATTTGTGTACATGCACTCTCTCAGCCCCTGTGTGGCACTCGCGCACTAATGTACCTTGTCTGAAGTTTTAGGGGGCCTTTTGTAAGGACAGGGCTTCAGATGTCCTTCTGTGGCATTATCTTGGAATGCGTTCATGATTTTAAATTTATAGATGTCTTTAGAACTGCACCTGTTTGGGACTTCACAGGCACGTATGTTGGACTTGGAGTGACACTTGGACAATGAAGGAATAAGTTATCAAATGTTAAAATGTAGTTATAGATAAAATGATTTTCCATTACTTTTCACAATACATATTTTCAAAGCTTTACAGAAAATGCATGTCTAAATTAAATAATAAACCAGCAATTTAATAAATAATTTTAAATGCATTAAAAAAAAAAACGGTCCCACTTTATATTAAGTGGCTTTAAGTACCATGTACTTACATTGAAATTAATAATTTGATACAATGGAATTATTGTGTACATACATGTTTTTACATTGTACTTATATTTTAAAAATACCAGCATGTAATTACAGATGTAATTAATTTATGTAATTACATCTGTAATTACACAGCTGACCCATCCCTTACACTTAAACCCACCCTTAAACCTACCCATACCACCACACCTGTCCCTAACCTTACCCGTATCACACCTCATAGCAGCAAAAGTGATTTACAATACAACATGAGCACAATAAGTACATTGTACTTATTTTTAAATGTAAGTACATAGTACTTAAAGCCAATTAATATAAAGTGGGACCAAAAAGAACATTTTTTAAATGTAATTATTTGTCAGTAGAGTTAAAAAATGCCATGACGGTTCACCATGACGGTGCCGCGCAATCAATCTTTAACTTAGTTTTCTCTCCCACTTGCCACTCAAAGATGCAAAACAGACTTCACAATAGAGCTTTGGAGTATATGATTCTGCATCAATGAATAAAAACAGAACAATTCACTTTTAAAAAATGTAATTAGTCCTTCGATGGTGAATTATTGGATGGAACTTAAACAATGCATGGACAAGATTCTACAGATTAATCTACCTTTCACTTTTAACACACTTTATTTGGGAAGACTTAATATGCAAGGTAAAAATAATCTGAATTGGAAAATGTTTAAAATCATGTTACTAGCAGGAAAAAAAGGGAATTACTAGGAAATGGCTAAAGGTGGAAGCACCAAGGATGTTGATGTGATGCATGATATAAATGTTATGGAGAAACTGACTTCTACTTGTAGACTTGAAATGGATAAATTCAAGAGGTTGTGGAATGGATTCTTGAAATTTATTCGAACAATAAGATCAGACTTTGTCTGAAACATAATACCTGAGGTACTCCCCTGTTCTTGTTCTTGCTACCATTTTTATTTTTTATTTATTATTATTATTATTATTATTATTATTATTAATTTTATTTTTTATTGATTTTCTTTTTCATTTTGGAGAAACATAATGATGTAGGACAAGGACAAAGATGTTGTATAATATGACCAAATGTGTATTTATGTCTTGCAACGTCGATAAAAAAAAAAAAAAAAAAAAAATATATATATATATATATATAATTAAATAGGCATATCTTACATATTAATATACCGTTTTATTGTAAATAAAGTACTCTTATTATAAGCTATATTAATAAAGAAGTTGCGCTTATCCTTCATAAGCAATGGACTTGTCTGATGTTTCGGTTATTACAAAAAGAACTTGGATGAATGAGAAAATAAAGTGCAGGACGTACTTGATGTTAAACTGAGTTATTAAGTGCAATAAGCCAACAAATAAAGATCTCAATGCATTACTCGCACTGACTGACACACACCCAAAGCTCATGCACAGAAAGAGTCCTCAGAGTCAGACAGCATGCTATTCCCCAATTCAGTTCTAAACTTGTCTCTTTAGTGACAAATCACGCTTGAATACTCAGATACATATAGTCTTGACAAGTATTCACGTAAACTAATATCGTGTTACATTATATTAGATCTGTGTTTTACAGTAATTGTTTAATTTCTTTTAAATGTTACTTGTCTTCCATGCATGCATCCCCAAATGATCTTTTATTCATTGTGACACTTTCCTTTCCTGTTCACAGCAGCAGGCAAACTCACACATTCTTTTTTTATCAGGAATCAGGATTCCTTCCCTACAATATACTGGCATGAAGTTGCAGCTGACATCCTCCTGTGGGCTTGTGGGCTTTTAGTGTAAATGAAGCTAAATCCTGCTTGAGAAACGACTAATGTTGCTTTTGCAATCCATGGTGCAGCAATGAAACTGATACAAAACATCAATGCTAGGCACATGGAAGGATATCACACTGGCTCTATTGTGAAAATGCTGGGGTAGTCCTGTTCTTATTGCTGTTTTTTTTTCCTCTCTGGCTTTTCCAAACAATCCCACGTTTACCCACCTCATGACAAGCGCCTGCTATGTGTTAAAACAGCTATGAGTGGAATGGAGAGAAAAACGTCAGGCGTTTAATTGAATTTGTAAACACTCAGGTGGTGGTTGTGATAGTAGGGATCATTGTCAGTCAGCTACTGTAAAAAATCTTACAGCTATTTAATTAAAAAGATGATGGTATTACACATAATATTTTTGAGTAGTTAAGGCTTGATTTCTTTCATGGAATCTACCTGAATAAATCCCCTTAATTATTTAGTCTATGATATAATGAATTTAATATTTTTAGTGAAATATGCTTTTTTTATTTTAAGTTGACGCTCAAAAGTGTGTGAATTTAAAGTGAATGGAAAAAACCTTATATTTGACTTTGAGTTTTATTGCATTATTAAAAGATTGTATGCCGCCAGCACAGCACATAACCACATTTTTAATAAAGTTTTTGCTTAAAAAACAAAGCGACATGCTTCAAAGTATCAATACATGCAGTTATTCACAACCTTACTATAAGCCCTACTCTTTTGCACAATGGTAACGATCAAAACTATTAGAAACTCTTTCAAATGTCAAACATAACTGAACATTAAACATTAACAGATGTTTCCCTACTCAAAAACACATAAAATAACACTTAATTTCAATATTTCCTCTCCATTTCCAGCCATGTGCAAAGCATGCTGGGAACTAACAATGGTGTCTCTAAATAAAACCGCATAATTCTCTTAAAATAAATTGGTAGCCATTTTTCCTTAATTTGATCAGCTTAATCGGTTCCTCAATTCAAGCCTCAAAATTGTGTCCTTAATAAAATTGAGAAAAATCTATCTCTTGGTTTTGTTAGTGAAATGTTCTCAATATTTTGCTGAACCACTGAATTTTTCTTAATAAAATATAAACAATATTTTAATTATGACCTTCAATTACAAGACCCATGATTGAGTTTTTTACAGATCTGAACCGCCACAGTGGGGCCTCCTTACGAGACACAGTAGTACAGTTGCAGCTGAATAGTTGTTAGTGATTTGAATTGTGAGACCTCATGTCACAATTGGATTTTTCTATTGTTCTAGTTCAATTCATAATGTTCAGAGGCTATAGCATGCTGGCAGCTCTTGGTGTACAGGGCTGAAGTGCCTTGGGCCACATTTCTTGGCAAAGTTAGAGCAAAACTAAATAAATAGGTCAAACACAGTTGATCGATGCTTTCAGTGGGGTGTTCATCAAGGGCTGTCTTCTCCGACCCAAGCATAAACATTTGCCTGAGTAGTGTTTGATGCTTCAAGACTTTCCAATAGAATCACATGAAATCGAATTCTATCGGACACTCATAGCACTTAGACGTGTGTTTGGAGGTTGTTGTTTTTTGTTTTGCACCCCTGATGTGGGTTGCACACATTTAGGCCCCATACACAAGAAGACGCGTTTCGCTGTATACGCATAATTTTTTATCGTATTGGCGTTTCATCTACATGGATCCGGTGTTTTGGGAGAGTGAAACCGGGTCCCAAAGTGGATAAATGTGAAAACGACACCCTTGCGGTTTCGTGTCAACAGCCAATTACATATATTTATGTATTTATTTATTTTTTTGCATAAACAACAGTTTAAAACAGCAGGTTTAGCATTTCATTTTGAAATAAATGAGTACAGTTATGAGTACAGTTAAATAATGATCATGGTTTAAACAAATTATGAAGCAGCACAACTTTGATAATAATAAGAATTTTTTCTTATTTTTCTCTGCACCAAATCAGCATATCTATCTATAAATTACAGGAATGTCTGTGTGTGTGTGTGTGTGTGTCTATCTGTCTGTTAATCGCATATCTCTCGAACCGTTAGTCCGATGGATCTCAAACTTGACAAGTGTCTTGCTACGGGCACGAGTAAGTGCAGTGCCAAGTTTGACGTTGTTTAGATTAGAAATGTAAAAGATATCGCTAAATATATCGCTAAAAGAAGCACACATTGGCGTTTGCCGCTCTAGCCGCTGGCCACCCCCCCTCTCACGCTGCACACTGAGTGAGCACAGCGCAGGACCAGCCAACAATTGCTAAAAACACACACACAAAAAATTTATTTTGCACAGGCATTTTGCACTACAGTAGTTATAATAATTTCTGAAGGATATGTAGTAATGGCTGCAGAAATATGTGCTTTACATATGCATTTATTGTAGAGAAGTGGTATAGTCTAGGTCTACATCTTGAATACAGTTTGAGGAACCTTGTGCATAAGTCCTTTGAGAGAATGACCGGAGGGCATTATGACTCTCTCAGCCGTCACATACCGCATCACTGATTTAATCTGTTTCTTCCTAATTTTATCTCTCTTGGAGATCAGGGAGTGTCGGCTGCATTTCAGAACCTAGTGAGGTTCTGAACCATCTAGGTCGACAGCTCACTTGATTTTGGGACATAGCCAGTGTCATTCACACACACATATGTATAACAGGAAGCCAGATGTAAGGGGATTTGTAAGATTAATACAGGATAGCATAAAAATGGTAAATGTGTGTGAGCGGTTAAAGCGCTGAGTCAAACCTCTCGCTCGCACCGATAACCGAGCCAAATACACATACTGAGCGTGTTTGAAGCACAGGATGAAATGCTGTTCCTCTGGCCTTCTTCCAGAGAAGAAAGGAAACAGGTTTGCAGTGAGGAGTGGTAAGGTGGTGGAGGGTTGGAATTGGAAATGTGATTAGAGTGTCAGCAGGGCAGTGAGCAGATGGATGGTAATGTTTAAAAATGGAGTTGCATGCTTCATAAATATTTCTTGGTGGAGACTATGGGGTAATACAGACTGCTTGTTTGGGTCATGGCAAGGCAGGTCACACGTTCACATGCATAATATGGTATTTTTTAAATTTGGACACATACTTCTTTATTATTGCTATTTTTTGTATTCTATGGGGTGTACTTTTATGCGTCTATTCTTGTACATTTATACTGTAACGATACTGACACACACAACTCACATGCCCTTATGCTGTCATGTAAAGGAGGGACACCTGTGGTGATGGACAACAGATGAAGGATACAAGGAATAATGAACTGGAGCGTATTCAGCTTAGTTTTAACAGTTAATAGTTGTTATTTACTCTTCATTTACAGTGCAGGAGAGTCTGAAATGTGATTAGATGTCAATGAGTGGCCAGTCAGCCCTCTGGTGAGCTGATAAGCACTTTGAGCCTGTGGTTCTTCTGACACAGTTGTGACCTCTAAGGCTACGTTCACACTGACAGCCCAAATCCAATTATTTATGTGTCCGATTGGAATCTGATCTAAAAGTATTAAATGTCCACACCGTGCATCACAACTGTTCAAATCCGATTTGTGTGTCCTATGCCGCTCTTTTGTTTTCCGGAATATCTGCATTGGTTTTTGTGGCAATGATGTTGCTTTGGTAGGCATACGCCAAAAACAGCAACCGCAGAACCTGCTAGTTTTTTTTCTTCAAAATCAAAAAGCATGTCTAATTAATTAAAAAAATTATTATGAATCATTAAACCTATACAACATTTTAAATATATATATATGAAAAAAAAATTTTGTTATGTTTTTTCTGGTAATAAAATGAAGACATAAAACACAAATATCAGGTGTTCCCTTTAGGGTGCCAATTCTTCCACCTACTATATCAGAATGTCAACCAGATACTGCTGCTAGATTATTTACAATATTATTATATATGTGTATTATTAAATCAATATCTATATTTATTTATTTTTCATATTTTTTTATATGAATAGCCCCTAGTGCAATTATTGTTTTCTTCTTTTGAACTGTAATGTTCTTGACAAGATTTGTGACTATCTTAAACACTGAAGTGAGTGTGCATTCTGGTTGTTTCTCAGTGTCATCATGTCTTGTTTAATCCACTGCTCTGTTTCTCTTGCTGAGCGCAACATGGAGAGCGAAAATTGAAAGTTTGAGTCTGATTGCATTGTGAAGGGTTGAGACAGATTAACTGTCTCTGATTTCCAGTGGAGTGGGCTCTGGGCTGTCTCTCTTTATCTCTCTTTCTTCTGTTTCCTGTTATATATATAAATATATATATATATATATATATATATATATATATTTGTATTTTTTTTTTTTTTTTTTGATTACCAACTTTTTGATTACCAACATTCTATAAAATATCTTCTTTTGTGTTCAACAGAAGAAAGAAACTCATACAGATTTGGAACAACTTAAGGGTGAATAAATGACAAAATGTAAATTTTTGGGTGAACTGTCCATTAAAGTGACAGCAGCCTAATAAACCTGTGCTGTTTGTCATTAAGGATAATCAAAGAACAAATGAAAAAGAGAAAATCACACACTGCACTTGACTGAATAACATTTGTAGCTATAATAAGGATTAGGTTTCCATATTTAATTTATAATTTATGCAGTAAAGACTGTGCAGTGTTTGATTACTATCCCCAGTTTCTCCCGGCATGCAAACACATTAACCTGCGTTGGGCTCATCGAAGTGCATACATGTGATATGCTATATGACAGGAAAGCATGTGCATTTAAGCACATCCAGGCTGAGCAAGCTTTTTGCGGTCGATAGGAAATATATTGTAAACTCTTTCTTGACCCAAAAAATTATTATGGTATGCATCTGTAAGTTCCCATGACATGTTGAAAAACTAACGCCCGTTTCACACATACTCTGTGTGCAGGGCGTATGCGCTGGGTGTTGCGGTGTGTAGCACGTGCTATAAATGCTTTCACATATGCTGCGGCGTTTGCAGTGCGTAACTGATCCGCGGCTGCAGGCTACCACAAACATACTTACTATATTTATTTCAAATCCAGAAGTTACGCAGCAACTTTTATTAAAAAAAAAGAGTTTTGTCAGCATTGCGATTCTCTTTGTACGCATATACAAACTTGAACACGTTTAAACACAATTTAAACAATATAGGCCTATAATTCCATGCATTACTTCTATATTAAGTTGCTCTAGCAAGTGGTCAAATATTTAACCATGTACTTAAAATCGCAAACATTTTAAATTAATACTTAAAATTGACAAAAACAGCCAACTCATGCCTTTTCTTTTGCGTTTAAATTTTAATAAAATAAATCTTTTGAATCAGTGAAAGCTCTAACCTGTTAACATGGGTAGCCAACTGAAAAAAAAATACTCACCACATACGCACTGCAAACTGAGTTTGTGTGAAACGAGCGTAGCTCTTCAGTTTTTAATGCTTTTCTTAAAAGCTGGGTAGGCAGTTTTTTTTCCAAATTTGTTTAAACTGTCTTTATATACCAATACATATCTAAAATGTAAGTACTCAAAGGAGAGTATAAAGATCGAGTGCCTGTAGTCCTTTCAGGGCTGCAATTAACACAGCTACTCTTTCCATTCGGAACGAATGCAATGATTGGCTGGGCAACTGTCACTCTCCCTCGGTACCATGGCTACCACCCCTGCTGCTGCAGGAGCTGCCCACATGCGCGCATCCGGGTTGACTCGCTCATTTAGAAAGAGAAGAGGCCGGAAGCTAGGAAGTCTACAATTATGGCAGAGAAAGAGCAGTCAAAATTTCCAGTACCACCAGTACCGGCATATACAGTCAGCGCAGGCAAACAAGGCAAAAAAAGGTGATGTCGCTCCATGCACTGCGCTCCTCTCCGCTCGGCGCTAGTAAACGCATCCTCCAGCTGAGTGGTTGGCATCACACGTTCATGTGTTTTGGGGACGTGGCTTTGGATGGAGCCCAGAAGGGAGGGGGTGGGAGTTTCTCTGTTGGATACTTTGAAAATCCATAGCAGTTTTCTGCTAGTTTCTCAAACCCTGCCTTTAACATCACAACAGACATAAAAATGGAATACTCAGAGTTAGATAAACATGATTAGGCTTGTTTTTTTTTTTTTTTTTAGCTCACTACAGGGAAATTACCCGATTTGTTAATAATTTTTGCTCATGAAATAGTGCTTTGCTTGGAAAAAAAAAAATTTTCCGTGATTGTAAAACGAAGTAAAAGCAAATAATCAAATAAATAAGTAAATAAATAAGCAAGTTAATGATCCCCCTCGGCCCCTCCACACACACACACGATATTATCCACGTATTGCCGATCTCACAGGTTGACGAGAGGAGGAACTACAAACACTACTTTTAACCCAATCCACTGATTTGATTTTCTTCACTAGCTTTACTCATTTGTATTATATTTTAGAACCATCGTTTACCAGTTGGGCGTCAGTGTTTAATCTACACCCTGCCACTGAGGTTGTTGATGCCAGCTGGAGGCTACATTGATCTTGTGTGCTCGACCCACTGTGGAGAGGCACAGCAGGCACTGCATTGGGCAGCCCAGGGCTCTTAGCCGCACGGACAACAGATCTCTCAACGTCTGCTCCGTCAAGATTTGCCCTGCCAGCAGTGCCTTCTGATTCGCTGTGGCAGCTGTGGCCAACAGGGCGTTGTGCCCAGCTGGCACAGGTACTTTATGTGGCAGCTGCTCTCAATAAAGAGCTGCTGACACCAACTGGCCACTAGAGGACCAGCAAACGGAGGAAAGTGAAAGGCAGAGAGATAGAGAGAGCATCATCACTAGTGGTCTTCTAATGTTGATTTTTTTTTTTTTCGAGAATGGTGAATAAAGCCGGCAATATAAAGCCGATATATTTTATAATTTATATATTTTTCTTTTTTACTTAATATTTAATCATTTTAGTTTTAAAAAAAATCTGTAAAATCATAAGACATACTTTAGATGGTTACTTAATTATGTAATAGTATTACTGTATTTTTACAAATAAAGGAATTGTTAAAAAAAGAACAAAAATAAAGTAAACTTTAACCAAAAGGGCACTTATCTGGTAAGTTTGTGCACAACGGGAATCATACTTTTTCAAATAAAGACAAGGAAAGTCTAATTTTACATACAGCACAGTGAAACTGACATAAATAGGCAACTGAATATACTGTAGCACAGCATAGTTTGAAATGAAGGGTTTAAAGTTTGTCGATCATGCGTTTCCAGTGAAGCTGAACTCACCTCTTCGTTTAATTTGTGGACCGTCACACACAGATTACTCACGCTTTTATAGTAGTTTACACATTGTTATTATACTTTTAAATAACCATTTGTGCATATTATATTTTTTATTTATATTACAGATTATATTTGTTTCGTCTTTGTGCGATGAATTAGACCATAAATGAAGTAATTCAAATCAATTTGAGTATTTCCAACAGGGAAATACCCTTTGTATCTAATTATAATCAGACGTGGCCAAAAATTGAGAAACTAGCCAGTGTATAGTTTGCAGCAGTACAACAAGATAGGTCAACAAGAGAACATGATAGGTCATGACAAACTGGACATCTTTTCTAGTGCCTTTCCACTTCTTGTTGTCTCTGGAAATTAAGTTCGAAATTGTTCAGTATTCTAGATTATGTATCATCTTCGGTTATTTGCTGTGCTAAGTGCTTTCTACAGTTCATGCAGTCGTTTGTGTGTGTTGGCCAGCGCTGACAGGAAATCATTAGCACGGTCTGGGTGGAAAGGTGCAGAGTGACGTGCCTCTAATGGAAGCTAAGGTTGCTGTCTACTCTGCCACAGACCCCTGGGGATCGCCTGGAGCATCCATCCGCCTGTCTGTCTGCTGTCCCCTGCTCTCGGTCTGTCTCCCTGTATCCCTCTCTTTACTCTTCATCTATCCCTGGCTTTATTACTGTATGCACATTTACGGTACTCTGGAGCTCAGATACCAGGACTTCTGTCTCAGTTTAGAGGCTCGTCACTCTGATCTCTTGCTCACCTTAAGGCTCACCTCACAAGTTTGTTGATTTTCTGCTGAAAACCAAGATAGTTTTGGTGTTGGATGGCAGTGTTTGTCTACTTTACAAAGCTGAGATCAGGTCTATCCCTCCATCTGGAGATTGTCAGACAGGACAGGTCTTCCCCCTACTGTGAGCAGGTGTTTGGTTATTGCTCTGTACCTCTGTGGTTTGGCGGTTTATTATTGCTTAAATCTCAGCAGCAGTGTGTTAGCGGGGCTGAGCATGTCTTTGAACAATTGCCTCTTCCTGTGATGCTGCCAACTTCTTGTTTTCTTAAACCGCCAATGAAAGGAGATTGTCAGAACAGAGCAAAACAAAGAGACAAGGGAAACGGTACATTACCTTGGAGGAATCATTCACAGTCGAGGAAAACACTGAGAACAGATTCATGTAGAAATCTTTAATATTCACGGCGTTTATTTTATTTGAACTGTTCTCCAGGAAATTCAGGTCATATCTTTAAAAAATATCTCTTTGAAACGGTATAACAGTGTATTGTTAGATTTTTATTTCAGGCTGTCGGTTATGCTTTCCATGTCGAGCTTATAGCTTGCCAGTTTGGATGCTTGACAAATCCCCTGAAGACACATCTCTCCCACTTTAAACTATCAGAATTTGAATAAACTGCACGATTAGTTCTTCCATGCCAAATTTGAGAGATTGTTTGTATAAAACCACATTAACCCAATAAGGTTACTGTAAAATATTTGATATGAAAAGTTCTTAGTCCTCTTAATTATCAACGTGATCAAACTTTGCGTAATCTATTACATGACTTCTGCCCTCTGATGATGGTTTATAATTTTTATAGGGCTGGGCAATAAAGCGATAATAGTTTACCTCTATAAAATAATTACGAAAGTTAGATAAATGTTCAATGTTCATCGCTGGTGTGTTTACTTGCTGAGCGGTGGCATGACTGCTAAACAGTGCTGTGACAAAACAACTTCTCTCAACCCCTTTCCATCACTACACACACACACACACACACACATTGGGTCTCATTCATGAAACACGAGCAGAACGAATTTGTGTGTATATCGTGTGTAAAATGGTTCTGGAGTAAATTTTCGGATTCATTAAAATGTTCGTATTTTCCAAATGTTAGTTGGTACGCAAGAAATCTACACCTGCTCCCAGCCACGTGTAAACGGTGCGCTTAACATCCGAACGTTTTGCTCATTAATAAGGCTGCATTTTAATTCACCAATGGGTACATATTTAAACAGCATTTTGAAAAAAAAATATTTTATATAGTAATTACATACGTTTTTTCTTTTTACTTTTATTATGAGAGCCAGTAATAGCAGATCTGGTGATCGATGGCGGTCCTTCTCCAGTTTGAATACGATTTTTCCGAAGTTAACTAATTCGTTTTTTGCTGTCAAGCTTAATGTCAAATCATTTTTCTTCTCACTGGGACTGTTCGATTGACAGATGAAACTCAATTAACTGCATATGCTGCCAAGCTTCCTTTTTCAGGACCTGATGCGCCACTATGTACGCTTGAAAATAAAATGTGGCATTTTGAATGAACTTGTGATAATAAAACTTCAATTTCTGCACTGTAAAAAAAATATTGATGGTTTAACTTAAAAAAGTAAGTAACCTGGTTGCCTTAAAATTTTAAGTTCATTGAACTGGAAAAAGTGAGTTAATACAATGAAGGAGATTAATTTAACCATCAGAAACTCAAAATTATATGTTATCTCAACTAAATAAATTATTTAAGTTGATTTGACAAAAGAAAAAATGTTGTGATTACTACACTGTAAAAATTTTTTGTTGGTTTAACTTAAAAAAGTAAGTAACCTGGGTTGTCTTTAAATTTTAAGTTGATTGAACTGGGAAAAAGTGAGTTAATACAATGAAGTAGATTAATTTAACCATCAGAAACTCAAAATAATAAGTTATCTATTATAAAGTTGACTTGACAAAAGAAAATATGTTGTGATAACAAATCTTGAAAATATTTTTTACAGTGTGAGAAATCTTTCTTTTTCATTCGCATTCATGTTATTATATGCATATAAATGTCAGTCGTATATAATGGGCCTGATTTATGGTATAATTGAGAATGAACGTGCACGTGCATCCCATTTATGACAGGTTGGAGTTCATTAACACGCACACATGGTTCACTATCACATCTGACATTTACGAAGTATTTATGAATCAGGAGAAGAGCTTTCAGGAAGTTCTCTTTACGCACAAATCACTCTCATATTTACTCGTATATTTACTGTACGAATGTTTCATGAATGAGACCCATTATTTGGTTGTATTCAGAAAAGTACTTATTGGTAAAAACCATAATCTTGATTTGGGTGACGGAGATAAATAGCATTAAACATAAATTACACTAAATACATTCAGGGGTTAAACTGTTTTCGAAATGGGGAACTGTAAAATCTAGTAGTCTTCTTACACTGGTGTGCATACTGTTTTCCATTTGTCCAAAAGGAGAAGAAATAAAGATGTTTGATCTCATGCCAGCCAGGTAATCCATCTCAAACTGTGGTTGGTGGTCTTCTTTTGACAATAACAACTGTTGGACTTATGCAGTTTTTGAATGCATCCTTCTTTTTGTTTTCATGCATGCAATTACGACTGTAAAGAGGGTTGAGGCATGTGTTTGTGTGTATGCTGTGAGTGTTAGAGCCCAGAAGACTGTTGATAAGAGACTGAGGGGAGGAGAAGAAGAAATTAGCTGCTCTATTCTGCAGAATATGCTTATAAATTCCATTTAGGCTTCATTTCCCAAATGTTTGCTCTCTCTCTCGTCAGAAGTAATGTTTGATTTTATTTTTCCCCTCCTTGGGAGGGAATGCGTGAATGCAAATTTGAATTTAGTGCATGTGATTTGCTGCATTCCCAGCATTAAAGCAGTAGTGCTGTCAGCAGTAGTGTTCCTGAAACACTCTTTCTGAAATTACACACTCTGACTATCTTGCTAAACAGTTTTTTTAGTCATCATGTACAGTAAGTTCCTGATGGTTGTCCAAGATTAAAGTTTGATTGTTATTTAAATAGGTAAAATATTAATAGAATTCGATCTTTGTTTGTGTGTTCAAAGAAGCTTAATAACATAAGTCAGGTTCTGGAAGTAAAATCCTATTTAATAATTCTATTAAAAAAACATTGTAGGGATGCATTATATTAGAACTTTGCTGATATGATGATATTTTTCTGATATGCTGATAATTATTTTTCAACTCGTTTCTTTTGGCTGATGCTGATACCGATACTACATATCTTTTTAACTTTGTTTGGAAAACCACCAAGTCTCTCCAGTGCAGGAATTATACATTAATTATTTTTCATTTAAATTAGTATTGAGTATCAAAAACTGATTTTTTTTTCTTTCCTGTTTCAAAAGCTTACTTGTGAGGACTAAAGTAGTGTTACTCAGGTTCTTTTTTTTAACTAGAATACATTGAAATATTTTAAAATAAAAACCAAATCACTGCTGTTTTTTCTTGTTCAAACAGATGGAGTTGTAAACTAACATTTTATTTAAATTTAAAATTTGTAGATGGTCTACACCAATGGAGTCGTCAACATATGAACCTACCTTTAAGTTAAAAGATGCCACCTTAAGCATCTGATAAAAAAAAAATCTAAAAGTTAATTTAGACCTCATTGGATTCAAGTTATTGTGATCATTTTTTATTTTATTTTATTTTACAGATTGATAAACTTCATTTACAATTATTTTATTCACAAGCATGATGTTTGTGATTTTTATATATAGTATAAGGAAATCAGACTTATTTTTTTTTTGTTATTTTACTTTTCATTTTATTAGTCTAACAAGGCCTAACAGCTGAAAACCCCTTGGAAAAATGGTCTTCTGTGCACGGCTATGCAATGTTGTGTGTGTTCGTGAAACTCCATTAGCGCCATAGTTCACTTCGACTTGCCCAGAAAAAGCACAAAAGTTGTGAGAAATTAAGACAACAAAAAAATGCTAAATTAAATAGCCCTATTAATACAAAAATAATGTCTCTGCGTACTTTCTTCAGTGAGTTGAATACCTTCAGACCTGAACTCCGGTAGTCAGAATGACAGTGTTGACAGAACAGAACGTGATACAATGATCAGAACTTGTATATTCACCTCAGAGTAGAAAACACATGGATTGTATTTCGTGTCACGTTTCTCTTAGTCTTGATTTCTCACAAATTGTTTGCTTTTTCTGGGTGAGTCGGAGTGACCTCAACTGTGGCGCTATTGTTGCATAGTCGTGTACAGAAGACCAATGGCCAAGGTGAGGATTTTCGTTAAATAATACATTTAACTTTGTTCTTTTTCTTCAATGAATCATAACATATTATACGACATGTGAAGCATCAGTCCATTCTGTGATACTTTTACGTCTTTTTTTAAAGCTTGATTCTAGTCTCCATTCACTGCCATTATGAACGAGCACGAGACTCGAGAGGGACACTCATTTGGTTTCATTTTGTTAATGAGACTGCCTGAGATGCTAGTGGCCTAAAGACACAGAGAGATAGTTAGCTAGTATTTGAAACAGCTGCTCAGTCTCTGACTCTTTGTACCAGCACCACAAATAGAGCAGTCAGTAAAAACTCCACAGCCGCTCCAGTTTTCAAACGTGTGTTTTTTGCAGGCAGGTGGTATGCGATTATTGAGTGTTGTGTGCTGTCAGAGATGCAGGGGGCAGAAATACTGCAGCATGTCCCCTCACACACCCCTTCTGTTTCTCCACTTCGCTGACGGCTAATATCGCTGGGCCATGGACGAGCATGCTGTAAAACACATGACATTTACAGTACTGACCTCTTTTTGTGATGAATTCCTTTTGTAAGGACACAGAGAGACTTTCTTTAAATCACGTTCCTGGGACAGATGGGGATTCTAGAACAAGGGTCTCTTCTTTCCTTTTTTTTGGAGCTAAACTGGCAGGGTATATGATTCACATATCTCACCTGCCCTGGCGGGCATGTCTCTAAAGTCCTTTCTAACGTGTGTGGGTGTTTGTATCTTGGCTGACATTGTGATTTTGATTTGTTAGAACTGAAAGGGAGAATATGTGTTCCTTTTCTTTTCGGTTGCCTCTAGGCCAGTCATGATTACATAATAGACTTTTTGTGATCGTCTGGTGCACTTTAAAAATCTAATCACATATTGCCATGAAATGATGGAATTTCGAATATAGCAGTGAGAAGAAATTTCATGAATCCAAAATAGGCTACACCATGCTTAAAGGTTTTTTTTTTGTTTTTTGTTTTTTGTTTTTTTAATATAGGTTATAAATTATGCATTAATTATGAATTCTTTATTAATTAATGTTTATATCAAATTAGAAATAAATAGTTTTGTCTTAGCAATGCTATTTTAAATGTATTTGTTTATTTTAGTTTTATTTATTTATGTTAATTATTTTTTTTAATATTTGTAATATTAGAAATGTTTTATTTATTTAAATAAAGACCATTTCTGCTTAAAGACGGTAAAAAAAAACAAAACCCTGGTTCAATGCAGTTGTTCATAGAGCAATCCACAGAGCACTGATCGCTCTTTCGCGCAGCTGCACTCCTCCAAGACTTCCTGAATTTCCCATGGAGAGCCGAAGCCGTACATCTCTCCAAAGACCTCCTTTTCACCCTCTGCATCCAGCGATTGCAGATCATCCGGTTTCTATTGTGGCTTCAGTGGCTCTAATCTTTATAAAATTAGCCACTGAGATGGTGATTTCCTTTCCTTTTTGTTTCATTTCCTTCTTGAATTATAGTCACTCGAGCGGGTTTTTATTTAAACCCCACTTTTTCCCTTTCTTCTGGTCTTCTAGCCTAGATTGCATGCGATTTTGGAGATGATTTGCACAGTCTACTGCAGTTCAAACTCATGTGTTGGAGCGATGGCAGTGTCTTAATCATTGAGATTTACATCTCACTCTAATGAAATATCTACTGCCCTGTCAGTGAACACAATCAGTCAACCCTTTTATCAGTTACGGTTAAATATCAGGCAGCTAATTCATAAAGAGCGGGAGTGAGTGCTTGTGTTAATTATGTGCAGTACAGCACAGTGCAGTTTATTAAACAAAGTGCAAGAAATTGGACACTGTTGAAAAAAGCCTTTTCATATCCACATCTAATGAATATGGCCTCAATTCCTTGAGGCTATGTGCGAGTGGTTTTGAAACTCTAAACCACATTTGGTTAAATTAAATGAGTTCTTGGTCTTGATTGTTGAATTCGGTATTTAATATGTTCAAATTATATTTAAGTTCCAAATGGCAAAAATAATGTAATGAAAACATTATGAATTAATTATGAATAGAATACTTAAAAATTAACTTGGAGTAATAAATGCTGTAAAAAAAATATAACAAAATTAAGCCTTATTGTAAAGCATTGCCCTTTTTTAAGTTCTGCAGCTGAATACCACAATTTTATCACGTTTAGCAGTTCAAATTAATTTATGCAAGATTCTCATGCTTGGACGAACATATTTTTCTTGAATAGTTCTTCTTGTCTCTCTTCCTTTGTTTTAATAACTCTAATGCCCATATTTACTAGGGCTGCACGATGTATCGAAAAATGATCGTCATTGTGATAATAGTATGTGCGATATCCGTATTGCAGAGAGGTGTGATAAATTACTTTATTTAATTTCAGACATCCCAAGTCTCCCGGAAGTTCTGGGAGTCTCCCGCATATTGATGCCTGCAAATTAGTTAAAATCTCCCGGAATCTAGAGCGAGCGAACAAGAGCAGGCTTACGAGACAGAACACATAACTGTGCTCCAACCGTGGCATGTATAGCGCACACACTGCACAGAGAGAGAGAGCGAGAGACCTTGCGTGTGTGTGCCTCATAAGACCGATAACATCCTGATTGGCCAGTACGTCTGAAATATGGCAATATTTTGGCTTTAATTGAGAAGTGTCACAGATGCAGGTACTGTGTAAGGGGCCGTTCACATATCGTGTCTAAAAACGTCTGTCGTTGCTATGCAACCATGAACTGCGCGCTGACGATTTTCCATGATGACGAATAAGTAGGCAAGCAAAGGATTCATTGATTTCTAGGCCTTGTATTAGCTTAACTTCTAGGGCCACGTTTACACAAAGTTTTCAAAAATAACATCGTTCACACACCCGCATAAATACGCCTTTGAGCGCCATCATATCTACGCCAAACCTATTGGCGGCAGTGTAGGGGTTAAGGATAAAGCCATGCAAGCCAATTTAGAATCCTCAGAATCGACAAGAGAGAACCTAAAACGCCGTTTCTCCCAGTTCACACGACAACACATAACCGGCGTTTTCAGAAATCTCTACTTTGGCCGGAGTTTTTAGAAATAATCGTTTTCTGTGATAAAAACGGGGTTTTCGTGTAAATGAGAGGCCAATCCGCAGGGAAATATCTGCGTTTTCCCTTCGTGTAAACGGGGCCTAGATGTATTTATGGAGATGAGAAACAAAAACCTGCCCTGTAGTAGCTATACGCTGATTTCACGTAGATGCCATTTTGAAATCGAAAGCGAGGATCCGGTGGGAAGAATCCCGGAAGTATAGATCGACAATAATGTCTTGGACTACAAACCTGATGCTGAAGCTGCTGCTGCGATTTAAACTATTGCATGTTAATATCCAATATAGGATATTTATGTATTGTTCGATCCTGCTTCTTTTTTATGTTCTGTATATATTTAAAAAAATGTATTTATAAAGTTATAAATTTCACTGTATATGGTCTAAGATATGAACGAAATGTATGTACATTTTCAGAATAACAAATTTCTACATTAAATACAATGTAGTTACAATACAATTTTGGACCGAGTTTTCGATGTTGTTACAGAAAGGCCGAAGCTGATTGTTGGTTTTTGTCCATTCTGTCCATTTTGGCATTCTGAAATTTTGAGATGTTCTCAACTCATCGTGGCATAGGCAGGCCTGGAAAAATGTGCTTCCATTTTTAGCGTGCTTGCCACGCGCCTAACAAATTTGCACACGCAAAAAACGTGATATTTGAACATAAGTGTCAACAAGTCGTGCAGAAAAATTGTGACCAAGTCGAGAGGAAACTAATCTTCACAGTCATCTCATCTGAAACGCAGCCTCAGGGCTATGAAGACTACAAAAAGTATAAGCCCACATCTACCAAAACTGCTAACGAAAGGCCACGTAACAATAGCAGAGTCTCAAAGACAACCATTAATCAAAGTTTTGCAAGTGTAACTCCTTCTGAAAAAAACTGAGATATTCTTCTGAAGATTAGAAGAATATATTTTATACCTGTTTATATATTGCCTACCTGTTTATTTTAGTCTGATCATTAAATATAAATGATAAAAAACTGAATATAAAAATATTCAAGAAAGAAATATGGTTATCGCGATACTCAACAACAATATCCCATATTGCATATTCCCAGTATCTTGCAGCCCTAATATTTACTTCTCTTAGAAACACAAGATGAGTTGATTTGTGGTTGCCTTAGTGGTTTACTGAACAAACTATGGC
Source organism: Pimephales promelas (assembly GCF_988280905.1). NCBI lineage: Eukaryota > Metazoa > Chordata > Actinopteri > Cypriniformes > Leuciscidae > Pimephales > Pimephales promelas. The sequence goes on from NC_142775.1 coordinate 18,324,366, forward strand.
TCTGTCTTTCAATTAAACTTCTCAATTACACTCAATTCCTACTTCCTGGGGAGCTTTTAAGTATTTCCACTTTGTCTATTTTAGACAGAATTCTATAGCCTCTTTGACACGCTTGCGGCCATCTTCGTCTAGTCTAATGGAGACTTGCTTACTGTCAGGACAAGCCTTTATGTGAATTGAATTTCTAAAGATAAGGATACAACCATAAAGCTCAAGTTATGTATGGAGGAAAAGAAATGCATCAAATGCATTAAACAGCACATGCTACTGACAAAAGAACATACCACTTTTAACTGTGTGCTTATAAGTTTGAAGATCTCAATATTAATCAAGGCATGTTTTGGAAACTTCTCCTGCAGCAGCTCTCTCCATACTATAATATAAACTGTATCGTCCCATTCTAGGAGAAAAATTACATTTTCTGAGTGCAGTGTGGCCAAGTTTCACCAGCATCCAGCGAAGAGGTGTCAGGTGTCCTGCAGGTACCCACGCACACATGCCGTCTGAGAAGTTATCTTCCGCAGGAGAAACCCTACACCTACGCCATCATCTCTTGCTCACTGTAACAGATACCAGCTGTCACAAACACCAGCGTTCTTCCCCCGCCAGCCTCTCCGCTGTGTGTCTGACCGATTCTCTCATCTTCCTCTATATCTTTTTCTCTTCCCTCTTATCTTCCTGCGTCACCTCTCTTTGTTTTTTACTCTGCATTTCCTTCCTTCCTTATATTTCTGCCTGCTGACACATATCTCCCTGTCATGCGCTGCTGCAGAGGACATCTTCTCTGTCCATCATTATTTAAGATCACTGCGTTCAGCACTTTTGCACAGAAAGACACTTCAATAAAAATATTCACCTGCTCGACTTAGTGTAAAGTGGTTTACTCAGGCTTGTTTATCCATATGTGACCTGCAGCCGCTGTTCTCATGTCTGCACTGGCCTTATCTAATCTGCCTGGTTCTTTCTGGCACCAAACACGGCATCCCTGCTGTGTGCTACATCATGTCACTGCTTGTGCCTGTCATCTCTAGCAGCTGCTGGGGGGGAATGGCCGATGCACACTTACTGCACCGCTTCGGTTCGCAAAGGCTCTCATGATGCCATGATAAATCAGCACAGCAGTGCACCTCACATGTTCTTCTCTGTGCTGGTTAATGCTTTTTCTTTTTCCATGAAAAAGAGAAAGTTTAGTGTTTCTGGCTTTTCTAAGTAAAGCCATGTGCACACTGTACTATTTTGGCCACGATTTGGCCATTTGAGATAAATGTTGAGAATCATAAAAAGATTCCTTCAGTCAAGTCTTTGATCACTAGTTTGAAATTTTCACCAATGATGACCTTTGTGATCTAACTTTACCTCAGACGAAATTCTGGCAGTGTCAGAAGTTTTGACGCATAGTCCAGTTGAGTAACTTCTCCTACGACAACCATCAAATCAAAAACCAATTGGAGAGCTGAATATGATGATCCAAATAGTTTGAAATGAGACTACAACAAACCACCACTTGTTCCACACACATCGTCTTCACTTTGAATGTTTATTTTTATTTTTCGACAAAAAAACATCGTCTTCACAATCAAAATTAACACTGCTAGCCACCATTTCAATTGCACAAGTAATGCAACGCTCTGTCACCGAAAGTGTCAAGGATTGGTATAAAACTTATGAGTTTTCATGCGTGCGTCCGTTTTTAAGGCGTCTTGTCGTACAGTCTGTACATGCAGCCAATTTTCGGGTTATGGTCGGGTTGAGGTCACTATTCGGGTCACATTGGGAATAACCCATTTACATGCGTGCGCAGAGAGAGTTTCTCCTGTATACATGGAATTGCAATATCCCGATGTAAACGGCGAAACGCGGTTAGCGTCTAGACGTAGGCTATGGACAAACCTTAAAACGCAATATGCATAATTTCCGATTCTTCTTCCTGTATCCAAAGACAAGAACAACTGCAGCACGTGGATAATGGATAGTTCGGGGCAGATAGCGATCGCCTTTGTTTGCGCTTTGATGCTGGTAACGTTACTGACCTCGCTCCAAAAATATGGTGTGCTGTGTCTCGCCTGGTCTCGCCATGTTTACTTCCGGTATACTAAATGCGGATTTTTGTATGCGCCGAGAAGTTTCTCTACACGAAAGACCAAGATTCCTTGCGAATAGAACATACGCAAAACACAAATCACTATGGGGATATGCCGATACGCGTTTACAGGGTTAGAAAAGGGGTACCCCAGGTATAATATCCCGGTTTTTAAAATCTGGGATATGAGCATTCGGGTTTTTGCCGGTGTTTACATGGCCGTTCGCGACCGGGTTATTGCTAATATCCCGGTTTTGAAAGGGTTATTGGCAGCATGTAAACGTAGTCATTGACAACTGAGATCCTACAGTGGGACAAGTTCGTACAGTCTGACAAGCAACAATTTGTTTTGTTTTTGTTAGTTGCTAGTATAATGAAATGCTCTATATAAAATAAATATTTCATTTGAATTAATAAATAAAATAAATGACATTCTATTTAGGAAAAAAAAAGCGATTTTTAGAGAGACTATTGTGACTTTTCTTACTTTTGCAAGGTACTTTACAATGACTGTAGAGATGAAAAATCATACTGATTGTTCAAATCTTTTTTGAGAAGAAAATTGAGACTGAATCTTATATTACAGAATATTACCGATGTTCCACAATAAGTATGACTTTTTTCCACAAATGGAAGTGTCAGTCCATTTAGCCTGCTATCAAAGTCAATGAACTCCTTCATGACTCCAACAGTGCAGATAAATGCACATATTCCTTATACCTTAAAGAGACATCTTTGAGCAACTAAATGTTATTTGCATTTCTGGCTGGTGTTATATACAGTATGTAACGTCATTTACATAACGTCTAGGGAACATTTGCACTAAGAACAACATGAGGATCATGACAGATTGAGTAGATAAAGCTCATTCAGATGTTATGGTTCTTCTGAGTGTCATGCATCCACAGTTCTAGCAGTTTAGTCCAGCTCTGAGCTACGCATGACTGGTCCTCGGCTCTCTGCCAGTAAGCGGCTTTGTGCCTCACGCCATCTGCTCGTGCAGTTTGTGTTGGGGAAAACACAGCCCCTCTCGCACCCATATTAGCAAGATATATTGATAATATTAAGCACCCAACCACCTCTTCAATTTGCATTCTTCTCCAGTTTGCCAGCATTGCAATTTTATAGCTGAATCAGAATAGACTTCTGCTTGAAATGCAGATTGTATTATTTATTAAGAAGCATCTGCTTGTTTTTCAGAGTCTTGAAGGTCAGCAGACTGCTGTAAGGACATGAAATTAGATTTTCTTTACGTTAATCATCTTAAACCAATTCTTAGAATATTGTGACAATGTGTAAGGTCATGTTAACACATTAAAACCATGTTCTTTTATCATGTAACGGTCACACAGCAAGCTCTGATTTTTGCCCAGTTCCCTGATTTTCCTGGCTTATTGGCGGCCAAGTCATTGTGTCTATTTCAAAATCTCAGATGTAATGTGAGACTGATGGTTTTTCCGTTCATTGTGCTGTGCCAAACAAGACCTTTTAACCTTGTGGCTTATTGCTTTTAGTAAATCTCAGCAAATGCTCTGTTTAAAAACTAATTTACTCGAGTCATGACTCATAGGACAAAACGCTGCAACTCTTAAATATTTAATTGTGGAGATGTGAGTGAATGAAAGAATGTGGGAGCACTGCAGTCCTGATCTGAGTCCTGTATAAAGTTTAGCACAGCTTGGTCTCAAAAAATGCTGTGACTAGGGCTGTGAAACGATTAATCGCATCCAAAATAAAAGTTTGTGTTTACGTAATATATGTGTTTGTAGTGTGTATAATTATTTTGTATATATAAATATGTATATATTTATGAAAAATGTGTTATTAATATATTAAATATTTATATTTATGTATAATATTAATTTTGTATAAATATATATGAAGTATATATATATATATATATATATATATATATATGCAAATATTTCTTAAATATATACATGCATGTGTGTGTAATTATATATACAACATAATTATACACACTGCACACACATATACTATGTAAACACAAACCTTTATTTTGGATGCGATTAATTGCGATTAATCGTTTCACTGCCCTAATGCTGTCCTTTGCTTGCAACACACACACACACTTTTATAAGATATGAACAATCTCCTAGGTCTGTGCATCTCTTTGAGTTCTGTAGGTAGAATAATGGTCCAATCAAAGACATTTTTCTCTCAAATTTGGCACTTGAATGTTCACTTGCTTATGTCTAATGCAGATTTTTTTAATGTATGTTTGTTCATCGGTTATTGCTATAGTTATTTGGAAGGTGGTCTGAAATTATTACTTTTGATATTTTCTTTGTAAGTTCTTTGGTAAGTTCGGTTTAGTCAATGACTGACTGGGCAGCAAAGCAGCAGCTTTTAGTTTCAGACACAGGCTGCATCCTAAAACTTTGGCTGCTGACTTGTTGCCTTGCTGCCTAAAGCCTAGTTCACACTACATGATTTTAAGCCCGATTTGCAAATCGTTGAGCTCGCCGACAGGTCAGGGTGTTATCGCGTGCAAATCGCACCTCACAAAACAAAATTAGAGAGAGTTTTGAGGATAACTAAGCAAATGTGCCATGTTTATTTTTGTCATGGATCGAAATACACAGGATTGTAGGATATCAAAGGCAGGGAAGGAAACATCAATGCTTCTTTCAAAAACTGGTCAGATGAAGGTATCTCTGGAAATAGGAAGTTAAGCTAGCATTGTCTTCGGACAATCCTTGATACCTTCTGACCTTGTAATGCAGCATTTATCAGCTTTTGGACACAGTCACAGTCTAGCAGTGCTGAACTTGGTCCTCCACACGTTCAATGCACCTGCAGTTTGTTAACAGTTCAGCAAGATAACTCGGATGACAGGAAGACAGAAGTCAGCCAGAAAGTGTTCTCTCCGGAGCACTGACCTAGGAACTGTACAGAGAGGTTCTGACAACACATATCTCATAAATTCTGTCTATTTTTATGTCTGTCTGGATATCTATAGGGCATAGTGAACTGGGTCGTCTGTAATGAAATGTAACCTACGTACCTGAGGAGGAGGGTGAAATATTTCCTACTGACTCGCCGGCAATAATATAGATAATAAATGTCAAGTTTGAAAATGTGGCCATGCTGAGCTCAGTGTATTCAATGTAAATATCACACCAGCACATTTTCTTCACTGTAGAGGAACAGTTTATTAGTTTTTTTTACTATACACAATAAATGACAAACAAACTTGAAACTAAGTCCTATGAATAAAAGATTTACACTTGGATAAAGTGATTCATGTGTTGACCATTAATTTTCAGATTTTATTTTATTGTTTAATATTTTTAAAGGGACAATTTGTACTTTTTAAGTATTTTATCATCTCAAATTAATATTGTCATTCATAAATATCTCCTCAATGGTGTACAAATACTTCTGCCAATGATCTGACTTATCCTCGTAAACAAAGAATTTATTATCTTTATATACATGGGACGGGTAGGTCCACAGAGGCTTCCATGTAGTACCGCCATCTTGAAAAACTATAATAGCAGAGAGGGACAAAAAGTACTAGGCCAATGCGTTTCCACAGGGTGTTTTCGTTAGGAGCCTACGTCACGTAACTGAAAGCACCAGTTATTTTTAATGGCGGACCATACATATGCTGAGCCAAAGGAGAAGAAATCCTTGTCGCCAAAAAATTTAGAGATGATATCTAACAATGCACGTACTTCAGAAAATATAACGAATAAAGGCGACTAAACTACTAATTATAATACAGTAGTTCATGTTTTTCAGTCAGTAATTCATACTGTAACATTAGTTTGTTTGTTGCGTCAAGTTGCAGTTTGTTTGAAATTAAAAAAAAAAACTGTTCAACTGAAGGAATACTCGACAAACTGCTATTAGAAGACATCCTGTCATAGCTTTTTGGTACATGAAAACGGCCAACGTAGATGCAACGCGCACTTAAAAAAGCTACAGTAGGTGCTGGAGAGCACCATTCGTTTGAATGCAAAATACAATCTCACCGCTATATGGGAGAAATTCCAACACAAAGTTCCTTTAAAGCTTCATTATGAGAAATAAAACATTCCTCTGTTTTGAAATAAACGAGTTGTCATTTGCTCAAATAAGTTTTCCTTGTCAATACAATACAAGCTTATTCGTTAGGTAGGAATAAAAGTGGGATAATGTGTATTTAGAACATGGTCATCATAGACAATAGTCTACTTTAAGATGATAAAAGACCCCTTCACATTCCTTTCTGTCTGTATTTATTTTGAAGTATTGAACGACTGATTGTACATCTACCTGTAGCACAGATACAGAAAACAGGCCTATCGGCAATCAACCCACTGCACACAAACAGAAGCAAAACTTGCTTCAGTGATCTCTCTGCTGCCATCTCTCTTCAGGCCTGCAGAAACACTAAGCTCATGCTGAGGAGGGTTAAAGGCTTTGGGAAGTCAGATCACAGCTCCTCACGCAAAGCCAACCTCTCCCCAGCCCCCATACTCCCCGCTGTTCCTCAAACACTCAGCCCACACAGAGCAATCCCATCATTCTCATTGCTGCTGTGAGCATTTCTTCATTTCTAGAAAGAGGGCAGGCTTCTCATTTCAGCCACTCAACTTTTATGGATGAGATCAGAACATCAAGTCAGCAACAATAGCTCAATTATTTTGCGAGTAGAGGAAACAAAGATAATGCTGGCGCCAAGAACTAAGTGTAAATAAGCTGTTCGCACTGGAGGTTCAGGCTTGTGTATTAGTATCCATGTATGATTCTAGAAAATATCTAGATTTTTACTGGAAATCTTTGTTAGCTCACTCACAGAATGGGTAGTTTATTGCTGCTTGCATCTGTGTATAAATGATACAATCATTAGTCATAGACTGATAAATCAGACTTATTAATCAACCAAAATTGTAACTTTTTGGGATCATCATCATTGACAACAAGCTTGGCCGATTTCCGATTTCTACAGACAGCCTTGGCAATAGATAATGCACTCTATAATTTTATTTCATTTTTAATTTTGAGTATATGAATAAAATAATTGTTTATTTCAGCAATTCAAAAGATTTGTACAACCCATTTACCATCAGGATTAGTATTATTATTTTGACCATTGCTCATCCTGTCTTGATATTGATTTAATCAATAAGCCCAAAATTTGCAGGAGTCTTATTTACCTGTTTGTTTCCTTTCCAGGGGGCCGTTTAGCGTGGTAAGAAGATGCATCAACAGGGAGACGGGTCAACAGTTTGCAGTGAAGATTGTGGATGTGGCCAAATTCACCTCAAGCCCTGGCCTCAGCACAGAGGGTAAGACACGTCATATCTGTTATCTTCAACTGTTTTCATCTTTAGATGATGATTGTGTGGAGAATTTATCAGCTGTGATAGCCTGACTTCGTCATACTCATATTCGAGTTTGATACTGCTCCAAAGGGCTTTGATTATGAGGCGTGTCTTAACCGAACCAGGAAAAAAACAAACAAACTCTGCATTCAATTGGATAGACCTACAACCAATCAGAGCAATGCAATAAGTGACGTATGTTGATCTTAACTACGCGCACGCTGGAAGAAGTAGTAAAATATTGAGTGTTGCTTCTTTTACTTGGTCCTCCATGAGTGTGACCCATGGACTGTAAAAAAAGATGGACGACGCCCCTTCGCTCTTTTCCATCAGAGAGAACTGAAGCCGTCGGTGTCTTGATATGGCGCTGACATCTTGGTACTTGAGTTTGCACAATTGCGTTTTCGGGACCAGAGAAAATCGCGAAATCAAGGCCCCACCCTCATTCTCCCTGAATCAAATGCAAGCACATGCCCCGCACTTTTCTTAAAGTCCCCGTGAACCGGAAGTTGCAAACGATTTTTCTCCAGTGCTGTGACGTATTTCCAAGTGAAACGGAATATTGAACAGAGGGCAGGGTTTTACTCTAGCGCTCCTCCTCTCCATCTCTCGCTCATAGCAAACTAACGGTTTTAGGGGAGTGGTTAAGCGTTTCCCCACCCAAACTGTGAAACCTACGTCATCAGAAAAAGAAACCGTTCCAGACCGGAAGTAACTTTTCAGATTTTGATTAAAGATTACTAAGGTAAAACATTTTTTTAATATATATTCACTTGCATGGATTAATTGTTCACCACAAGACTAGTAATATGCGCTAACAAAGTAAATAGGTTCAATTTTGATTTCACGGGGATTTTAAGTGGCCTCTGTCTGCTTCGTTGCTCTCCAATGGTGTCTGCTGATTGCAGAACCTCGTTAAAATCAGGTAAATACAACTACTAACCACATAATCAACATTATGAAAAAACGTCTGTTGATGCTTCAGTGACTACCTCGCACAGAGAACCTGTCAATCAGAGCTGTCAATCATGATGTCACAGCACCATTTTTATAGCATCACATAACTAACTAAAAACAAACTTATTTTGAAAACAAACACTTGAAATTACATCAACGTGATAGAAAAGCAATAATGATAGTAAATGACAGAAACTATCGTTGGAAAAAGGATATGTGAAGTATAATTTAATTGTTTAGTTGGTCTCACGTCCCGTTGAATAACATGGGGAGGCGGGGTTTGTGACCTATACTAGGACCGGTCACTGGGGGGGCGATCGAGACGTTTTGGCTTCACTTTTGAGGGCTTGTGCGGCACGCTTGGTGTGTCCAAAGGAGAAATCACAACGACCACAGGGTTTTCATTGTGCCCCATCTTCTTAGCGACCATCAGAGCCAGCTGATAAATTAAACTTTTGCCGAATCCCGTAGGAAGGATGGCAAACACATCTTTCCGATCGACAAATGCCTTGATTGCATGCAGTTCTCTGTTCTTCTTTTAAAATTAACGGGCCGTCGATTTCTTTTTCAACAGACGCAATACCGAAATCTATACATCTCAATTCTCCAGCTGCTGTCATCCATGAGCAAAACCCATAGACTGTAGAAAAAAAAAAGTTTTTTGACCACCCAAGCACTCTTTGATAAAGTGATGATTACGTAACTGTAGATCATCTGTACATTATTGTAGAGAGCCCATGCTGGCAATTTGATTGGGCCGATGATTTGAATCCTAATTACTCCTCAATGGATCAACTCCAGACCGAACCTCCCAACCAAAAAATTTTGTGGGCGGGGTTCGGGCTGGCATCCAGGCTACAGCTGTGACCTTTCCAGAGCTCAAAATACATAATCAGTGTTTTCTCATGAATAATCTTTTTGCAAAATTGTCTAAAGCTTTATGGCTGAAAATGAACCAAACTGAACGTCTGTGTTGATTTGATCAGCCACTCTCTAATCAGAACCTTTGGATAGGAAATCCTGTTCTCGTGCAAAATAAAGTCTAGATCACCAGCTCAACTTCTTAACATCTGCGGTTACAGCAACTAATACAGAATTTACTGTGGAATTGTTGATGTGAAAACAGATGAAGTGCTGCTTGGCTGTAATGTATACCATGAGTGGGCAGCAGGTGTGTTTTGCTGAGATAATGGATGGACCTGCTAATCATACAGCACTTGACATTGGGATACAGTAACCTTGAAGACCTGAGTCTTTGTACTGTAGCATGGTCTATGTGTGATGATCCCATATTTCATTTTAAAGGAGCCGTATGTAAGATTGTGGCCAAATCTGGTACGGCAATCACTTTCAAATTACTGTAGAGCAGTGCATCCCCTCTCCCTCCCCCCTGACTCGAGGTTGCCAGGTAGGCTGGAGGATCCAACATTTTTTTTTTATCCCACACGGTTGTATCTGCAGCTGTGGTAACTAGAGAAGAGCTGGCACCCCGGATGCTGCAACACTACTGACTTCATGATTGGTAAATCGGTGGATGGTGGCACATCTGACCAAAACACAACATCATCAAAAAGCTGTAAACCAGAAGCACACTTTATATTTTTATATTTCATTTATTCATTTTTACAGAAGTTGTAGCATATTGCTTTTGTATAGCTACAGAACTTGTTTGACTCATCAATGTTTTGTAAGATTGATGTGTTTATTAAGGTCTTGTAACGCGTTGTGTGGGGAAGAAAAATAGGGATAAGGTTAGCTCACAGCTGAAGTTATTGCAGAGGCCAGACAGACTCACGGAGGCGATTGGCATCTCACAACTCGCACTATATTCCAAATCTAACTCATATTAGTGATGTGTCGTTCATGAACGATTCGTTCATTTTGAACGAATCTTTAATATGACTCGGGACTATCGAGTTGTCTCAGGGAGTGATTAGTTCATCTTGTGTTACCCGCGCATGCGCATTGCGCAACATATGGATTCTGAATCTGTACTGGAAACAGAAATTAGTTCATCTCTCGAGTCTCGAGTCCGAGTCTTTCGTTCTTCCTGTCAGTCCCATTGAGCCTATGCTGTCAGACCACCGGAAAGAGGAATGATTAGTTCATTTGAGTCTTCGGGTTTGAGTCCTTCGTTCTTTAGTCACGTGAATTGTCACCGTATTGAATACCCAAATTCACAAACTTTTTACAAACTAATTCACAAACCTTTTACAAACAAGCACGTAGATGATGTATAATATAATAGTAGTTAATTAATGTACAATATATAATAAAACACACCACAGATGCATAATATAGAAAAGAGACGGACAGGGACAATAATAAGGAATAAGGAATAATGGACGTTAATGTTTATTGAACATTTGTATTTTAATGCCTATATAACACAATATTCAGACGCAGTCAATAATACGAATCTAATGTTGTATTTGATGCGAGACCCGTGGCCACGTGAGAAAAGAACGACGGACTCAAACCCGAAGACTCAAATGAACTAATCATTCCCCTTTCCGGTACTGAAAGCATAGACTCTATGGGACTGACAGGAAGAACGAAAGACTCGGACCCGGCCGAACCCGAACTCGAGAGATGAACTAATCTTTAATCTTTCCGGTCCTGCTATATCGCATGGCACGGCCAGCAGACAGCACAGATCAGAGTCAGACACTGACGAGTCAACAGCTAACGTCTCGAGACATGAGAGGAGGAGAACAAACCTGATAAATATGAAGTTGCAAAGCAAAGAACGTCTCGGATCAGGAGGTGAGGTGAACTATAACAGGGTCAGACTGCATAGCCTGAACTTTAGACCCAGCAACTAATTAATAGCTAACGTTACAGTTATTTCAGTTGCTTTTGGCTTTGGCTGCATTACCCTATTATGTTATTTTTACAAATGTAATTAAGATTTTCGTAAGTACTAGATGTATGGGATATTTAACATGACATTTTAATTATATAATTATGAAATGAACGAAATGACTCGATAAAAGATTCGTTCATTTTACTGAACGAGACTCAAAGATCCGAATCAGTAAAATGATCCGAACTTCCCATCACTAACTCATATAACTGTCTGTCACACGTTCTACCGTCCACATCGTATCATGATTACTCTTGCAGTTTGTGGTCTTGCCCGCCAGAATTTTCCTCACAAATACTCTTCTAATTCAAATAAATAAGGCATTATTTATGTCTTTTGGTATGCAGTTGGCTTATTTATTAAAAATATGAAAATCGCTGAGAAGGCTGCTTTCTTTTTGTCAAAAATCGCATCTAAACTGAGAAGACACTCACAGCTCTTGAATGGAAAACGTTCAGACATACTACTTTAAAATACTGAAAGCACTCTTTGTTTATTGCTTGAAATATTTGCCTCTTTATTTACTAGCTTATGTATTTTGAAGCTATATTCTTAGGCTATTTAACATTCTTAACGTGTTCTTTTATTAATTATTTTTCAAAATATGTATAATTACACAAAGTTTTTTACTGTTATTAATATTAATTATGAAAAAAAAGTAGATCATGAGATGCCTAAAGATTCCCATCCCTACTATAAATTTACTTATTTCTCGTCTTTGTCGAATAATACAGAAGTTAAAGAACTGTAGTAATCACATATTAAATCGCAATCGCAATATTGGTTAAAAAAAATCTCAATTCGATTTTTTTCCTAAAATTGTTCCGCCCTAGATTTAATCAGCGCGATTTACTGCAGTGCTTCGTGCCGAGGAACAACTCGCGTAAAGTTGATAATCATGCGAATAACTGCAACTGCAGATTTTAAACAGAGATGGCGACAGAGGAAAAACTATGGACTGCAGCTTATATATATATATATATATATATATATATATATATATATATCAAAACAGGGGAAAAGGTCATTTTAAATTGTAATATCACAATATTACTGCTTTTACTCAATTTTTTTAATATAAAACAACTGCAGCCTTGGTTCTACTGTCTTTTTTTGTTTGTTGGTTTAGAAGAAATGAAGTGGCACACCTTTTTTTCATCTTCTTCAGTTTAGATCACACTCACTTACTGTATTTAGAGTGGACTAAAAGACTGCCTCTCACTGTTCTCTGTTTCCCTGCCACTTTGCAATGTTCCATTTTGGCAGTGGATCAATGTGAAGCTTGTCTAATTAAGGACAGGAGTGCCACACAAACATAAATGGACTTAATTCGGATGTTAATGAAGAATGAAGTTAATGAAGAAACTTAGCTCTTTTTTGAGTGGCATTTCTTTATGTAAGAGACAGAATGATCCCAGATTGACATGTAAATGAAGCTTGATTACCAAAATGTTGAAAAATAGCTAGTAGACCATCCAAACTTAGTCAGCTAACAGAACTGACCGGTAGATTCCATCTGTACAGTCCTGAGATTATAGTCTGCGAGTCTCCCTTAAAGGGTTAGTTCACTTAAAAATTATGTCATTAATTACTGTCATTTAATCACCCTCGTGTCATTCCAAACACGTAAGACCTTCGTTCATCTTCGGAACACAAATTAAGATATTTTTAATGACTTTCTGACTACCGATAGACTGACGTGAACAGCGTAGGAGACTGACGTGGAAGAGAATAAATTGTTGAATAAAGATATTTTATTTAATTTTTTTGCACAAAAATGTATTTTCGTTGCTTCATAACATTAAGGTTGAACCATGGTAGTCACATGAACTATTTCAACGATGTCTTTTCTACCTTTCTGAGGCTTGAAAGTGGTTATAAAGTTGCGGTCTATCGGTGGTCAGAAAGCTCTCGTAATTCATCAATAATATCTTCATTTGTGTTGCGAAGATGAACGAAGGTCTTACGGGATTGGAACAGAGGATTTCACTGTACTGCACTTCCTCTATCACAGTGCGGGTATGTGTAAGAATGGAAACATAGCTGTACAGTTTCAGTGTGAATTCTCTGAAGAGGAAGAATATCTTTGGGTAGGATGTTAAATATGTGAGAAAGAACTCTTTGCTCAGGGCTTTGTGTTCAGTTCAGTTTAGTTTATTTATCCCTTAGGAAATTGGTTTTGCACAGGTGCTACACATCACAAAACGCACATGGACTTACATGAAACAAAAAGAAACACACATGGTTACAAACTATTCAGCATTAAAATGGCAGTTGGTATGAATGAGTTCTTAAACCTCCTCGTTCTCCCCCCCATTACTCTATATCTGCGGCCAGATGGAAGGATAACAAACTCTTTATGCAATGGATGTGATGGGCAATTGATTATTGAAAAAGCTTTTTTGGCAACTCGTTTTTTAAAAATGTCTTGAGGCAATATCTGTTGAACTCCAATCACTTTAGAAGCAGTCATAATCAGCTTAGTCATTCTATTCCTATTTGACAGGTTGATACATTCAAACCATACAATGTCACAGTAAGAAATTACAGATTCGATAAAACTCCTATAAAACAGTGTCATTAACACAGAACACACTTTAAACGAGTTCATTTTTCTCAGAAAAAACATACGCTGCTGGACCTTTTTACAAATGGCATCCGTATTGGCATTAAAATTTAGTTTATTATCGATAATTGTACCCAGGTATCGATATTCGTCCACAAACTCAATATCCTTTCCGTTTATAACAGTAGGAGAGACAGGGATGATCGATTTTCCAAAGTCTATAATCATGTCTTTGGTCTTCGTTATATTTAAATTTAGGTTACACTCTGCACACCAGGAGACAAAATCCTCCACCACTGGACCATGAGATGTCTCCTCATCTGCAAGGAGACTCACAATCACCGTATCATCTGCAAACTTTAACATATACCTATTGTCAAATGTGCTCCTGCAATCATTAGTATATAAAATAAAAAGCAAAGGGGAAAGAACGCACCCCTGAGGTGAACCAATAGAAGAACTTAACTTGGAAGAGAGCAAACCATTGACTCTCACACACTGGGTTCTGTTAGATAAAAAATGTACGATCCATCCTACCAGGTTAAGATCAAGGTTAAAAAATCTGACTAGTTTATCGGCTAACAAATGTGGCTTAATTGTGTTAAATGCGGATGAGAAGTCGATAAAAGCTAGCCGTGCCCTTGTTTTTGGGGTCTCCAGATGTTGAGCTACCAAATGTACAAGAGTAATTATGGCATCCTCAACACCCCTCCCCGCTCTGTACGCAAACTGAAGTGGATCCAAGTTGTCTTCAACATTTTTCAGTATCTCTATTCTCATAATTTTTTCAAATGTTTTCATCACAAGGGAGGTAAGGGCTACCGGTCTAAAATCATTTAAAACCTTCGGACTCCTACACTTCGTTATCCCAGTCCACTGCTAAACCTCTGTCTCATGTCTCCTGAGTTTCACAGTCTCGGCAAACACTCTGCCCACCTCCCATCTGTCTTTCCTCCTATGTGGGAGAGAACACACTCATGATGGTATTTCAGAATCTACTGTAAAACCCATGAAACTCAGTGACTAAAATGACCTTTTTCACTGTGTTACCTTTCAAATGTGTATTCCTCTCTGAGTGCAGAAAAGAAGAAACTCAATGAACTTTGCCTCCCTGTGGTTTTTGTCACACACAACCTCGCTAGTGAAACAGGGGTTGGACAATGAAACTGAAACACTGGCCAATGTTGGAGGTTTCACATCTATATGCATGGCGGCCAATCTTCAGAGTGAAGCACGGGTGGATCAGTGATGGTTTGAGCTCCAATATCATGACAATCCTGATTGTATTTGATGGACACGACACTGCCGAGGACTACCAAACCCTTCTGGAGGATCATGAGCACCTGATGCTCAAACCGTGTATCAGCATGATCATGCACCAACACACACAGCAAGACTTGTGACAGAAGAGTTTGATGAAGATGAAAGTGACGTTGAACATCTCCCATGGTCTGCACAGTCACCAGATCTGAATATTATTGAGGTGTTTTGGAGGAGCGAGTCCACCAGCATCATATAGTGACCTGGACACTGTTCTGGAAGAGGAACGGCTCATAATCCCTCTGGTCACTGTGAAGGACTTCTATCTGTCAATTGGTGCTGTATTTGGATGTTTCAGTTTCATTGTCCAACCCCTGTAGGACTCAAGCTTCTCTTGAAATAACTGAAGCAATGACAAGGACACAGATTTTAAACTGAGTGAAACTTAAGCTACTCTCAAATTACATCATTTTGCAATACATGGGTCATGGGATACACAATACAAAATTATTTGACAGTTAAGATTAATTAAATGTGATTTATTGTCAGCCAACCGTAAATGTCAATTCATAAATAAAATAACCATTGCACAGAATAAGAACAATAAACAAAGGTAAACAGTCGTAGACAGAGCGTGTGAAAGGCTGGGCAAGGCTTACACCTTTCCACCGTTAATTTGACTATAAATTAGAGATGAATCCTTATTAAAGTTACAAAAGCTATTCAATTGAAATGTTCCTATTTTTGTTTTAGGAGTTTCCAACAACAGTTTAACGTGCATGCAAGGATAAAAAAAACAACACTTTATTTGTCTTTTGCATTTAAATATGCATTTATTTTTAACTGATTTGCTCAACGACTCCCAAATGATTCGTTCGACGATTCATTTTCCCAAACACTTCATTTGAGTGACGCGAATCTGCGGCGATTGGTCAAATGACCCAGTCAGTTGTTATTGGTAAACCGTAGGCAGAGACTGTCGGCAAAGGAACGCCCATAACCAGGATTATAGCTTGTCAAGTGTTGAAAAATGTATATAGTGTTTGAACAAACGTGTCAGAAAAAGTGCACTTTCCACACGGTCCCTTACTCGCGTCTCCGTCAAGAGCTTTCCTGGCGAAACTCACATTGTGGCGGCTTTTGAGGGGCAGTGCTTATTATATAGAGTGAAGTCATATTTGGCTAAGTCATTTAGGAGGTAATTGCCATTTTTCAATGAATGTCTGGTGAATATCAAAAACAAAACTAACTTTACCCCGCTTAGAAGCTGTGCGGAGTGTACACAACACACACAACACAATATAACTATATTGTGCATGCTACAGAAAACATAACAGCAAACATTATTAATAATACTTACAGATTGTGATTCGGAGGAGGACGAACCTGATCCATATACACTGGATACTGAGCCCTCCTTCAGGAACAACCGGCTTGCGAATCCACATTTGAATTCATTTAGGTTTTTGAATTTTGAATGATTCGTCATTAAAATGATGAGAACACAAGGTTCGGGCTATACTGTTGTGGTATCATTGCAAATATGAACTCTGACCACTGATTCTTCACATGCTTGTCCCTGGGCAATGAAAACAAGTGGCTGAACTGTCTTTGCAATGTAGAACACAGCGTCTTCTCGACATGATGCGATTCAGCTGAAGTATTTGAATGTGTTCTAGACGTCGCTTCAAGTCTGCGCGCGCAGTTGTTGGGAGCGGCCAATGACCTCTCTACGTCACGATGTAACAGCTAATGACTCGTTTCAAAAACAATTCATTTCATACTCAAGAGTCGACACTCACTTTTGAAAGACAATAACTTTATAAGCGGTGCACTTTCAGATATAAATCTTTGCAGGATGTTTTCATTCCCTTAGAGCTATATTCCACACTACATGAACAGTCATTTTTTTTTTTTAAATCCATGATAGGTGCTCTTTAAGAGCCGTGAGTGGTTTCCTTGAAATTTTGTTTGATTACCATTAAAAACATAGACAGCAGGTTGCTGTCCCTTTAAGACATAATGTACAGAACCAAAATTCTGATACTGTTACATATGCGTTGTCTTTCTCGACTATTACAGACCCTGTCTGCTTGAATACTCATCAAGTTGTGTTTGCAGTTTTTTCCCCCATCCTCTGTATTATGATTGACAGGTGGTAAAAAAAAAAACGCCACTAGCATTTTTAGTATCTGTGTGCCTGTATACATAAATCTGTATAAAACACTATACTGCTGTTGGCACACCCCATCGTTTTGTTTCGTCTAGACCTAGGGTAAACTAAACTGTCATCTGTGCCATATTTTGTGTTTGTAGCACCTTAAAGTCACGTGCCAGCTGCCAGCCATCTGTGACAAATCCTCTCCAAACTCTTTAAAACTCATTCTGTGTTTAGGGTCTATAAATGCACACTCTTATTTATTTGCTTGAATCCAGTGTTTTGTTATAGCTGCACTTAGGACATCAATACTCTGAAGTACGGATGCTTTCACGTACCATTGTAGCACTTACCGTAAAGCTAAAGAAAGCCCATGAGGGCCACTTAGCTCAGATTCTCTGTTACTGATGGACATAAACGACCATAAAGGTTGTATTCGGTGTGGTTTAAGTTTCCTAATGACAGATTAAGGTTTATTTTAAATGAAGCCAGTGCTCAAGTGTGTGAGTGACTATATTGAAAATTATTTGCATACACAGTGGATTTTTATGCTGATGTGAGTTCTTTCTTTCTTTCTTTCTTTCTTTCTTTCTTTCTTTCTTTCTTTCTTTCTTTCTTTCTTTCTTTCTTTCTTTCTTTCTTTCGTTCTTTCTTTCTTTCTTTCTTTCTTTATTTCTTTCTTTCTTTCTTTCTTTCTTTCTTTCTTTCTTTCTTTCTTTCTTTCTTTCTTTCTTTCTTTCTTTTTTTCTTTCTTTCTTTCTTTCTTTCTTTCTTTCTTTCTTTCTTTCTTTCTTTCTTTCTTTCTTTCTTTCTTTCTTTCCTCGTCTCTGTCTCTCTCTACCAAAGAGACTGTTTGCAGCGTTGAGCAATGTAGCCAATCACAGACATTATGTGTTGATTTCTTGAACGCAATGGCCAATCAGAAGCATTTAAGATAGACTCCCCTCACCGCTCAAAACTGACTTTTTGTTCAGTGCTGTATTCTGTATGCTGGTGAATCCTCTAATTATAACAATCAAAGTGTAGATATTATGAAAGATTCCTTATGCAGTCAGCTTCATTGATAATAACAGAGATGTGAGAGATCACGATGAACTGTCAGCTTTTTGGGAATTATTAAGGTAACACACTTTGCGCACATTCAGTCATGCCAGACCATGGACGCAGTAGCTGCTTTCTTTTATGTTAAATTAACAATGGTTTGTGTGTCAATGCTTTAATATCAAATAATTTAGGGTAGGGTCGGGTTTTGTTTACATCCATTTTATTTACTGTTTTTGGTATTTATTCAAGTGCATTTTGTTTTAACAGAGACATTGATTTTATTGTTTTTGGATGTTTTATTCATTTATTGTGGATATTTAAAATGTTTTCCATTTTTAGTGTTTAAAAGTCTTTAGAAATAAAAGTTTATCGATCTTTGTACCTGTGTGATTATGTCATTATCATTATTTTAGATGTAAATGGTCTCGGAAAGACAATATTATCGTGTATCACTATAATTTCTTGGACAATTTATCATCCAGCTAAATTTGTTATCGTGACTATGTCTCCCTATTTTCCTCTTGCCTTGGGGATTGTAGTCCAGAGCTTGTCTTGCTATGTTCCTCGGATCCTTCTTAAGTGTGTGACCGATCCATCCCCACTTTATGGATTTGATTTCAATTTGGTTATGGTCCTGGTCCATGCTTCTCCACAGGTCTACATTTGATATCTTGTTAGGCCACCAAATCCTCAGTATGTATCTGAGACAATTGTTAAAGAACACTTTTAATTTATCAATTGATTTCGTGGTTTTCCAGGTTTCACAGCCATATAATTGAAGCTTTGCTGATGCACAGCTCGACATCTTTATCAGCTCCTCCATCTGTGCTGATGTTGCTTCCCAGGTATACAAACTCGACCACATCTTCCAGGGATTGCTTCTTGACTGTGATAGGTTGGTGGGTTTTGGTGTTAAGTCTCATGAGCTTGGTCTTCCCAACATTTATCCTGTGGCCTATGTGTTCATGCAATCTGGTGGTCTTGCGTTGAATGTGTGTATGTGTTTCTGAAATCATAGCCTGGTCATCAGCAAAATCAAGATCTTCCAGTTGCTCAAAAGGGTTCCACTGTAGTCCTGTCCTTTGACCATCCACTGACATTTTCATTGTGCAGTCGATGGCAGTGAGGAAGAGGAGGGAAGGTTCCATCCGGTTCTCCGGTTCCATCGTCTCTCTGATACACCAACAATGGTTAGGTTATGTATTTCTATGGTCATTTGTGCCAATTTTCCAGTTTGGTATAGTGTTCTGACATTCCAACACACAATATTCGTTCTTGACTTCCGCTTCAGCAGACATTTCTGTAGATATTAAAAAATATAATATATGATTGAAAAATATTTTTGTTCTTCATTCCTTAAAAAAGACAATCCATCCCTCAATGCTCACCACGTTTGCTTTGTTACATCTTTGCCAAGTGCTCCGGACTGTTGGACTCACTCATTCTTATTCCATCTACTTATTCATTCCTCCAGTTTTCAGAGTCCTAGATAAGCCATCACGTGTGAGAGAGACTGCTGAACAACACAGCCCCTCTCTATATAAATTCTGGTTCTTCTGTAGCCCCCTGTCATTCACCTTGTGCTTTTTTCCCCCTAGCAAATTCTTTAAAAATGTGTGCGGTCATCCAGAGGACTGCAATCGAACATTAGTGGTTCTATTGATCTTGGGGGGGGGATTTGTCCAGAATCAACGGGAATATCGCTTCCAGGAGGCAGAGAGATGGACTCCTTTATTGAGACTCTCTTCCTCTCTACGGGAAGTCCAAAAGTCTTCACCATTGCACACGCAAACAGCCGAATGGTAAATATTGTAACCATTATCATCATCACCAATGCAGAGCTCCAGCATTGTGTTCTGCAACAAGAGGTTGTTTTGAGGTTACTGCTACCTTTTTGTTTAGCTACCCAATTTATTTAGTGCTATTTTTGGAAAAGAGAGTGTTTTGTGTATGTTTTTCAAAGTGGTATATTCAGGAAATATACAAAGAGGAAAACCTCCGAACAGCCTCTGGGAAATCCACAATTATAATTTAAAAGACCCTCCATTGCTTTTCATGTTTGCTCCTTCGCAACATTTGTATAAAGTCACTGAATCATGAAATGATTTGCTCAGAAAGCTGTAGACGCAGAGGTTGTTAGCCTGGGTGAACTGTTTTTCCCTATGGATCAGATCAGTGTGCTTTGTTTCAACCTCTTCTCCCTGAGATATCAAAAAGTCTTGCTTATTCTTTCTCTCCGGAAGCATTTAGCAACCTTCCAAAGGTTGTTTCCTTTTGCTAGAGCACTGATGAGCCAGCCTTAGATTACTTTTTTACTATACAGAGACAAGCAAATAAAAAAAATCCTCAAGGTACTTTCTCATTCAAGTTAAAATATTTATGATTTACTTTTGGTTAATGTCACATCAGTTTCTAGGTCAGAGTGTTTACTGTTTACTGTTGTAGTTACGATTAATCACATAGTTCATACCACATTTATCTTGTTTAACACATTCATTGTGTCGTCATTTGCTGTATCCAGAAAGGTAAACCATCTGATTGAAGGGTGATTCTCACAAAACTGCATTTTCTTCAAGCTTATTTCAGTTAAATGTAGGTGTCTTTTCAAATAAGGACACTCCAAGAGGACACCAAATAACCAAATGATATAAGGAGTCCATATAATTCATAAATGTGTGCACACCTAAGGACCAAGTATATATATATATATATATATATATATATATATATATATATATATATATATATATATATATATATATATATATATACAGTATATACATGTTTGTTATTAAATTATTTTAAGATGATAAGCTATATATGGTATAGATTTACTACAGTGTATATATGTATATATATATATATATATATATATATATATATATATATATATATACAGTATATCGTACATGGTGCTAAAGCCATGCATCTGTAACCCATGCCAGCGGTGGGGTGGACACCACCACACTTTCCCTCTGATTATTACAACACTTGGAAGACAATTAGGGAGACAATTTTTAATTAATCAGCCAACCTGCCTCTAAAGATTGAGAGATGGAGCCAGAGGATACAACAAAGAGAGAAGGACCACTTTCTAGGCCTTTGCTGACGATCATTATTAGGCCAATGCCTTAAAGATTAGGTCAGATGTACCCATGTCCATGCTGACTTTTAATTGTTCTCATCTTAACCTCTGTCTCATTGATGTTAGATTATTACAGTACATTTGTTGTAACTAATTAGAGATGTTTGTATCAGCAAACATCTCTAGCTCATGGCTGAGTTTTGGAGTTAAAGCAAAAGTATAAACATTGGCCCATAATTATATGTTCTGCCCTCAAAATATTTTGGAACATGTTTTGATTTATCCAGTATATCTAACTGTTTCTAACCACCTCTTTTTTTCTTGGATGTGATAAGAAGTGTATTCAACAAGGGCCTTAGGAACGAATGAACCATGGACTGAGGGTCTTTTTACTTCCTTGTCACAAATTGTCCCCACCATAAATCCCATAAGTCTACTCAGAGCTGACTCAGCCATGACACATCTTTAACTGAACACCTCTCTTTACTGTATGTGTGGAATTATTCTGAAGCTTGGCACCCCAACAAAGAATTGTGAAATATGGATTTCCGTTATTACTAAATGAAAAAAAGATGCTGAATTGATTTTTAGATCCTCCTGTGCCTTTCAAGTCATAAATCAAAATTTTCGATGGGGCTTTTCTCAAATGTAACATCTAGTCTTTTAGCGTTATAGCTGTAACAATGCTTTTTTTCAGAATCAGGAGATAATTGTCAAGACTTTTTGCATGTTGTGGTGACAGTAGAAGCTTCCAGTACAGGAAGATTAGTAAAATAGAAAATAAAGATGAGTGAATTATAATAGTCCTCTCAGCAGTGCAAATTGTCCTAGTATTTATGCTCTAGATTCAAATAGAATAAAACTATACTATTTCTACATTATATTATTCTATATATTTTTATGCTGTTTTATCAAATATACAATAAAACTTGCATTTATAAAAGTATATGTAGGCTCGATATATATGTTTTACTTTACTAGTCAGTGAGAGTCAGATAAAACTGAGTAGCTGTTTTATTTACTTGCAAAAAATGGAGCTTGTCAAGTATTAATATTGAATTAGAGTTTCTGTTTACCAATACTGGCCTGAATAGCAGCTCTCCAGGGGCTGAGAGATCATGGGAGGTGTGTGTTTGCTGTATATGTGTGTCAACAGCTGTGTTGTGCTGTCAGAGCCATGGATGCCACACTGTGCATGTGGATGTGAAACTCAGTGAGTCCCCCATCAGCACATTTGAATCACATGCTGACTGCAACTTTTTCTCACTCTATTTAAAAATAAAAGAGTGACTATGTTAACAGCCTCTGATTTGTCTCTACATGACGTGAAATCCATGTCGGTGTGCACAGGTTGAGCTTTAGAGTAAGATGATGTCAGTTTTTTTATATATATATATATATATATATATATATATTGTGTGTCTCTGCATGGCGTTTTTCCTTTATCTACGGTCACTTATATGAAGGATATATCCCGGGGCTTGATTTTGACCAATCTATATATATATATGTACATCTTCAAGGCTCTCACTGATGGAAGGAGGTTTTGGCTTAAAATCTCACGATACATGGCCCGTTCATTCTACCTTCAACACGGATCAGTTTTCCTGTCCCCTTTGCAGAAAAACAGCCCCAAAGCATGATGTTTCCTCCCCCATGCTTCACAGGGTGTTCTTGCGATGCAACTCTGCATTCTTCTTCCTCCAAACACGACGAGTTGAGTTTTTACAAAAAAGTTTTATTTTGGTTTCATCTGACCACATGATATTCTCTTTATCCTCTTCTGGATCATCCATATGCTCTCTGGCAAACTTCAGACGGGCCAGGACATGTACTGGCTTAAGCAGGGGGACATGCCTGGCACTGCAGGATTTGAGTCCCTCTCGGTGTAGTGTGTTACTGATGGTAGCCTTTGTTACTTTGCTCCCAGCTCTCTGCAGGTCATTCATCAGGTCCCTCCGTGAAGTTCTGGGATTTTTGCTCACCGTTCTCATGATTATTTTCACCCCACGGGATGAGATCTTGCGTGAAGCCCCAGATCGAGGCAGATTATCAGTGGTCTTGTATGTCTTCCATTTTCTTACAATTGTGATTTTTTTCACACCACGCTGCTTGCCTATTGATTCACTCTTCCCGGCCTGGTGCAGGTCTACAATTTTCTATGGTGTCCTTCGACAGCTCTTTGGTCTTGGCCATGGTTGAGTTTGGAGTGTGACTGTTTGAGGCTGTGGACAGATGTCTTTTATACAGATAACTGGTTCAAACAGGTGCCAATAATAGAGGTAACAAGTGGAGGACAGAAGAGCTTCTTAAAGAAGTTACAGGTGGTTTGTGGGTGACCAAATACTTATTTTCCACCATAATTTACAAACAAATTCTTTAAAAATCCTACAATGTGATTTCCTGGATTTTTATTTTTTATTTTGTCTCTCAGTTGAAGTGTACAGTACCTACCTACGATGAAAATTACAGACCTCTCTCATTATTCTAAGTAGGAGAACTTGCACAATCAGTGGCTGATTACTTTTTCTGAATACTTTTTGGCCCCACTGTATGTCTATTAGCACTGAAGACATCTACTGTATATATATATATATATATATATATGAAGAGTTCAAATGCAAAAGCCTCTAAGTGCCATATGAAATTTTCTTCTAAAATGACCATTTTTATCAAGCTTGTATGTTTAAGTTCAGTAATTTCACTTAAATGGCAATGAAGATTACCTATTAATTGTCATTTAAGTGAAATTACTGAACTTAAATATACGAACTTGATAAAAATGGTCATTTTAGAAGAAAATTTCAAATGGCATTTAGAGGCTTTTGCATCTGAACTCTTCATATTAAGTGTTTGTTTTTCTTCTAAACGTCCACAGGGCCAAACATGCTCCTAGTTGAAGAAACATTCACTGAATGTGTCAAAATGTGTCAGCGCTCTCCACACAGTGTGGGTTTGAGTGTGTAGGCTATCATTTAGAAATGAGCTTCAAATGATTGCCATACAGTTGATAACTGGCTGTTATTCAGAAAGACGTTAATTTGGACCTTCAAACTCCTCTTTCAGAAAGACATATGTTCCACTTTTGTTTAAGAGGATACAGAAATAGCCCAGTTGTAAAGCAGAAGGGCTTTACTTCTGCTATCCTCTAAAAGCATCACTTAAGTATCTTTCTCAATTTCCCAGAACTGTTTATATCCTTCCTCATCACTGATCTGTTCTCCTGTCTTTGACTAACTAGTTTGAGTGTTTGTTTGAGATATTTGACAGCAGTGTGGTGAATGATTTTAAAGCTCTGTGCTTTGGTTTTGGGGGGGCTGGTTTGGATGTCATTTTATAAAAGCTTTGCGGGTCATTTGGCTGGTTAGTGGAACACAGCGTCAGGTGGCTCTCTGATACTCTGTTTGATGGATCACTGTTTACTTGGGTTAGTGACAGCACTGGTGTGAAGGAGAGAGGCCACATATGCTTCAGTCTTGGCCCAGCATAAATAAAATGCTCACAGACTTCCTACGGTTTGTTCACACAAAGTAATTACATGACATGTCTGCAGTTTCATTCCAATTGGCCAACTTTACTCAACTTTTAAGAGTCAGGTTGCAGAGATCTTTATTAGTCCCCCAGGAAAAAGCATCCTGGAATAATGCAAGGAATACTTCTTTGGAAGGTCTCATAAGTGGATTAGCAAAAATGTGAGAGGTTTATGGCATCAGATTCGCTGGTGCACTCAACAGCAAGTAAACTAGACTAGATACACTGCTTTTTTAAATGTATTTTTCATATAAATAATCTCTGCTTAATATTTTAGACAAATTGAAATTCTCGGCTACACACATTTCTGTAGTAGATTGTTCTTCTTGTTTAAGCAGAAAGTTCATAATGTGTCCAGAGTTGTCTGCTGATTGGTCCAGGCATTTGCATTCAAATGAGTTGCCTATTTGCTTGAAGGGATTTTCGACTTGTAAATTTAAGGATTGAGATTTACGGTAGGGTTATTGCTATTGGTAAGTGATGCTAGTTAAAATAAATAAAATGAACCAACATTGTAATGATTTAATGTGCTTTTAATAGGTCATTAAGTTTCCCAAAGACTGTCATTAGACTCGTTTTTTGAGCCTTGATTCATTTCTGTAAATCAGTTTAAACTGTCGGATTGATTCAATGATTTGTTTGCAAAATGTGAAAAAGTCTCTGCATGTAATTTTCATTTATTAAAACATTTGAGTAATATATATATATATATATATATATATATATATATTACGCTGTGTAGAAAACACTAGTAAGTAGGTAAACTGTATTTATATAGCACCTATCTGAGATAGAAATCACAAAGTACTTTACATTTCAGCTGCTTTTTAAAAGAATCAACAGATTCGGCCACATGCAGCGACAGTGGCAGGGCGTTTCAGAGTTTGGGGGCAAGGCAGATCCCCCAAGTTTTAAAGTTGGTTTTGGGGAGGTTTTGACCTGAGGGCCGCAGATCAGTGGCGCCTCCAGAAATTTTTCGTAGGGGTGGCCAGATGGGGCCAGTTAAAATCTTGGGGTGGCACACCAAAACTACAGTATAAACCATAATTTCAGAATTCTTTTCTACTGTTGTAATAAACCAGCCTGTAGAAAACTATCAGAAAGACTTAAGGAAACTCCTACTGATATACTTTGGTTTATTGTGTAATATTTAATGTTACTAATGATATTAGTAGGGCCCAACTAATATATATTACATTGTATGTAATGATATATATTATATTATATATAAGGGTCCTTGCCCCACAGCAAATTTCCAGATACTTACATAATTGTGATGAATTTAATCATTTTTAAGTTATTAGTTTGCAGTGTAACATTACAGTTAACACCTTTAAATATTACATAAATGTATTATGAATTTTTAATACACTTAATGAGTGTATACATCAGCAGCAAAAAGTAATTCTTGAAAAAATCTGCACAGTAATTTTATAAAATCTAAATATGTTAATAAAAACAAATTACTATTAGTTCTCTTTTAAAATTCAATCAGGCAATCATGTCACAATTTTATATTTATATATTACTGTCAAGAATTCAGAAGTGCATAGCCTAAACTACAAATAAATTATATACAATTAAATTATGCTTATTTAAAATGTATTGAGCAGGCTAGGTATAACAAAATATATTGGCTTTTAATAATATTTCAGTGCGCAAACCCATGATTGAGCCCGTTCTTGCATGATTACATGAAAAACATCGCGGGTGCAGAATGATGTGCTCAAAGCAACATGGAGTCACAGTGTGCAGCAGCACTGCGCTTCATAAATGTGCATTTAAAAGCTCATGTCACAAATCGAAAAAATGTTGAGCACACAAATCCAAGTGCGATTTGTTCCTTTGTTTCACGGTTATTGTGCGTTTGATGCCGATTCATAATCCTTGTGATATGTATGTGTGATCTAACAGAACACGCCGGTGAGTCGCTTAAAAACCGCAACAAACTCCAAGAAAATAAAGTAATTTTATGCGAATATACAGACTTTTATCTACAGATCATGCATTTATAATGTCAATATATCATATTGGAGAGAGTTTTACCGTGCATCCAAGAGGCACGCGTGCTGTTTGAATATGAATGGAGGATGATGACAGTCGCAGAGGAGGGAAAACGAGTTTATACTTTAATGATGTAAATATACTTCTGTACCTCACATTAAGCTATGGAATGACTTCAGATGACTTTGTCACCCAAACTGACGTGAAAAAAGCGGGAGGCGCCGAAAAGCGCGCTGTTTGCATCCCCTGTCCAAACGTGGCAAAAAACACACCTAAAAGCTGCTGTATACCATTTGGCACTTAAAAAGCACGTCACGACACATAATTCCCCGTCTTCTTTTACTTAAGAATATTTTTGACTTATTTATAAAATGCATAACTGATGCTACAAAAATTAATACTGGCCATTGGGGTGGCCAATGGGGTGGCCAGGAGTCGGCCAGGGGTGGCCATGGCCACCCCTGGCCACCCCCTGGTGGCGCCATTGCCGCAGATTGCAGGAGGAGGATGAGGGGGTCAACAGGTTTGTGATGTACTGGGAGGCCTGTCCATGTAGTGCTCTAAAAGTCACAACTTAAATTTTATAATAAATTCTATGTTTGACTGGAAGCCAATGGAGTGTGGATAAAACCAGTGTAATGTGTGTCCTTCTGTTGGTGCCTGTTAAAAACCTGGCTGCAGCGTTTTGCACTATTTGGAGACGACTCAACGAAGATTTGTTAAAACAAGTAAAAAAACAGACAATTATAATAATCTAAACAATAATAAATAAAGGCATGAATAATCATCTCCATGTCAGCTTTGGACAACCATGCTCTCAATTTCGAAATATTTCTCAAATGATAAAAACTGTTTCTGCACCTTGAGTTTATGTACCTTAAAATACTGTACCTTGATTATTTTTAACTTGATTGTTTAATTTATTTTGTCCTTTAAGCAGTTTGAATCTTTCTACATGGCAAATATATAAATTGAGATATTTCATAAAAATATAATTTAAGATGGATATTGTCTAATCTATGTTTAATGTCAGTAGTGGCCTATAGTTCACATCACACTAGCTGGCTCTACCGCTATCAGCTCATCTGTGTGTTGTGTTTTACTCTTTAAGATTATACCGTTTCTTTGAGAGTGTCTTTGATAAGGTTAAGTATCTTTGGCCAAATGCGGGAGTGAGTCCAATAAATTATTGTTCCGTGTGTTTACGGAACATAACTTGCTCCTGAAACTGTGATGATTGACATCGTGGTAACCATAGCAAAGTTCTGGCATCTTGTGTGTTTGGTGTCCAGCAACAAAATGCTTATATGTTCAGTCGACGGAGGCATTGTGTTTTGCTTATACTTCTAATAAATTAGCCATGTCTATTTATAAGCATCATTTTGGGCTTGTTTTTCAGTTTGGCTCATAAAGCACTCGGGTTTATGGGTTATTAAAGCAAAAGTGTGGGGTGTGATATTTTGGTCTTATTTTCAGAATGAAACATTTGAAGTCATTTCAGTTTATTGTGGGCTTGTTTTTTTTCTCTGTTTTCTAACAAGATCTGGCAACACAAACAAGTCAAGGCTTTTACCACTTTCCCTGTGATGTCACATACAGAAGAGAGAAACATCTCTGATACACGTTAAAAAACGCCATCAACAAGTAGTTGTTCAGTTCGTTTCATACACAATGCATTGAATTTTTCAAAAGCGGTTTTCTAAAATGTTGGCAGTAGAATGTGGTTGTCACTCCTGTAAATGATTTAACTGTGCGTGTACAGAACAGGATTAAGCACTAAAAGGTGAATGGACATCTCAGTTTGGCTGCAGTGTGTACATGGCCTTTGAGTTCATAGAAAGTAAAGCTCTGTCATTACAACAGTAAACAACAGTGACCAGTGGGAGGGTGCCTGAACAAACAATGACCTTTCATTCATCACAATGGGTGTTATTATCATTGCTGTGTTTCTTCCTCTTTTGATTCTTCAGGTTCAGCAGCACTGTGCACCTTAGGGCTTTTGTCATTTTTATGGCTGCCAGGAAGACATTGTGAAGCTATAAAAAGCATGCTGGGACTTCTAGCCTTTACAATTTTATATGATACTCTCATAATGACGAAATATATACATGCATGCCTGCATATGATATTTCATACACAAATATAGGCATTAGGCATTAATAAAACAATACATTAAGCTCTTTGATTCTTTGATTATTGAATCAATTCAATCTGCAATATTTATCCACATACTAAAAGACTTCATGAGCCATCATCCTAACTAATCAGTGAATCATTGGTTTGAATCGATTCATTTAAACCGTTTCACTGCAGAAATGATTATGAATCAAATTTACTAATTCTAATGGTTATTTTGCTACTGATATTTTAATTAAAAACTCTTTCTTAACAGTCTCATTCTTACAAGTTGCAAGATAAGATAGCAAAACTATTCTAACAAGTCTTAAACGTAATGACCAAATGAAAGCACATTAAGATTTAACATTTCTGTAATCGTAATGTTGCTTAATTTTGTATTGGCAGCTGCATATTGGCAGCTCAAGAGTGAAAGCCACTGGAACTTTAAACTTTTGTCTCAGTTTGTCACTCTCAGATTTTAGTTGGTGATAAGATTTTTTTTTTATTATCTTTTTTATTTATATGGAAGTCCTCATCTTGAGGTTCAGGTCAGGGCAAAATATCTGGACTGTCTGCAACCTTCAGAACTCTCATCTGCTTTCAAAGAGATTGCCACACATTTCATTCTTTATGAAGCAAGATAGAAAGATAGAGCGGCGTCATGGTTGCCATTGAATTGAAGGTCTTTCCTGCAGTTGTAAATTGCCTGAGTGATTGTGAGAATATTTCACTCCTTTATTAGTTATGGTGCTGTGTGAGTGATGGTGCTCATTTTTCAGCAGGTATCATTTGTGTTTCACAGACTAATGTAATTTTGTGTGCACAGGTTGATTTGCCTGCTTATCTTCATAGAGTGATATATGTTCATTTTTTCCCCCATTCTTTGCTCTATAAATGGGCCGATTGCTTGCCTTCGTCTCAGTCCTCTTTATTTACCGCGTCAGGGTGACTGATTGTTTCCATATTCTCCTCGGTGCCTCTGTGTCTCATATGTGCTATATTGGAGTAGGAGGACATTAAATGTTAATGCAGTTAAAAGAGAAGCACATTTCTCCACAACATTCAAACGGTTAATGTGCAGTATATCATTCCCTGGTGTAAGGAATACCCCCAGAATAGCTGATTGAGACGCTGACACACTGACGCTCTGACACACAATCTGTTAAAAATACTTTGCAACAGACTTGAATACTTCAAATGTTTTAATTGTTGTTTGCACAAATGTGGTACTTTGCATAAACTGGATATCACAGAAAGCATTGAAGCTATTTACGCATAACTATGTCATGATTTTGCATCATTCCACTTCAAGTGGCTTTGTGCATGTAAATGACTGAAAAATGGTAATGCATAATAAGGAGTACTCAAAAAGAAAATGTTGTAATCATTTATTCATCCTTCTTTTGTTCCACCCAGACCGATATGACTTTCTTTTTAATGATGTTAGGCAGTGACGAATGGGAACAGATGATGGGAATGGGAACAAAAAAATATTATTTTATTTATTCATATTTATATACATTGATTTATTTTATTTACTTAGTACTGTATATATAATAAGTAACCTGGTCTTTATTTTAGAAAATATATTGTTGATTCCAAGTGCTCATTAGTGCATCCAAGTGTAGTGTTTATTTTCTTTTTTAATTATTTAAAAAAAAAAATATTTGTGTAATAAATACTGTAGTCTATAATAGGGTTACAGAACTGAATCAAGGATATTTTGCTAAATTATAAATCTTTTCCCCAAAATTTCCCAAACTGATTTATTTTGAAATCAGTCATTTCAATGGTTTTAGAAAATATTAAATAAAATTGTAATTTTATTGCAGTAATGTTTTGAATGTTTTATACCATATTTAAATTAAATTGTTATATCAGCTTAATTTCAACATTTAAAAAAAAAACAAATTGATTGGAGACTAATTTAAACTAGCCTAAGTAGTAGAGAATGGAATCAAAATTATTAGAAGAGCAGGGAACAGGAGAAAGTTGCAAGCCAGATCTGAATTCTTGTCATCCATATTAGCACCACTGTTTGACGTGTAAAGACATTTGTTCTAACCACTAGACCGCAGGTTTGTCGTCGTGATGTACTGCCCATCACTTCAAAACGCACATTCTCACGCACAGTGCACAGTGCAAAACAAAGCACGCCTGAGTCCAGCGGGACAGCATAAGGTCAGCAGTGCGAGTGTGTTTGTGTTTATCTGTCATGAGTGGGATTGTTCAGGTGCTGGACGTCTGCTGTCAGCTCTCCTTCCTGCTGGAGCCAGCCAACATGTTTTATTCCTGCATCTCAGTAAGCCCTCAAGCCGTAAAATGTGCATGTGTCGCCGATTTTGTTGTGAGAAATTTGGCCGTTTGTAGACACCAATTGTCATGGGAATGTCCCAGGGTAGACTCCGTTAGAGGAAGCTGAATAGAGATCGAGAGTAGAGAGTGTCTGGAATGTGTGGGAATGTTGTGCCAAACTTCCAAACCAAGCTGCCTCTTCTCCGTGAGTAAATCTCACCCTCTGATTTGAAAGATTTTCCTCTTCGAATAATCGAGTTGAATTTCAGATTGCCCTTCCATCATATTAAAGGTACACATCGACTCCTCATGAGTGTCCCAGATTTTCCCATTAGTCCCTAAGCACCCCACAGTTGAAACACAGGCTTTAAACAGCTGGAGCAGATGGAAGAGGTGCTGCACATTTAGATAATTGCAACTGAATAAACACAACATAACTTAAGTACAATGGAAACTTTAGAGCCAATTTAATTAATTATTTTTTGACAATGTAGTATAAGCTAAGAATGTAGTATAATAAGCTACAAGACATTGTACCCTAGAGATTTTAACAATTGGAATATAACTTTATTGCACATCTACACTCAACTAAAGGATTTGGAACACCTGTTCAATTTCTCCTTAATGCAATTATCTGATCAACCAATCACATGGCAGTTGCTTCAATGCATTTAGGGATGTGGTCCTGGTCAAGACAATCTCCTGAACTCCAAACTGAATGTCAGAATGGGAAAGAAAGGTGATTTAAGCAATTTAGAGCATGGCATGGTTGTTGGTGCCAGACGGGCCGAGTCTGAGTATTTCACAATCTGCAAGTTACTGGGATTTTCACGCACAACCATCTCTAGGATTTACAAATAATGGTGTGTAAAGGGAATAACATCCAGTATGCGGCAGTCCTGTGGGCAAAAATGCTTTGTTGATGCTAGAGGTCAGAGGAGAATGGGCCGACTGATTCAAGCTGATAGAAGAGCAACTTTGACTGAAATAACCACTCGTTACAACCGAGGTGTGCAGCAAAGCATTTGTAAAGCCACAACACAGACAACCTTGAGGCGGATGGGCTACAACAGCAGAAGAATCCACCGGGTACCACTCACCTCCACTACAAATAGGAAAAAGAGGCTACAATTTGCAAGAACTCACCAAAACTGGACAGTTGAAGACTGGGAAAATTGTTGCCTGGTCTGATGAGTCTCGACTTCTGTTGAGACATTCAGATGGTAGAGTCAGAATTTGGCGTAAACAGAATGAGAACATGGATCCATCATGCCTTGTTACCACTGTGCAGGCTGGTGGTGGTGGTGTAATGATGTGGTTAGTGCCAAGTGGGCATCGTTTAAGTGCCATGGCCTGCCTTAGCATTGTTTCTGCAACATGACATCATGACTTTTGCGTAAACATACACGCCATATTCAAATCAAGTGGTGTGTTATCTATATGCATTTTGAGCTATCCACGTGTATGTACACGCCGTTAAATGTCCGAGCGAAACGAAGCAAAATGTAGATCTACATCTGGGGAGCGATATATTTTTTTCCTAGGATGGTTGGGGAAGACTCATAAATGGTATTAACCCCAGTGACAGGTAGGTTTAGGGACGGGGTTCGGGTAGGTCATATATTTATATATACAGTAATGTAACATTAAGTCAACGGTGTTCATAAACACACTGAAGAGCGATTATGCGTGTTGATAGCACGCCAAAAATGGAAATATGAATTGGCGTGTCATACACATGCCATTTCATGAGATCAGTCTGGTTTCTGACCACGTTGATCCCTTTATGGCCATCATGTACCCATCCTCTGATGGCTACTTCCAGCAGGATAATGCACCATGTCACAAAGCTCAAATCATTTCAAATTGGTTTCTTAAACAATGAGTTCACTGTACTAAAATGGCCCCCACAGTCACCAGATCTCAACCCAATAGAGCATCTTTGGGATGTGGTTGAACGGGAGCTTTGTGCCCTGGATGTGCATCCCACAAATCTCAATCAACTGCAAGATGCTATCCAATCAATATGGGCCAACATTTCTAAAGAATGCACCTTGTTGAACTTGAATCAACTGCCACGTAGAATCAAGGCAGGTCTGAAGGCGAAAGGGGGTCAAACACAGTATTAGTATGATGTTCATATTAATCCTTTAGATGAGTGTATATGCTGAAATCAGATAAAAGAGCCAATGTTCAATAGTCTCATGTTCTCTCAACCATCATACTTATGTTATATTATGTCACATTAAACATCAGTGCTTTAGGTTCATCTAGGCTTGCAATCAATGCTTACTGTACTGTGCAAGTGCCGAACCTAAAAGTGGTATATCCTTTCCTCTCTCACCTCCAGACATGAGGCATATTAGTGGAGGTGGTGTCATAGTGATGGGGTGGTCATTAAGAGGCCAGATGCAATGCCATAAGACAGAACTGCCACAGCACTTGTTTAATAAACACTGCAGTCTGGAGACGAGCCACTCACAAACCATGACGAACTTGTAAACTCTGGTTTGAAAAAAGTATTTTTGATAATAAAGCTGCATTTAAACATTTATAGTACCTTTCAAAAATGTGACGTTTTTTTTTTATGTTTTCTAATAAAGTCTCTCATTTATTATCGTAAAACAGTAATATTGTAAAATATTATTACAATTTAAAACGGCTCTTTTCTATTTTAATATTTTTTAAAATGTAATTTATTTCTGTAATGCAAAGCTGAATTTCAGCAGCCATTACTCCAGTCTTTAGTGTCACATGATCCTCCAGAAATGATTCTAATATGAAGAGTTCAGATGCAAAAGCCTCTAAATGCCATTTGAAATTTTCTTCTTTAATGATGATTTTTATCAAACTTGTATATGTAAGTTCAGTAATTTCACTTAAATAACAATTAATAGGTAATTATCATTGCCATTTAAGTGAAATCACTGAACATAAATATACAAGTTTGATAAAAATCATCATTAAAGAGGAAAATTTCAAATGGCATTTAGAGGCTTTTGCATCTGAACTCTTCACATGCTGATTTGCTGCTCAAGACACATTTCTGATTATTGTCGATGTTTCTGCTTTACGTTTTGTTGGAAAAATAACTATTTTTGTCACAAGCACAGTTGGTAATCAAAACATTTCAAGTTAAAGACAAAAAGTCTGTTTGAATGGACCAGTTAACGTCAAGTGTCATAAAAACACTTTATTTTATGGCTTTTATTAGGGGCTTTATTTTTTCCCTGTAATAAGTGATTTTACTCCATTGGCTCTCATAATTTAAAGTCTCAGTTATATTGTCTGGTTGATGGTTTAAATAAATAAGATCCATGCTGTAGTCTGCATACTATATAGGCCTCACTCAGAGGAGTGTCTGTTTTATGGCTGATCAGTAACAAGCCTCTGGGCTGGTCGGTCTGATCGATGTTGAGTCTTAAGATGGACCACTATTACTTTTTGTTGTTGACTGCCGGAGAGATGTTCCTCAACTGAGCAGATGTTGATTTAAGTGTTACATTATAATAATAGTGTTCTAGATTTTGTTGCACACCAGCAAAACTCCAACCTCACACATCTTAAAGTCTCTGTCATGTTTTCTGGTCTGTATACTGTATCTGCTTTGTCTCTGTGGGGTGGTAGGGGTGGTGTTTTCTAATTCTTTTTTTTATTTTTTTTTTTTATATCCATTAATGATATTGGAACAGTTGTAACACCCAAACCGTTTTTTTTTTTTTTTTTTGATTATCTAAATTAATTTTGATACAGAAAATAAAACCGTTTGTCATAGGAGAGATGTATTTAATCCTTTGTATGCACGAATTGCACTATATTTTTAAATGCATCAATAGATCTGGACAAAAACGTAGCGTCACCACATCATTGACCCCTCTATTGTATGATTTTTAAAAAGTTTTATCCATGGTAGTTCCTTCGTCAAAGTGTATGATACACGTAATATATGTGTTTGTGAATCGCACTATAGCATGTTCCATTAATGTTCCATTTTACAATTTTCTTTTTGCTGTTATTGTTGAATGCCAACCATTTTAATTATATACCAGAAGAGTAGCGGTGTGTGTGGGGTTGACTATGCAGTTCTCTCACCACAAATATCTAATTGTGCACTCGTGCATTTTTTTTGTTAATCGTGCTAACTAGTTTTATAAGTGGTGCTGAGGTTGACTTTTTGTATTGAGTTGGGATATTACCGATAATAAACATAGAAACAAGATAATTCATTATGCTTACATTTAAACCACCAAAACTTTGGATAAAAGTTTATTTTAATGTTGCTAAAAATAGTAAATTGGTGTGTACAAAAATACATTTCCTGAAAGTGACTCAATTTGAAACTGAAATTCACCTCTTTGTCTTCCTGTAGATCTGAAGAGGGAAGCGAGCATCTGTCACATGCTGAAACATCCTCACATAGTGGAGCTTCTGGAGACCTACAGCTCTGATGGCATGCTCTACATGGTGTTTGAGTTGTAAGTCCTTCATTCTGAGCAAATCTGCACTTGTTTTATTATTCCATTAATTCTTTGTTCACATAAACTCCCAAATGCAATCAAACATTTTTAATTTAAATGTTGGATTTGTTGCATTGGGAAACATAACATCGACAAGCTTTACACGTGTACTCATGTACACAAGAAATCAAAACGCATTGCTGTTTCTTTGTTTATTGTAGCACATGTGAGTCCAACACATTTGTCTGGAGTGTGTGAAAGGAACAACGTTTTGAAGGTTTGGCTATATAGAGGCATATTGTGGTGAGGTTTGGTCGGTGAACTCTAAAAAGCATGAACATAGACATGAACATCCTATTCTCTGTCTAGAGGAGCCTGTGTCTATTGCTCTCTCAGCAGTTTTGTAGACTAGGGTGAGCTTTTTAATTCCCCAAATGCTAAATGCTCATATGCTTATCTGAAGTGCCAAGCTTTTCTCAAAGAACTTTCATGAAGTGTGAGTTCTTATCTGGAGAAGCGCAGCTGCCTCTCAAGGGATTTTCTTTAAAGGCCTTAGAGACACGAGCCAACACAAAAGTAGGAGCTTCCCGAGCTTTGCTGCCCTCTGGAAACAACACATCTTATTGTTAAAGCATTGGGAAAATATTTAAATCAGAAAAGTGTTTATTTCTAAAATTGGCCACAATTGACTTACAGTTGAGTTTGTCCTCAGAGATAATGGGGAACTAACAGCATGCCGCTCGGGTTTTGCCTTTAGATGCAAAAATCACACTTAAGACGTTTTGCATTGAAAGTGTCTTCACTTGGGGTGGGGAATGGGTCTTCAGATGGGTTGGATTAGGGGTGGGGTTAGGGATCAGGGGATGGAGATGGGTAGGTTTAGGTATATGTAAGGTGGGAGGAGTTGGATCTGGATCCCATTCCTCCCCCTGGATTTCGTGTTGAGGACCATCTCACACTGAGGGCCAGATGTACTAACACTTTTCTGCCCACTTCAGGTGTATTTGTTTCAAAAAGTGTGCATAAAACCATGGCGAGATATGTATGAACGGGATGCACCGTGATGAAAATTGTCCACCTCTTAAAAGCAGGTGTAACTTAGGAAGCGGGTTTCCTTACGTATGCCTCTTGGTGAAATAGCAGCTGTAATCCGAGCAAGACTAAGACATAGGCTAAGGAGAGAAGCTGAAAAGATTTTTGCCACAAGAATTACACTTTTGTGAAAACAAAACCATTAAGCTCCGAATCAGCGTTCACATTCCATTCCAGCAGTTGTTAAACTCCTCGCTACATTACATTTATTGGCATCAGGATCATTTCATACAGTCAGCAGTGAGAGGAGGAGGACCATTCAATTGCACGTTTAAATTTTCAATTTACGGAAATTACGCAATTTACGGTATAGTGGATGGGGACAGGCGCTGATTACCTGATGAACTCCAGGTTTGGTACATAACACGCACATTGCAGTTTCACATCAAGCGTTTGGCCATGACGCTATTAACGCTGCGTTCGCAAATGTACATACATCTGGCCCTCAAAGTTGCAAAAGTTTTTGAAATCAACCTTGATGTTTAATATATAGATATATGATGGGATTTGGGGCAAAATACATTTCAGTGTAGGCGGGGTCACAGACACAATTGTTTTTCACCAATATCTTAAAGATTTGTATTTGTTTCCCGTAAAGTTAAATCATAAATGAACCTTAGAACTGATTGACCAGTATTTGACTTTATATTGCTGATATATTGTTTCTTGTCTTGTTCTGTCTTTCAGTATGGATGGAGCAGATCTCTGCTTTGAGATTGTGAAGAGAGCAGACGCTGGTTTTGTTTACAGTGAGGCAGTAGCCAGGTAAACAGCTCTAAGGCCAGTTTCATCCATTTCTTGTTCCTGTGCTCTCCGTAAAGTTTTAGACTGTGTTATCTGTGTTAAAAAGGATAGTTCCCCCCAAAAAGAAAATTCTGTCATCATTTACTCATATAGTACCATCATATAGTTCCAAACCTACTTCCCACTTTCTTTCCATTCAGATTAAAATGGGTTTCTCTCTTTCCCACCCTCTCTTCTCTATTCCTTTAGTCACTACATGAGACAGATCCTAGAGGCATTACGGTATTGCCATGACAACAACATCATTCACCGGGATGTGAAGGTAAGCTCAGTGGTGTCTTATGGTGTGTTCACGTGCGATGGTAATTATAAATATCAAAAGCCGACGTGGAAAATGCACATGAACACCCCTCATGTGGTATTTTCCACTGGGCAGCACATAGAATATTTCGATGCACGAGTTGCCAAGATGAGATAACCTTTGACCTTTTCAAAATGCCGGAGAGCAACGCGAGAGTCATGATGGTAAAAATATGTACTATTTATGATCTACAAAATATTCAGCATATTATTTACTGTTTGAGTTTTGATAAATCATTTTCTTCCTGTAGCAGAAGACTTAAGCAATCTAAAATAGTTTTAGCTAAATAACAGGCCTGGATCTCCATCTTTTTACCACATTACGACAACAAAAGCACTTGAACTCAACACACTGGTAAATACCAGTTCACAAGTGGAAAATATCGT
The DNA here is from genome assembly GCF_988280905.1 of Pimephales promelas. NCBI lineage: Eukaryota > Metazoa > Chordata > Actinopteri > Cypriniformes > Leuciscidae > Pimephales > Pimephales promelas. The sequence continues at coordinate 18,362,706 of NC_142775.1, forward strand.
ATTTTCCTTTGCACGTGAACACACCAGTGCTTCAGATGACTATTAAACTCCTTTTTTACACACTGAGGTCTTTGCGATTCACACTTTTGTTGAATTGCCTCCCCCCCTGTGATTTTAAAGATGTGTCAATAAAAATCCTAAAATTACACATTGCCATAAACTGCTTCTAAAGGAATGTTCTCTTTTCTTATAAACGGCCTGCAGCTGTCAATAGGAGGGAATTAAATGTGAAATTAATATAGGGTTATGATGATCAGTTGCTTAAGATCCAAACACAACGCAGTCACAACTCACAGCCTATAAATAAAAATATGATCAACTATGCTCACAGCATAAAAAAAACACAAAAAAAAAAAAAAAAAAAAAAAGCTTCTGATGTGCTTCTGTTAATGAAAGCTTGTATAAAAGTCAGTAAATTTGGTTGATATTAAAGAAATACTGTATGCATGTTTATTTAACTTTATTCTCAATATACTTGAATTTGGCAGACATGGAAAAGGCTATTGAATACAAACCCTTAAACCTAAAACCTAAGAACTGTGACACAACATTTAAACATATTAAACATGAAAATAAAATACCCTGAAATACATTTATTTTACTGCTCAAAATATGTTTACCAACATTGTATTGATCCAACTTAATAATCACTGGTTTAATTAAACTGTGCTAAGAACAAATGCAAAGGCAAATTTTAAAGTCCCTGTAAAGGCAATTCTACAAAAAAGTTCTAAACACATTATAAATGTTGCATATTTATTGCTAAAACATATTACAAAGACTGTGAACTGTGAAGTACTGAAATGTGAAGTTAGACCGTTAAAACAGTTTTTCACCATTGCAATTTTACGGATTGTTTGGGCGGGGCTAAAACAGGGCTCAATGACGCACTGGAGCTCATGAGCTCCTGGACACGCCCCTATTTGATGACACACAGAGTCTGATCTCTCCCCTTACACACAATAACACTCCCCGAGCACATTCGCATTCACTGCTCATTCGCGAGTGACTGTCAGTACAACTACAGCTGAGCCTACAGTTTTCGACACAGAAATGCATAGGCTGCATAGGCTACTACCTGGATGCGATCATGTACAAAACAGATCGGTATCTTCATTTAAATTTCATAAAAACGATCACATCAAGAAGAGGTTTTTAGAGAACCAACCTTGGTGAAGAGCCATAGACAGTAAAATAAATGGACAGACCGATCTCATTGGAACTCCATTGAGACGATTGAAGCCCGTTTTTGGCGATTTTTTAGCACTTCCGTCCCTGACGCGCAGACTCAAACAGAGCTTGACGACGTAGTTGTGACGAGAGCAACCCGTCTGTCTTCTAGTGCTGTGGCATGAGAAATCTGAATCATTCCCTTCCGAAACATGCAGAGGCGGAGAGTGTTAATAGGAGCTGTCCATGAGCGAGGAGAAGGAGACACTTTTGCTAGGTATTCTGATTAATTATTTTGTCATTTTGTCTCCACGTTTCCCCGATTGCACGTGAGCTTCTCCTCCTGTCCATACGGTAATCTCTCTACGTGCGACAGAGAGTCGTGTGGGTATGACGCAATCGTTAGCCTACTTTCACTAAAACTGCTTCTACGGGGCCATAACATAAGCTACAAGGTAATGGAGCTATTTATACATTGTCGTGTTTCTTTAGAAATAAATAAACTACAAATGGGGTCTTCAAATGCCCCATTTGAAGTTATTTGCTGTCAAAGTGACGCCAAAATGAATGGGAGTCAATGGGAATGCTAACGCAAGTGAAGTTCTGCTACAAGATGGCAACACCCGCCTCTGAAGTGATCATTTTACACTGGATAGTTTTATAAACTTTCCTCAGACACAACTGGGATTCACTGATAATCCGTTGTTACTGGTGAACGGGGCCGAAACAACTATCTCCCGCCTCAGTGTTCATCCTCCCGTCCCGAAAGCAGTATCAGCTAATATCACCGTCAACAGCTTTCCCGCTAGTGGGCGTGGTTTCAGCACAGCCAGCGGACACGCCCCCAGCGTTTGAGAACAGGGATAACTGCTCATTTTTTCAAGATTTTGATAGCTTATTTTATGTACTTGCCGGCTTTTTTATCATTCAAATTTGGCTGGGTGGCTAATAACACATTTTTCTATGGTGTGACAAACTCAGAACACATACTTAATTTTGACTTTACAGGGACTTTAATAAACTTTAGACAGAGTATAGTATACGTATTGGCTTTATATATGTGATTTGTAAGATAAAATCAAATCAGACCTCCAGAATATGATGCCTCAGAGAAATACAAACCTACCATAGCTGCAGGGCATTGAGATCTTATTAGAACAGATAATCTTGGTTACTGGGGTCAGTGTGTCATAATTTACGTCAAATCCTTTAAATGTAACTACAGAAGCCAGGATTTTTTCACACATCATCTGGAAACAGAATATTCTATTCTAAGCAGAGCATTTGGTCACATTCAGCTTAGTTTGAATAGGAAAGGAACAGCAGTTTTGAGTGCCAAGAAACCAGTCTCTGCTGAGAATTTGCTGACTTGTAAACACTGCAACATTTTCAGAGGTTTTCTTAATAATCTTGATTATACATTTACTTTGCTCTTCATGAATTGCTCTGTATGTTTAGCATATGTACCATTGATATGGTGCTACACCAAGCAAATGGTTTTCTGATTTTCTAGATACAGTTTGCCTACGATTTGATCTTTAATTTGATGGACTATATTCTGAAAAAAATGGTTAATGGAGCCAGCTATCTTGCTGAGATTAGATTGACAGCACAACAGCAAAGTAGGAAATAATCTTGCTATTTATAGGAGTAATGATGCAGACTTTTAAGCTCCTGAGAGACTTTAATATTTACTGTCTATAAAGTAGTGGTTTTTAATGCTGCTTCTATCAGAAATATAAATGGATACCTTGTCCATCATGCATCATTACCTATGACAGTCATATGAGTGTGCTGCAAATAATGTAAAGGCACAGTTTTCACAACTAATGGGAAGCTTATAACACAATACCACAAGAACCAGCATGCAAATGGAAACGGGAAACTATATGTAATGTAACAAATAAAAAAACAAAAAACAAGTTGTCATGGATGGGCAAGACCTATAACAACATATTTGAAAAACACCCTGAAATGTGAGTACAATCATTAAAAGTTAATGTGGCATGCTTTAAATGTGCAAGAAATCACATTAAAGGGATAGTACACACACGCATACACACACTCAAACTAAATTCTGTTGTCATTTGCTCACCCTGATGTCTTTCCAAACTTGTTTGACTTACTGGCTTTAATTAGCAACAGAATAAAAAAAAGGGGGATAGGTTTAAGCGGACTAAATCATTTAAGGATTTTGGCATATGTCACCAGGACATGGACAAAAAAAAGCAGACATATTTCAAAAGGAAAAAAAGTAATATAGGTTCAGAATGACTTTAAGGTAAGTAAATGATGACAGCATTTTTTTTTTTTTTTTTTTTTGCTGATCTCTTCATAGCTACACAAGCAATATAGCTATACAGCAATTCAAAGTGGTGTGGGAACAGAAGCATCAGATCAATTCTTGTCTGATTAGTCACTTTTCTATTTGAAAGATTACTTGTTTGCATTGGGTTTCACATTGTGCCTGCCTGCATATCCTCTATTATAAAGCATTTCTCAGCACTGTGTAAGGTTCTCATAGCTTCAGGTCAATACTGAAGAACAATGGACATGTGGAAGTAAACCTATTGAAGAGAATCACATTCACTTTCTCTTTCTTATTGGTGTGTGCGGCCAAACATTGTTCAGGTGTTAGGGAACATTGTTCACAATGAGACTCCTTTGTGTCAGCGTACAGTATCCTCTCAAGTAATGTCTAAAGACACCCAGTTGTTGCCTGAGATAACTGTCCTCCATTCGACTTTGATGACTGACTGTCTTTTGCGTTAGCGCGTAATCTCATCAGGCTATGTACATGGTTACGAAACGTCTTGTCCAGCAGGAAGTACATGATGGGGTCTGTGCTACATCGCAGAGACGCTAAACAGAGGAGGATGCTTTTTACCTCCACGTGCATGGATAGTGGATGGCAAGCCTCTGTTGTGGGTGATGTAGTCCAAGACTGCTCATTGACAATATTAACGAAGATGGCCTTATAGATGTGATACGGCAGGAGACAGACCACCAGCACGACCTTAATGACAACGATATTCCGAAACACTCTTGCATAGACTCGCTGCCTGTCAGAGATGATCGTGCTTTTCTTGGACCTCCAGATGTGCCTGATCACTGCCATGTATGCGCTTAAGACCAGCAGGAAGAAGACGAAGAACAATGAAACAGCCACCAGCGCGAAGACGTGAGATCCTTCCCCTCCAACCTCCACCGCCACACTGTAACACACTTCATTTCCGTCACCGTCCTTCTCGCTTCCAGCCCTGATTGAGTACAGCACCACGAAGGATGTGACTGCTATGGCCACAATAGCCCAGGTGATTAGGCAAAGTGCATAGGCCAGTTTTGCTTGCCGTTTTCGACAAAAGAAGGCTCTGGGTAGAACTTTGAGCCACCGGCTTGGGTCTGCATGCGAATGTTGAATTAGTGAGGCAAAGCGACTGAGTGCCACCCAGCTCATTATCATCACACCAATGCAGATGTTGATATGGATCACTGGAGTAAGACCATTTATTGCTATTTGGCACATAGTGTTGTGTTGGTCCCATGTGATTCCAAGCGAGTAATATGCAGCCTGGACTGGCATGGTGAGGCAGAGCAACATGTTTGAGATCCCTAGATTTATCAGGTAGATATGGGTGGACGTTTTGATGTCAATCTTGTGCATGAACACCCAAAGAGAAATAGCATTCCCAGGCAGGCCAGTGAGAGACATGATGGTGTAGATAATGGGCAGAACTACACTTGTAGCGGTTGTTTGGCACAGGTAGGAAATGTTGTGTTCAACATGTGAACTGTTTGCCATTGAGCTCTCGCAAAAATTAAGAGATTCCCAACAGCTGAGGAAGAAAATAATTGAATAGTTACATCATTGCGAAAATTAAATAGTTGTACTATTTATACTAGTGAGGGAAAATGGTGACACTAATGATAAACCTGTGCTTCCTATTTTCTGTATTTATAGAAGCAACAATAAATGCCACTTGCATTCCGGTAATTATTCTACCCAATCGCAGAAGCTGATAAGCTACTTTCCCACACAGTGGTTGTCAAAGTGTGGGGCAGAAAAAAAAAGTGTGTGAATAGCGATTAGCGCTCTGCTTTTATAGAGTTATTCCACATTTTTTTTTAAGATTTAAAGGGGAGCGCGACCAAAAAGGTTTGAGAACCACTTTTTTATATATAGTCAACAGACCAGGGTGATGTTGGCAGACATTCTATAGTCATTAGTTCATAGTTATCGGCATGGTCCAGCAGTAAAGTGTGCGTGAATTTTACAGATTTCGCAGCATCCACACTGTAAAAAATATTATTGGTTTAACTTAAAAAAATAAGTAACCTGGTTTCCTTAAAATTCCTAAAAAATAAACTGGAGTTAATACAATGAAGGAGATTGATTTAATCATAAGAAACTCAAAATAATAAGTTATCTGACCTAAATAAATTATTTAAGTTGATTTGACAAAATAAAAAATGTTGTGATAACAAATCTTGAAAATATTTTTTTTACAGTGCACATTTAACCACAAAATAGGTGTTTCAATTGTATATAATTCAATTAAATATGTTTGTCTCAATATTAGAGCTCTTAAGTTATTATAATTAAAATCTCATTGCTTTTGCCTTATCGTTTTGGTCAAACTAAGGCTAGGCGATAAAACGATAAAAATAATTATCAAAATAGAATTTTCCTCGATAAAACAATAATTTAATCTAGTTTAAAGGCACATAAAACTACACTGATAAAGTCAGATAGCTTTTCAATCATCAAATCGCCATAATTTACCATGGTTTACAATAGTAACACTAACTGCATGTAGGCAGTGTTGTGCCTGAACGCGTTCACTGAACCCGTTCATATTTTGGGCGAACGTGAACTGAACGTACTGTATTACTGGCTGATGAACGTTACTGTGAACTTGTTCATTCTGGTGTCTGTGAGCGCACGCTCTCTCACTTTAACTTCGTTCAATAGGGTGCCAGATTTCTATAGAGCATTCCAGGCTAAAACCCGGCTAAAACACCGTAAACAGGCCTTAATATGTAGCGAAAACACAACCAATCTGAGAACACCAGCCACCAGTGTCACACCGCCGCATGCGTCATCAAAACAAAAACATTAGGTCGACAATGAAGTAGCAGCGTCATATGATCATTTAAACAAAGTTTTATGACAAGGTCAGGTTACTTTTCTACGGAGCCCCCCTCGTGGCCTCAAGATAGTAACTCGTGGCCTCAAGATAGTAACTTGTGGCCTCAAGATAGTAACTTGTGGCCTCAAGATAGTAACTCGTGACCTCAAGATACTATCTCGTGGCCTCAAGATACTATCTCGTGGCCTCAAGATACTATCTCGTGGCCTCAAGATACTAACTCGTGGCCTCAAGATACTGTAGTAACTCGTGGCCTCAAGATAGTAACTCATGGTCTCAAGATAGTAACTCGTGGACTCAAGATATTAACTCGTGGTCTCAAGATACTGTAGTAACTCGTGGCCTCAAGATAGTAACTCATGGTCTCAAGATAGTAACTCGTGGCCTCAAGATAGTAACTCGTGGCCTCAAGATAGTAACTCGTGGTCTCAAGATACTGTAGTAAATCGTGGCCTCAAGATAGTAACTCATGGTCTCAAGATAGTAACTCGTGGCCTCAAGATACTAACTCGTGGCCTCAAGACAATAAATCGTGGCCTCAAGATAGTAACTTGTGGCCTCAAGATACTAACTCGTGGCCTCAATATACTATCTCGTGGCCTCAAGATAGTAAATCGTGGCCTCAAGACAGTAAATCGTGGCCTCAAGACAGTAAATCGTGGCCTCAAGATAGTAAATCGTGGCCTCAGGATAGTAACTCGTGGCCTCAAGATAGTAAATCGTTGCCTCAAGATAGTAACTCGTGGCCTCAAGATACTAACTCGTGGCCTCAAGATACTAACTCGTGGCCTCAAGATAGTTAATCGTGGCCTCAAGATAGTAAATCGTGGCCTCAAGACAGTAAATCGTGGCCTCAAGATAGTAACTCAGGATAGTAACTCGTGGCCTCAAGATACTAACTCGTGGCCTCAAGATACTAACTCGTGGCCTCAAGATACTAACTCGTGGCCTCAAGATAGTAAATCGTGGCCTCAAGATAGTAAATCGTGGCCTCAAGATAGTAAATCGTGGCCTCAAGACAGTAAATCGTGGCCTCAAGATAGTAAATCGTGACCTCAAGATAGTAAATCGTGGCCTCGGGATAGTAAATCGTGGCCTCAAGACAGTAAATCGTGGCCTCAAGATAGTAACTCAGGATAGTAACTCGTGGCCTCAAGATACTAACTCGTGGCCTCAAGATACTAACTCGTGGCCTCAAGATACTAACTCGTGGCCTCAAGATAGTAAATCGTGGCCTCAAGATAGTAAATCGTGGCCTCAAGATGGTAAATCGTGGCCTCAAGACAGTAAATCGTGGCCTCAAGATAGTAAATCGTGACCTCAAGATAGTAAATCGTGGCCTCAGGATAGTAAATCTTGGCCTCAAGATAGTAAATCGTGGCCTCAGGATAGTAAATCGTGGCCTCAAGACAGTAAATCGTGGCCTCAAGATAGTAAATCGTGACCTCAAGATAGTAAATCGTGGCCTCAAGATAGTAAATCGTGGCCTCAGGATAGTAACTCGTGGCCTCAAGATAGTAAATCGTTGCCTCAAGATAGTAACTCGTGGCCTCAAGATACTAACTCGTGGCCTCAAGATACTAACTCATGGCCTCAAGATAGTAAATCTTGGCCTCAAGATAGTAAATCGTGGCCTCAAGACAGTAAATCGTGGCCTCAAGATAGTAACTCAGGATAGTAACTCGTGGCCTCAAGATAGTAACTCGTGGCCTCAAGATACTAACTCGTGGGCTCAAGATACTAACTCGTGGCCTCAAGATAGTAAATCGTGGCCTCAAGATAGTAAATCGTGGCCTCAAGACAGTAAATCGTGGCCTCAAGATAGTAAATTGTGGCCTCAAGATAGTAAATCGTGGCCTCAGGATAGTAACTCGTGGCCTCAAGATACTATCTCGTGGCCTCAAGATAGAATTAGTATTCTAATTATATGGTTTTACTGCAAAAATCCTACATATAGTACCTTTTAAAACTGTAATGAAATGTAATTACAATACTTTTGTGATTATACTACAGCGTACATTTATAATAAATAAATGTATTTAGGCTACTGTTTTTCATACAAATACCATAGATTTTGCCATGGTTGTGATGTGCTATATGTGTGATTTTAACTGGTTATCATGATCTAGATGAATGCTTCTATAAAAGACCTATGGTTGATTTTAATAAAACTCCAATTTTACCATATTAAAATGAGGTTGTTACAGTTTTTGTTAATAAACTAAATTCTGCATCCTAACTTAAGCTACGTCTACTGTTAAATGTGCATTTCTAAGACATAAAACATGTAATTATTAATATAGCAGCCTCCATTGCAAATTGTGCAAAGATACGTGTCATCAAAATCAGGCAACACATTTATTAATTGAAACATCACTTGTTTGAACATGTAGACACAAAGGAATGATTTTTTTCTTTTAAGATATTTTATTTTGTTAAGGAAAAATTACTGGAAAATGTGAAGAATTCAAAAACGTGAAGTGTTTGTCATGTTCTGACAATGAAGGGTGGTTGTGGTTTAAAACATCAACTGGTTTCTACAATATTCACATTAGAGCAACAATCTGCCTTTTAACAATTTATTGTGCTAATTATCGATATCGACTGATATGAAAAATTGTATCATGATAATTTAGTCCATGAATGAATGAGGCATTTATATAGCCCTAACTGAGGCTCAAATAATGAATGTTAATTACTGTTAATTGAGTAGATTATTAGAAACTTTCAATGAAGGGAAAAAATATTTTAATCAAATAATTAGTCAAACATTTTACAAGTAAGAATAGAATACATACTGTAAGCAATGTAACACACTTACCCCTCTATTTATGCAGTCACTGATCTGTTTAACAAGCGTATGTGAACTGCACCTCCCTAGACTCGCTGTCTAAAGGAAGTGACAGTCTGAGCTCAAATTATGTTCTCAGTTCTCTTTTCCTCACAGAGACACTTGCCTTTGATTGTAGAAATTCTGCTTTGAGTCTAAAAGGCGCTTTTTATTATTTAATCATTTCTTTATGAAGTAGCTCATAAAATCCAATTTTTATAGAATTGTTAATTTGCATAACTTGCAGGAATACAAGTCCTTTTGGTATCATCTGAACTTTTTTTCAACTCTAGTTGATATATAGTTTTTTTAACTGTCATATACTGTACTGTAACGTTTTTTTTTTTAGCCTAAGAGGAAGCCCTACTGTAAACTGGCCTTCTTACCAAAAGACCTGTGGAGGATTTTTAATGGTCCCCTCACGACCCCTTGAGGTTGTGTAGACACATTACAGATGAAGGACTATTCAAAACAAGTGCTAAAATCACTTTGATACTTATATTCATTTATTTTAAAGATACATTTTGACCATTCAAAGTATATATTATGTGCCTGCAATATTTATTACTAAAAATATTTTTTTAAAAGCATACGCAAGCAATAAAAAAGGTAGTTGTGCATTTTTATCTCACAATTTTGACTTTTTTCAGACATTTTGCATATTGCAAGTCAGAATTGTGTGATATAATGTCACAATTGCGAGTTATAAAGTCAGAACTACGTGATATAAAGTCACAATTGTATGTTGTAAAGTCACAATTTTAAGATATAAACTCATTTAGTCTAGCGTCAAGTTCAAATCCTCCACTGTTAATCTACTAACGCTCCTGACTGCTTTGTCGGACAAAATGGCGGATTATGATTGGTCAGATCGCCTGTCAATCATACTCCCTGCAAAGGATGTTTATATCTCGCAATTCTGACTTTATTACATGCAGAATATAAACACAATTTCAGCCTTACTGAAATAAAAGTTTAGTTGCCATTGAAACCAAGAAGGTTGCTCCACCATAGCCAACAAGGAATGTTTTAGTATGTATACTCTGCACCATTGTACCATGTGAATTGCCCGCAAGTTTGGTTTTGTCCATTAGTATTGGTTGTAATAACACAGCTCCCTGAGGTTAGCGTGTTTCACAGTTTGCTGAATGCATCACACAGGAAATACAAAAGTTGCAACCAATTTCTTCAGAACTGTGTTGGTTGCTGGCCTCATTCAGTTTCATTTTTCTTTGGTTCGTGGCTTAATTAAGTTCCATTTTTCTGCGGTTCTTCAATGTTTTCGGTCACATGTATAGTATGTATCTGAGGTGTCTCCAGGCTCTTGGAGGCTTCAGCTTTGGGTTTGACCCTGGTGTTGCGATTTGCCCGACAGCAGCGCAAACGAAACACCAGCTGAAGGATGGGATGCAGACAACAGCTAAGAGCTGCAATGAAGATGGTGCTTGTTTTTATCCTGTACTTTGCTTGACAGTTTTCATTATCTGATGTTAATAAGATGATTCTTTGCACATGGTAGGGTAGGAAGCATAGGACAAACATTATGACTGAGGCCAGGATCTTTCTGCGAACCTTTAGAGTTCCTCCGGGTCCAAATCTAGCTCCCCTCACCTTCTGCAGATGGAAGACCAGCAGGCTATAGCTGACCAACATCAGGCACAAAATGGAGAAGAATGCTGAAACGCCAACACAGTGTATAGTTTTGAATTGATCTCGATAAAGAATGTAACTGTTGACAACTTGGTCAAAGCAGGTCCCGTTGATTTGTAGACTCAGTTTAAGTCCCATGCTCGTGCTGACGACTGTGGTGATAATCAACCAGGTAGAAAAGCAGAGGATCCAACTAGACAGAGTACGTTTAAAGATCCGAAAGAATGCGTAGCCTGGTTTCACCACCGTGGCGTAGCGATTGATGCTGGTCCACAAAAGAAAGCTCATGTTGCAATAGAGGTTAATGTAGAAGCAAGAAAAATTTATCATTTCCACTGCATTGCAGGCTGGAGATCCAGATAGCCAATTGATGTTCTCTTTGTAGTAGGCTATCCTGAAGAAAAAACTGCAGCAAATCAGCAGGTCTGACACAATTATATTCAAAGTGAAGATGGCAGTGGGTGTCCTCTCTGATCTCCAAAGATCCACCAAGACTATTCCATTGGTTGGAAGGCCCAGGACAGCCAAAAAGAGATAGAGCCAAGGCAAGATGGTTTCATTGCTTTCTTCAGGATGTATCCTGCATGTGCTAAGGAAATAAAGAGAGGAAGAAAATGAAAACCGGGAACTCACAGCTTCTTACTTCTGGATGGAAATGAGCAACGTGGCTAAGTTATCTTTTTACTCAACATGTCAGACTGCGTGTGTGTATATACATTCAAAATATATTCATTCAAAAAAAAATATTGATTCCAAACTTTTGATAAAGAGACCATCTTTGGCTATAGCTGTGCATTAAACGATTTAGTAAAGAACCACCCGATGCAAAGTGCTAACTATGGATTATACCGCTTATACCACTGACAATTTATAGCTGTTATTGATATTTGCAGTGCAATATTTGATAGGCAGGGACAAAATGATGTAAACTACACACACACACACACACACACACACACACACACACACACACAAAATGTCTAGAATATATATATGTATGCATGTATGTATGAGTATGTGAGTGTGTGTGTATGTGTATATATATATATAGGGCTGTCAAACGATTAATCGCGATTAATCGCATCCAAAATTAAAGTTTGTGTTTACATAATATATGTGGGTGAACTGTGTATAATTATTTTATATATATATAAATACATACACATGCTTGTATATATTTAAGAAATGTTTTCATATAGATTTATATATAATTTATATGATATGTAAATATAAATATTTTATATATAAATCATATTTTTTTTGTTAAATATACATGCATGTGTGTGTATTTATATTTATACAAAATAATTATATATATATATATATATATATATATATAAAATAATTATGCACAGTGCACCCACATATATTATGTAAACACAAACTTTTATTTTGGATGCGATTAATCGCGATTAATAGTTTGGCAGCCCTAATATATATATATATATATATATATATATATATATATATGTGTGTGTGTGTGTGTGTGTGCGTGCGTGTGTGTGTGTGTGTGTGTGTGTGTGTGTGTGTGTGTGTGTGTGCGCATGCGTGTGTATTTTTCCATGTATACATTCATTGTCTCTTCATCACAAAACCCAGTAGTGATTTCAGCAGTCTTGCACTAAAATAATCTTATGGCCAGCTGGTTAAAATGATTACAAAATAGCTCTGTCACTGTCAAATTCCATGTCACTGGATTTGGTACTCCCTTATCAATGAAAATATTAATATAATACCGATAAAAATTCTGGCATTTCAAATTTTCGGTACCAACAATGATTTGCTGTCTACCTGGACAATTGAAGTTAATTGTTTTAAATGTACTGTAGCACAAGCACTTGTAAAACAAAAGGCCATTTGTTTTCCCTGTGTAAGTACATTTAAATAACAAAGCTTTAGTTTTTAAATTAATGATATTGATTTATTCTTGTTGTTTATTCTGTTCATCGAGTTTAGAGTCATAATACTTTTTTTACTCTTAGTGATCAATAACTAAAAATGTTGTCCATGTTGTTGAATGTTATTCAAACTGCTGACCAGCTGTGTGCTTGAGTTTGTGAAACATTGCGGTTGGGAATACACTAACTAACCTACAAACCCACAACAGACATACTCTGAAGAAGTAAAAATTAGATTATTATTGTTCAGACTGGAGTTTTAACCTCTCCATTGAGAAATGATGCAAATCAATACAGTACCTTTGATTGTTGTCTGAATCATTGACTCCCGAGGGATAGATTGCTATGCCACCTTGCATAGACATGATGCTTATCTATTGTCCGATACTTATGTTCATAATGTTTTACCCGTAGAATCTTGTGCACCGTAAGCTTGTTTGTGGCTGGGGTGTGCTCTTCAAATGTGCTTCACATATAGGAACTCTGTAGCTTCTCTTCAGACCACATCCTGGAAGCAGATCGTTTGTGGCACAGTTTGCACCAAAAGTCAAGTTTTTTCCTATTCATCTGTCTTATAATCGTATAATTTTAACCATATAATTAATATTAATAAATAACTGCAATAAGACCATGTGACAGAACCTATCAGTCTTTTTTTGTGCAAGCATTTCATTCTTTTTCTGTTCACAGTTCATAACCCCTTTGTAGTGACATATAAGCCATTTTTGAAGTCCTTCCCTCCCTTTTTTATTATGCTTTTCTCAGTGTTTTACCACTAAGGGGCACCCAAAGATCTGTGCTACTCTTTCTGCATGTTAAACCCCTCATGCATTTCTCATGATATGGTCTATGATATGGTCTATTTTATCAGGTTAACATTATATATATATATATATATATATATATATATATATATATATATATATATGAAGAGTTCAGATGCAAAAGCCTCTAAATGCCATTCGAAATTTTCTTCTTTAATGATGATTTTTGTCAAGCTTGTATATTTAAGTTCAGTGATTTCACTTAAATGGCAATGATAATTACCTATTAATTGTTATTTAAGTGAAATTACTGAACTTAAATATACAAGTTCGACAAAAATCATCATTAAAGAAGAAAATTTCAAATGGCATTTAGAGGCTTTTGCATCTGAACTCTTCATATATATACAACATTTTTATTGAATTACTATTCTATTGCCATTCTAGTGCCATCAGAGGGCACTCCACATCAGACAATTGTCATTCCCTCAATAACTACATCTCCCAAGTCCCATAACTCACTGCCCGGACTCTTCATCCATTAACACATTCACCTGTGTCTCATTATCTTGTTTAGCTCACCCCATATAAGCCTGGTTTTCTCATTCATTAGCTGCAAGGTTTTGTTTGCTGTTTTAGTTTAGCAATTCCGAGCATTCTCCCTGGTTTCATATCTCTTGGTTTTTGGATTTCTTGCCTGTTCCGTGAATTACTCTTTTGCCCGTGTTCCCTGCCTTGTTGTTGTGTTTATTATTGTCTGGACTGATTACGTTGTGTTTATGACCTTTGCCTTTTTTCGATTACGATTGTGAATTACCCTTTCAATAAAAGTGCATTTGGATCCTCAACTTTCATGTCTCGGAGCAGTTCGTGACAATACAAAGTGGATGCAGTTATCAAATGATCCCAGCTGTTATTACAGTACATAAAATATGTTTTTGCATGTATGGTAACTAGTATTGTATTAATAACTAGTATTATTAAGTATGTATTCACATGAGTTTAGACATATTATCTAACACTTTACAATAAGTGTTTATTGTTACACACTGAGTCCGAAATTTTCGTGTGTGTTTTTTCGTATTTGTGATTCGGTGGTTCTGAATTGTCAAACACCATTCAAACATCATTCAAACTGCTTGCTACGGATGCGAAAAACGCAGAAAGTCAAACCTGATTACATTTTTTTATGATGGACGAAAGTTTCGGAGGCAGTGTGCAAGCGACATTGACATAACGTGGGGTCGAATTTATTTTTTAACGTGCGAAAATTTCGGACGTGAATTTCCGACTCAGTATGCAAGGGCCTTAAACCTTAATTGATGCATTAGGTATCAACTAACTTTATTACACGGCTCTGTGGAATACTTGATTCTGATTGGTCAATCGCACCATCCAGCCGTATGTTATTCCTCGACGACTACCGTAGAAAACAAATAACACAGGCTCATTCTGTTAATGGAAGTCAGCAGCACTTATTTGTTAAGTTTTGCATTTGGTGAGCTAATAAAATATAAAAATTTAGTCAAATCAATTTTTTATGCAGTTATTTAATTGTCTTCCAGTATCGTGGACTCGTCCGGTTGCAAGTGCATCTAGCTGGTTGTTATCTCAGAATAAACCCAGACAGGGTGATCAGGACCCCGACGCGAAGCATCAAACAGATATTACAAAAAGTAGCTTTAGAAACATGTTTTATTTGATTCAACAATTTATTACACACATTTTTAGGCTTAAATGGCTATGTTTTTTTCAAAAGCTGCATCTGAATTGGTATTAAGATAAATTACAGATCGAAGCAGTTTGATTACCACCATTCTTCAAAATATCTTCATTTATGTTCCGCAAAAGAAAGAAAAACACAGTTTTGAAATGACACAAGTGTGTAAATGTTAAAGGAGCTGTATGTAAGAAATTGATTTCAATTAATCATAAAATGGCCCTGATATGTCACTAGACATTAAGAAATCATGTTCATTTGAAATACTTATATCACTGACAACAGTTGTCCGGCTAGGATATTGTCATTTAAAAAGTGAAGTTGCAGACCTCAACTGATGTTGATGTTGTCATGTTGTGTTTTGGTCTGATGCTCCACCCTCCCCCTATCTACCAATCAGGAAGTCAGTAGTGTTGTGCCATCCGGGTTGCCAGCTCTGCTCTAGTTACCACTATATACTCTAGTTATAGTGTTGCTGGATCCTGCAGCTGATCTGGCAACCTCGAGTCAGGGAGGAGGGGGAGGGGATGCACCGCTCTACAGTCATTTGAAAGTGATTGCAGTACCAGTTTTGGCCACAATCTTACATACAGCTCCTTTAATAAACAGAATTAAAATGAATAGTTTTTTTTTCATGAAGTGAAACTCTAAATAAGAAAGTAAAACTGACAGGTAAATGCCTAAATAAGTAAGTGATTGAGTCATTCATTCTATTCGTCTAAACGGCGAATTCATGAATGACGTAAAATGGCTCTCTTTATGAAGGGGTCACTAAATCTGCTTCACCTGAATGATTTGCTCAAAACACAGATTCGTTCAGAAACTAAACACTGCTGTGTGTTGTTCGGATGTGCACAACAGTTCTGCTCTGCCTTTTTAGGTAATATTTTCATTGGCAAAATTGAGCAAAAACAGACAATATTCTGTCTAAAATATCACAATATTAACTTTGTATTTATTGAATTGGTGAATAAAATCAATATCACATTTTCACTATTGTTATTTGAGACAAAAACAGCACTCGTGTGATATTGCTCTCATCACTGATATTGCGTAACGGTTTATTGGCTTATTATATTATTTAAATTTGAGACAAAAAATCATACAAAAGCATTTTTTGCCCTGAAATCTTGATTTCTAAGGCCATTCTAACGACGTCCTGTTGTCTACATAATATAGTAGAGTTGTTGCCTTTGCTTAATGTTTGTCACCAACTGTTTGAAATGTAAGATGACCTAGCTCTGGGGCGGGGAGGGTGAGTTAAATCCGCTAATCATTTCATTCACATATATTAATAATGTATAATGTATGAAAAAATAGATATTCATGTATAATGAACAAAAATGAATTAACAACAAACAATAGTTCACTTAAACAATATTTTCAATTTAGTTACACTTTTATTATTATTTAACTAACCTAGATAAATACATGCTTTCAAAATGTGTTCTTTGTTAGTTAATGATGCAATAAACAATGTTAAATTATTGAACCTTGTTGTAAAGTGTAACTACTTTTGTTTGATCTTTTTTTGTAAAACACATTAAAATAACTGTATTTTATTATTTTTTTTTTAAATGGTGTTTTTGATGGTTAACAAAAGGAAATACACTTTACACTGTTCACAACATATAACTATGTTTCATTTAACTTTGTTGTGCTTTTGGACATGGTTCATATGTTTGAAGAACTCTCATTGAACCTCAGACTTGATGTTTTGACCTCCTGGGTGTCTGTCCTAGGCACAACTACACTGATTTTTGACCGTTCTTTAGGAGAGTCACTAGAACTGATCTGTCCTCTGGTGATTTGCTGACAGAAGCAATTACAGATGATTTTCAGCATCACTTTGCGAACAGAACTACACAACAAAAAGTACATAACTGGATCCAAACAGCTATTAAGTGCAGATAGTAGTAGAACTACTTCATTGGTTTTATCCAACACATTTATCCTGTCGCAAGATATGCCAGTTTCCATCTGTGACATAATATAGAAAATCCTCACTGAGTGGTAGGGCACAAAACATATTGTGAAGAGGAGGAGCACGAAGAAAGATTTCCATGCTGTTTTGTTATACTTGGCTGCGTTTGGGAAATCTGGTTTCTTTCTGGAGGTTGTAAGGAGCTTCATTCCAATCCTTCCATAGCAGATTACCAACGCACCATAGACCACCCAAAATATACCCACGACGGCAAAGTTGAAATAGGCTTTCCATTTGGAGTTTTGCAGATTTTTATATTGGAAGCACTGTTGGGGTTCAACATTCTCTGGAGTCTGGACAATAAGTGGCGTTATTGCAGCAAGTGACACAATCCAGATGACACAGCAGAGAAGAGCACTCCACCGGCTCTGCAGAAACACCCGTCTGCAGGTTACCCTCTGTAACTTCAAGTAACGGTCTACACTTATGAAGCCCAGTAACACTATACTAATGTACATGTTCATGTAAAAGATGTTACCCACTGTCCTGCACAGTAATGACGGCAGCACCCACCGGTCATGGTTGGAATGGTACACCACTCGGAAAGGCAGGCATATCACAAGAAGTAAGTCAGCCAGAGCCAAGTTAATGAGAAAAATGCGAATAGAGTTTTTCTTTGGATGTACTCGCAGAAACACCCAAAGAGCTAGCAGGTTACCACCCAACCCAAACAGGAAGAAGAGTGCGTACAAAATAGCCAGCAGAACCCGCAAGCTGGAGTTGTCCATCTGGCAGTCTTGCTGGGGATTTTTTGACATGCTGGTCGGTGACACATTGGGAAAGTTTTGAAGATTGTTGCTCATCTTTGCATGTGCATAATCAAATCCTAGAAAGAGGAACAGGTGTCATAATAACACTAAATAAGGATATTTTTTAAGTTTGCATTAAATTAAATGTCTGATGTGTACTAGGTAATTGGAAAGTAACTTGCCTTGTTAATTCTGTCCATAATTCTGTTAAATGCCTCTGCCTAATATCTTCTCAGAACTGTCTTTGCAAACTTCCGTTTTTAGTTCCTTGGTAAACTTACAGAACAGCACAGCTGTGGACCAGTCAGCATTAACACTATACAAAGTGTGCAGATGCTTTTAAAGGGGGAAGAGCGTGTCTCTGAAACCACCTTTCAGCTCCACCACAGATCTTGTGACCACCAGATCAGATATATTAGGCTTGCTGAACAATGTTGAAATGATATTTAATCATTTTAAAATAATTCATTGTGGGGTATATTATCTTATTTTTTACATTGTTTCACGCATGGCTAATGTTCCACTTATGAAAATACAACATACAAATTATGATTCTTAACTTTTTTTCAAATTTTCATTTTATTTTCCATCAAATTGACCAAACAGGAAATTCCATTTTACAAATATTGGTGTTTTATCAAACCCCCTCCATTACCTATCCAACATGTAATGTATGTGGCAGTCGTCCTTATGTGTAGATTGCTGGAATAAATCCACAAAAAAACAAATTTTTGAAACAATACTTTTTTGTTTAAATAAATATTTTCTTTCTTTCTTCATTGTTATATTTAAATCACTCAGTCTTCACTTCCCTTGACTTTTAATGTCAATTCCAGTGTAGTTTGTACAACAGAGTAACTATCTTTTTTGTCTTTTCTTTCTTTTTTCACTGCAGCCTCATTGTGTGTTGCTGGCATCGAAGGAAAACTCTGCTCCAGTGAAACTGGGTGGCTTCGGTGTGGCTATTCAGTTGGGGGAATCCGGATTAGTGGCTGGAGGTACAGTACTTGGAAAACCCCTGTTTAAACTTGTAACATACAGCACATGAACATTTCCTGTGTACACTACCTGCACTGCAAACTAGAAGCATTTAGAAGCTTCTCGTCAGCATTATTCGTATGTAAAAGCCTGTAATTTAAGTTAAATGAAGCACAAACTACACAAAGAAATAACATCCTCTTTTCATTATATTGGCTTGAAGAACTGAAACTGATCTTGAAAGCATTTTAAAATATTAGTTCCTTAATATCATTCAAAACCATTTAGGACATCATAATTCAGTGTCACTTCATAAATTGGGTCATACATTTCAAATCATTCAGTTAATGATTTTCTTTGTCACTGCTGTTAGTGAGAGACTGTCTATGCATGATTGTGCTGCTTGATTGTTTAAATCTTGAATCAGCGACAGCTCTTTTGTATGTATTTGAATGGATGCTCACACGGGACATGTTGTCTGTGCCGTAGGCCGGGTGGGCACTCCGCACTTCATGGCCCCTGAGGTGGTGAAAAGGGAACCCTATGGGAAACCTGTGGATGTTTGGGGCTGTGGTGTCATTCTCTTCATCCTGCTGAGTGGCTGCCTGCCCTTCTATGGCACTAAAGAACGCCTGTTTGAAGCAATCATTAAAGGAAAATACAAGGTAGTAGTTTAATAGCATAGTCCGTCAAGACATGCTGGAAATATCTGGAAATAAGTCAGGCTAATAAAAGCAGCAACATATACTGATTTATTTAAGGGCTTAGATTATGAGGTAAGAAACCTGAAGTCCGTTACTTTTTACACAAAAATCACTTTAGTCCATTAGTATCAAGTGTCGTTATTGTCCGTGAACATGTTGGCAGAATCTGAGCATTGATTCTGGCACCATCACATGGTGGATAAGTGGTTTCAGAGGATCTGGGTTTGTCCATTTACAGTATGTGTGTGTGTGCTTTGCAGATGAACCCACGGCAGTGGGGCCACATCTCAGAGAGTGCCAAAGACCTGGTGCGCCGTATGCTGATGCTGGACCCTGCCGAGAGAATCACAGTGTATGAAGCACTCAACCACCCCTGGCTCAAGGTATCAACATAACTCAAGAAATATCTGCTTACTGATCTTACAGAGTTTTATTATTGTTGTTGCTGTTTTAAATTAATAATGCTATTAAAACCATACAAACCGTATGCATTATAGAGCTGGTAAGTCCCGCCCCTTCAGCTAACCCCGCTGGACCTCTAGGTTGATAAATCGTCAATGCAAGTGAATGAGAGAAAATAATTATTTTCTAATCCCGTTTGAATTTTGCAATGAATGTGAAAATATGTTGTCTGTGAATTTTTTATATAATGTTTCGTGTAAAGAATGCTACAATTTAGCGGGTATAATTTTCATACGGTTAGACTTTGTGTGAGAGCACTTTGTGGACTACAACTCTTTCGACGTGTTTGATATACATCAACCAGCCCACGGATCCCGCTAAACATGCCTGTGTCTTTGGTGTACTTCACTGCCTTCTTTCAGGAAGAGGACAAACTAGTTGAGCGTGGTGAAAACCGTGATTTGTGGAGGGAAAATGTGTTATGCGGCGACGTCACATATACGACGTGTAGTCTTTCTCGTTATGTCTATTCCACAACTGCTAGCCAAAGAATCATACAATATACTGTCAAACTCGTTACATGAGAAATTATATAAAAAATTCACAGACAACATATGGTACATTCATGGCACATTTCAAACGGGATCAGAAAATAATTATTTTCTCTCATTCACTTGCATTGACGCTTTTTCAACTTAGAGGTCCACTTGGAGTTTTACAGATGGGCGGGACTTACCAGCTCTATACTAATTATATATTGTTTTTCAGCATTATGTTTTCTTAATATGCTTTATTATACTTGTTTTTTGTATTTGTGTTCATGTAGATTTACATATGTTTCTGCGATAATTTATGGACTTAAGTTGCCCTTCTTTAATGAGATGAAGAAGCACTATTTGAAGTGTGTGTATTTCCTGTTAGGAGAGAGACCGCTATGCCTACAAAATCCACCTTCTTGAAACAGTCGAGCAGCTGAGGAAGTTCAACGCAAGGAGGAAGCTAAAAGTGAGACGTTGACACTTTAGAGTCTTTGCTTATTGTTTTAGTAATTGCTCTTGTGCATGATTCATGTGCATGTTCTTCAGTGTAATATAAATATCACAAATAAATAGTAATTAGGGCAACCACATTGTACTACCGGATGTGCATTGCACTGTGAAAGTAAAGGGATGGAAATACATGTTTAGAGGGGAATGTCCGCTAAATTCAGTTGTTGCCAAATATGCAGAGTTAATCAATATCTGTACGGCTTGACAGGGTGCAGTACTCGCCGCGGTCTCAAGTCACAAGTTCAACTCTTTCTATGGCGACCCACCTGAAGAACTGCCTGACTTCTCTGAAGACCCTACTTCATCAGGTACTACAGCAACCAGCAGAGGTGCAACATGAGCTCCAACCCACTTCCTGGACTGGGTTTTTTTTTGTTTTGTTTTTTTGCTGAATTATCGGTCTTGTAGTCTCCTATCATGGTGTTTTGGTTACTTTGATGTTATCTGCATGACAGAGAGAAAGAAATTAAGCTTGTAAGTAACTTGCTAAGACAAGCATTATGGTCCTTATTGCGCACAATTTAAGGGTTTGAACAAATCTCTAAGTCTCAGTAAGCTATCCCGCTAGACATAAATTGTTCCTCAAATCACATTGACTGTTGAGAAGAGGTGAATCCTATACAAAGAAAAATCTCATGGAGTTACGTTGAAGGAGTTGAGGGATAAAAATGTCATGAAGATTTAGGGTGCCCTCTTATGACTTGAGCCATTAAACAAATAGCTCTAGAAACTGCTTAGCAACACCCTAACAACCACCCACAATGACCTTGCATTAAGCCAGTGAGTTTTTGCACTAAAATGTTCTATTTTTTAACAATAGTCACAGAAACCTGTCTTGTTTAAATGTCTTATAGACCTCACTGTAAATTAAATGTAAATTTCACTTTTTCTCAACATTGACCACAAATAATTTGGTTTACAGCCTGGTCCACATTTCCTGTTTATTTATCATACCAATTGTGATTACATTTTTTCATGGCCCCCAATTGTGATTACATTACATTTTTTTCACTTAACACGCAATTTAAAGGTTTAGTTCACCCAAAAATTCTGTCATTAATTACTCAACCTAATGTCATTCCAAATCCGTAAGACAAAAAGTTAATAAGTTTGTAAAACTAGTCCACATGAATCGAGTGGTTTAGTCAAAGATTTTCGAAGACACATTCAGTTTCTACGCTCAACAGATTGCTTTTAAGCTTTGACTCAGTAATTATTCATCAAAACGCATACATTATGATCAACGGAAGCTCAAGCATGTTTGCTTGACATGCAAGAACCAATGAGGTTCATATTGTGTGTTTTACTCAGCACATTTGAGCTTCGGCAAGAACCAATAAGATTCATTCTTGTGTGTTAAACAATACATTTTAGCTTCCACTGAGTTTCATTCTTGTGCATCAAGCAAGTTCGGTTGAGCTTCTGTTTATGTTCCATGATCAATGTTTATATGTGAACAAAAGGTTGGATTCAATCTGTTCATCATATTAAACGATTCTGTTTCTTTAGAAAATTTGGACTAGACCACTCAATTCATTTGGATTTGTTTTATGATCACTTTATTAACCTTTTATGAACTTTAGGAAGTGGTAGTTGCATAGCTGTCAATGGAAAGATTTTATTACGATATTATTAAAATGATCTTCGTTTGGGTTCTGATTCTGAACAAATCCCCTAAGATATACTAGGAATTTCAATTGAACGTGCATTTGTATGTTGTTATTCACAAACTTCTCTAACTGATTGTTTTATGTGTGCACTTAAGAGTGTGGGTGACTTCTATCTTTAACCACATGACAATTTATTGTTAAAGTAATATGTTGTTGCTTGTTTCTATGCTGGCCTCCCTGCAGGACTACTAGCTGCAGAAAGTAGGTCTAAATGTCTGTCCCTTAATGAAGTCTTGATTCTTTCAAATCAAGTTCATGCTTTTTCTGGGTTTCTGAAGGTCATGGTGTTTCCTCACTTGTGTTTGTGTACATGTAAAGGGGCTGTGTCACAAGTGCTGGACAGTTTGGAGGAGATCCATGCACTGACAGACTGCAGTGAGAAAGACCTGGACTTTCTACACAGTGTCTTCCAGGACCATCACCTCCACACATTGCTTGATGTAAGAGGCTGTAATATACAGTCAAATACACATATACACACCCCATACAATAGAAGTGGTTGTGTTAAGATGCTGTTATATATTTGTGCAATTAACTTGCTTTGAACTTTAAAGTAAATGTCTCATTAGGATTTTCTTCTTCTTTCTTGCTTGCTTTTGATGAGTCAGCAACAACCTAGTCTCACTGAGTTCATTGAGATTGCAGTTCCAGTTTGATTAATTGGCTTTGTGCAATTTCTGTGAATGTCAGGGTGCTAGATTTTTAGCTAGATTTCTTTCTTTTTTTTTTTTTTTTTACAGCAATTTAATAACACTGTTAAAGCTGCAGTCCGTAGCTTTTTGGGGGTTAAAAATGCTAACAGCCTACAATCTTGATTAATACCCTTCCACTACCCAAACAAAAAGCCATCCATGCTACAGATATCAATTTACTTGAAATAATTGGCCAGGACTAACTTTCAGTTTTTTTTTTTTTTGTCTGGCTCCCACAGCTGATCAGACAATAAATGTCAGTAGACCAATTTCAGAATTTCCCATTCAGCTTTCCACAGAAAATGTTTGTGTTGTTTTGTTTTATTTGAGAACTCAGTGGACTTTGTTCATGCGTTGTTCTTTGTTCATTCATTGCAAGCACACACACACATGCACTTGTTTTTTTTTTTTTTTTTTCTTTGTTTTTTTTATTATGGCATTATGCACATTTTTGTGAGTGTGAATGAGTGCAGCTGTGGACTCTCTTCCCAGTCTCTGTATTTGTGTGCGTCTGTATACCAAGGTCTCTATAGAGAGGCGTACAGCTTGGTACAACCCAGTGTGGATGATAGGGTCTGTCTCCATAGCCACAGGCCAGAGGCAAGCAGAGAGGAGGGCTCTGTGGGTAAGATTATCACCAGTAGGCTGTGAATGCATGTCGTCTCATTGAGAACTCAACTCCTACCCTGAATAGGGAGGGAAACAATAGCACCTATTGTCAAACCTCCATGCTTTTTACTGTTGTGGCTCCTGCAGTATCTGTGTATCAGAAGAGTTACTCCAGACTTTGCCATCCTCTCCATTCAAGCTCTGAGTGTAACTCTAGCTTCATGAAACAGAGGACAGAGGGGTTGAGATCCTATCAGGACCAACTTTGTCTGGAGTTTAACTTCGGTTTTGGTTGTTTTTTCTTTGGCTGTGGTGAGTAAACTGGGATATTTTTTATTTTAATTGTTTGTTAAAGGTGTTGCAACATGTGCTGTTACCCTTAAACTCAGCTAAAACTGCATGTGCGTCACAGCAAACTGCAGCTGAATCAGATGAACTCTGGAGACATGGAGAACATATGTTAATGCAATTACAGCTGTTCATCACTGGAATACATTTTAAAAAGTATTTAATTAAACGTATTTTTTTAATTAACATTTTGCTGGGAAAATCTGTAGCCTGTTAAATGCAATAGAGCTGCTCAGTTGTGATGTAAATTTTGCATGCCCCAAACAAAAGCAGCAATGTCAGAGAAATGTTATTGCATGTGAGGGTCAGTGTTGGGAAAGTTCACTTTCTACATGAACTAGTTCAAAGTTCAGTTCACAATCTAACATATTCTTTTTTTTTTCATAATTCTTTTTTTCCCATAATGTTGCTGCAAGCTATTTTTTTATTATTATTGCCATATACAGTCCATATACAACCACAGACAGCAATTATTTTATCGGCGGGCAAAGTTTGCACAGAAATGTACGATTTTTCCCATACTCACTGACCTTGTCATAAAACTCACGGTGGCTGGTGTTGCCAGATTGGGTGTTTTTTTTGTTTTTTTTGCTTCATTTTTAAGGCCTGTTTACGGTGTTTTAACCGGGTTTTCGCCTGGAAGGCGCTATAGAAATCTGGCACCTTATTGAACGAAGTTAAAGTGAGAGAGCGTGCGTTCACAGACACCAGAATGAACGAGTTCACAGTAACATTCATCAGGCAGTAATTCACATTTGCCCAAAATATGAACGTGGTCAAGCACAACACTGGTGAGGGTTAACCTCTTATTGTTTTTCCTTTACTCAAAAAGCAAAAGGAGCCAAGGAGTCTTCTGATTATTGCTCTGCCCATTTTCACTTTTTCAGCTATACGACAAGATAAACACCAAGTCTTCACCGCAAATCAGGAATCCTGCAAGTGACGCAGTATCGAGAGCCAAAGAGGTGAGTGCAGGCTACAGTAATGGAAAGATACTTTTCTAGCACAAGTTAATTACCTTCATTGTAGTTTTTTTTCTTGTTTTTCGATTAAAAAAAAAACTATCTGGAGTCAGGACTCTTTTTTTTTCACTTTTATGCACAACCTGTCCATTTCAGAAAAGATGCAGTTTAAATGCCTCTTTTCAATATCTTCAACAAGAAAGTATGTTAATGTGACTCAATGACTTAGAATAATATTTAGATGATTTGAATGTGTTAATTCGAAAGGGGTAGTTACTCACCCCCTTTTCATCCAAGATGTCCATGTCGAAATAAAAAATAAGGTTTTTGATGAAAACATACCAGGATTTTTCTACATATAATGCACTTTACTGGTAACCAAACGTTTCAAGGTCCAAAAGACAGTTTCAGTGCAAACTGCAAACTGCAAAGGGCTCTAAATGATTTCAGATGATGAATGAGGGTGAAGCGATCGCTCATTTAAAAAAAAAGTTTTCAATTTTATAAGCTCAAATTGTGACCTTGCTCTGTTCTTTGATGCACGTTCGTGACACTCCTGTTCGAACTCATTCATCAAAATGAATGAATCTTTTTCCGAGTCAATTCGTTCATTTCGTTCGTTGAATGAACCAAATGACACGAAAAAAGATTCATTCATTTTGATAAACGAGTTTGAACAGGAGAGTCACGAACGCGCATAAAACTTAAACTTTTTTTTTTTTTAATGAGCGATAGTTTCGCTTGATAAGACCCTTATTCATCGTCTGGAATCGTTTAAAGCCCTTTGAACAGTTTGCACTGAAACTGTCTTTTGGACCAAACTGTCTTTTGGACCTTGAAGTCCATTATATGGAGAAAAATGCTGGAATGTTTTCATCAAAAACCTTAATTTCTTTTCGACTGAAGAAAGAATGACATGGACATCTTGGATGACATGGGGTGAGTAAATTATCAGCAAAAGTTTTTTTTTTTTTTTTTTTAAACTGAACTTTAAATATTTAATACTCTGTTTATCAGAATATTTGATGTGTTTGTCCTCCTTTTGATCAACTATTCTGTCTAGTTTATATTTCCATTTTAATACAGCTCATGAAGATATTCAGAAATGGCTCACTGCATGATCTACTCACACCTTGGCTTTCCTAGAAACTGAATTTCCTCTCTGCATATTTCTGTCATGGTTTTTTCACTTCTGCTCTGTGGCTTTTTTCGTAGTTGACTGACAGACTTGTTTAAAATTAATTTATAACACTAGAAGTGAGCTAAATTGTAATATAACTGAAAGCTGATCACATGGGGAAAACACACACATTATGACTTTTTTCATGTACATTTTGTTAAATAAAATGTATTTTACAGATGAAGGTCATCACAAATCGCACAAATTTGACCTTTTCAAATAGCAAATCCGTTTTAGTAATTTTATACCGTGTTTGTTCAAATCTGTTATTTTGAAAGCACCATGTGACAGACATTCATTTAATTTTATATAGTTTAAAAGGACGACCTCAACCAGAAGCCTGTTTTGTACTTCATATGCCTCCTAGAATCTTTAATATTAGTGTGTGATTTAGCTATGTGACATTTACAGATCCCTAGTGGTCTATTGCTTGTGTGAGCACATGCCTGTTTTCTTCCTGGTGAATTAGAATGCAGTCAAAAATCCACATTAACAAGTCAATATGTTTGCTTGCTTTTACCTAAGGAGTAGACTAGAAAAAAATATAGAATAATGACTGTGTGGATTTGGACAAAGCAGCTCTCTTTATTGCCATTGATATGTAAGTGTAGAAGATTAGCATTGAGATCACACAGACTGACATGACCCTTCTCAATTTACCTGAGAGTAAATTTGTGAAAGTGGAAATGCATTTTGCTTGGTGATCTTATCGGGCTGTATGTTTGATGTGTGACTGTCTGTGTGCTTTCCTCACTGTTGGCTGAAGCGTTTGCTCTCTTCATTTGCACAGAAATTGTTAAAATCTTCACAATTAACACAAATAGACAGTGAATAGTTATTCTAATGTTTCTATTTTCTCATTAACACACTAAATGAAGTTTAACTATCCATTAACCACAATATCCAGTAAATTTACGAGCATTCTAAAAAAAAATCCCTTGCTGGCTCTAAAGACATAATATACTTTGATACAGTATTTCTTATAAAGAGCTGATGTTAATGAGGACAGGTCGGCAGGAAAGGTAATGATAACCAAAAGTGAAGGTAATGCAGTCTAAAATGTAGCAAAAGTTAATGTAACAATTTAATTAATTTAATTCAATGTAATACATTTTTTAGGAATAATAGGAAATGATGATGGATTTCTTTACATCCTCATTTAAATTCACTCCATCTATTTGGTAAATGCATGTTATTGATTTTTAGGGCTGCCCCCAGAATAAATATTTTTCTAGTCGACTAGTAGTCGTTCATTTAAGCGCATTGTTGAATAGTCGCACGTTTTTGATATTAAATTAATTACTTAAATATTACTTTAAATTATAAATTAGCATTCAAGGGCAGGCTTATCATTTGCCACAGTGCACAGGAAAAGTAATGATTATACATTTGTAAGAAAAAAAAACAGCAAGGAGACTTGCTGAATCATTTATAGGTAAATAGTGTTTTCTGAGTCAGTGTCGGCTGCAAAGATGAATTTGACATTTCATACGGATTACGTAGTCAGAGAATATTTGTCTTCAAATTTGAATTGGTTAATTTAAAAGTAGTCATTTCAGACATGTAGTAAATGTCTTTGAGGCGTGTATATGCTTGTTTGAGTATTGGTATCGGATCATTTTTGTGGCACGCTCCAAAAAGACGTACACAGAGACAGAGATTGCAGAAAGTGCATCCACTTTTGTTCTTTTTTTTTTTTTCAAAAGCTTGAGTGTTGTTGTTATTGTGAATGCACACAAATAAAAGTAGACACAGTTTCAAATTATGTATTAGTCTATTTTAAGTTAGTTTCGCTGTTATCAGGAAAAGTAATTTCCACATGAATACTTGGATATGCGCACATTTATCTAGGATAAATAATATAATAAAAATAATTTGTTACATTTATATAGCGCTTTTCTTGGTACTCAAAGCACTATGGAAGTGTGAATCTCAACCACTACCAATGTGCAGCATCCACCTGGATGATCTCACGGCAGCCATATTGCACCAGAACACCCACCAGCTTACTGGTGGAAAGGAGACAGAGAGATAATATTAGAGTGAGCGGCCATGTAAGGTGGCTAACATTAGGCTGCTACTTACATGTTGTAAATGACAGTCCATATTTGAAGGTGATGAATGAAAGGCAAACATTTGGATTTCCTGCCATAATTAATCACCACATGGACCAGCGTGTTAATGATCTATCCGTCATGGACTTCATCACTTCCTGTAGAGTTTTTTTTTTCTGTGACTAACAAACGAATTAAAATTTGGTCGAGTAAGACTAACGTGTAGCCGACTATTAGGGGGCGGCCCTATTGATCTTATTATCAATGATTCATCTATGTACGTACGTATGAAATTTTCTTATTTTTAAATTTATTTTGTATTAAATGATCCAGTGAAAAGACTTCTCTCTGGTGATGTATGTCAGACTTCTCAAATCATTTAGTTAGCTTAAACATGCTTCCATTACATCTCGACTTTAAACTGCTGTTTTAGGAGGGGAGCGCTCCCCCATTCAGTTATCATATATTAATTGCGTCAACTGTAGCTTTCTTTAAATGTCAACGAATCCTAACTTAATGATATTTAATAACCTTGATCAAACAGAAGTATTTAAACAGTCCCCATAAAGAGATTAAAGGAATCTTAGTTTGGATAGTTAAAACCATCTGCATTCTCTAAGATAAAAATAGTTAGTTTCAAACTAGTCTCGATGGATGCTTCTGGTCTTAATCTATAGATTGATGGCCTCCCTCAGTGGTTCTCTTAGTGTTGACTCCTCTAAAACCAGTCCCTTCTTCTCAGACACAAGTCACACAACCTATAAAGCTCAACAACTTCCTTTAGCATTGCACATCAAAAAGGAACTCGGGCTGGCTGGTGATTAAAGAGCTGTGCTCTTGAATAACCCTCCTTGGCCTCTTGCTTGTGATCACTGGCAGTGGTGAAATGCTTAAGGATTATCCTCTTTGTATTGCTTAGAGCCAGCGGGGCGGAAACTAACCCATCACCTGCACTGTTTTCCCGAGCGACTGAATCTTGCGGAGACGGCGAAATGCCTACCTCCAAAATTCAGCCTTCGACTCTGCTTCTTATTACACAGAATATATGTATCAAATGTTATAAAACTCTCCTGTGTGTGTCTCTCATGCTAAGACCTCCGCTGAAGACGGGTCGAGCGCGGCTTTGAAACATCTGGAATATGTAAGCTGCAGACATTTTCCCAATCATATGTCCACTTCTTTTTACCACTTTTGTAGAACATGTGGAGATTTCTAGCTACACGGATTCTTGTAAATGTCTGAGCTTTACATTTAGTGATGTTGACTGGCAGTGAGGGGCTGCCAGATGGCTTTAAACATTGATTGGAGCTCATTACAGATGATTAGTGTGGTTTCAAAAGACGTTCAGGTTCCGGCGCTCAGAAGCATTCAGCGGGGAGTTGTGACATATCTGCAGTACTGTGCCAAATCACCCCCTTCCCACCTGACCCGACCCACCCCGCCAATAGAAGGGCGAAATGAGTCCAGACAGCAGTGCTGATTGGTCACATGGGGTTTAAGGGTCATTCCAGAAATTTTTGTGTGGATGTGTGTGTGTCTGTTCTGATGGTGTGTGGGGTCTCAGCAGTCCAGCTCAAAGTTGTGTTGCAGTATATGAGATTAAAAAGCCTATGTCAGATATAGCATCTTTACTCACCTCAAAAGATATACCTAGCGTGGAGATGACAGCCTGAGGTAAAGCCTGATTACTCTGTCTGTCTGTAGGTACTGGAGGAGATTTCATGCTACCCGGAGAATGCAGACGCTAAAGAACTGAGACGGATCCTGTCCCAGCCCCATTTCATGGTGAGTCACAGCAACACAGCTCAAATTCTTTTGATAATCTCCATACAAAAACACCTTAACAAGTCAATATTAAATTAAAATTGTATAACCCTATTTACTTTCCTTAATGCACGTTCTGGTCTTGTTATAAATTAATTATCAGGGTTTTTTTTTTAATATATATTTAATCAACATGTAACCTTCCTCTTCCTAATGTCAGTTAGGCTGTGTGAACTGTTGGATAATGGTAGCCAATAGCCACATATATATTTAGTAATTATCCCTAGAAACTAATACTTTTATTCACCAAGGACACATTTAATTGACAAAAAAGGACAGTAAATGCTGTTTTTCTTAGCTTTTCATTCATCAAAGAATCCTGAAAAATATGTCACACAGTGTCCACCAAATTTTTTTTTATTTTTTTATCACCAAATCAGCTTATTATATTGATTTCTGAAGGATCATGTGACTAGAAGGCTGGAGTAATGATGCTAAAAAAATGTAAAATATAAAAGAAAATTTTAATATAAATTAAAATAGAAAAAATAGATATTTAAATTGCAACATTTCACAGTATTACTGTGAGAGAGCTTATGTGGCTTCTTTCAAAAACATTAACAAATCTTACTGACCCAAAACTTTTTTAATTGCAGTGCACATTGCACTATGATGAAAGTAAAATGGTTTGTGTATGTCATTTCATATTGACTTTAAGGATCTCAATGCTATCCTTATTATAATCTTAGCGTTAGAGAGCACTGCTAACATCACGAAGTGTAGTAAAACAGCGAAAGTGGAGTCTTCAAATTTGCTTAAATTTCAGTCAACAAAACTATCTATGAGAGATTAATTCGAGCTTGTACTTAGTCTTTATGAGGTAGATCTGTTTATTCGGGATGTTGTCAGCAGACTTATTTCACCATCTCAGTCTTTGCAATCCTTGTCTGTAAAATTCTTCTATAATCAATGAGATATTCGTCAGTTGTATTCAGAGCATTATTATCAGCTGGACAAACAACCTCATGACAGATGAAGCAGAGAGTTCGCCCTTTGCCCTTCAAAACCAGCTGTTTGTGAGGGTTTCACTGATTAAAGATTCCTCCACTTTTTACACAGAAAACATGTTGTAACACTTAGAAGTGAAATAGTCCTCCCCAGTTCAATACAGGTTTACCTTTCAATCAGGGGTGATAGTGAGGGTGAGAATTGTTTGTGTGATTAAAAGTAAAAAAGTATAGGAAAATCTGATTCTTCAAAGTGTGTGAGATAAGTGATGTGTCATGGAACACTGAGCGAGATTGATTAAATTAATCTGGCATAATCCAGGCTGCAAGGGACTTATTTGGGGGCTTTTTACAATGTTTTTACTTCCACTTGAACTGGGGATTTAGTACAGAACTGAGATAAAGAAAGGGAACGGTTGCTTTCAAACGTCAAAAAGAGCTTTTGCATGAAAAAAAGCAATACTTAGGTGATTACCAACACCGTCAGCAGGATCCAGAGTGTGCGCGGGGGTGCAGAAAAGAGATAAAATGCAAGAGAGGAGGGAGGCACCATCAGTTACTAGCTGTAGAATTCCAGCATTACCTTCTATACTTTTATCACACTCTCATATTCCCCCACAAGATGGTATTCAGATGAGCTGACAAGAAAAGTCTTTGTGGTGCTTATTATTATTAATTAATTTGCTTATGCTCTGCACACTTTTAGTAAGGCTAAAATTAACTAGATTTTTACATTACTGTTCAAACATGCAGGGTCTGTAAGATTTTTTTTTTTTTTTTTTTTTACAAAATGAATACAATAAATTGATCACATGTGACTGTAATGTGACTTTTACATTTATCTAAAAAAATATTCTAGTCTAATCTAATCTGTTATTATGGTTTCCACAAGAATATTGAGCAGTAGAACTGTTTTCAACAATAATAATAAGAAGAAATGTTTTTTTTTTAGCAGAAAATCATCATATTAGAATGATTTCTGAAGGATCAGTGTGACACTGAAGACTGGAGTAAAGGCGGCAGAAAAATCAGCTTTGCCATCACAGGAATAACTTACATTTTATTTTAAATTGTAATAACGAGGACTTGGAGCCAGAGTAAGTGGCATTTTGGGTGAATATGAGTTCGTTATATCAAAATAAAGGTCTCGATGAGCTCTATCCAATGGTGCCAAAAATACCTATCTGAGATCAAAGTCTATTGAATAAAGCAACAAAAAGGTGTATCTAACGTATTTGAATTTTTGTTTTTTTTTTGAAAATGTTTTAGTACATGTTCATTGTGTTAATATGCCATACATGTTTTACTTAAATACTAATTTCATGTAAGTATGCCTGTGGTTGCAATGTTTGTGGTTTAAGGTTAATAACACAGGTGATTGAAGCGTGGTCAATTTTGATTTGTCTCTCCTGTAAAGTTTGCCCTTCTGGCTCCAAGCTCTCAATAATATTTCAAAATATTACTGTTTTTACTGTATTTTTGATCAAATAAATACAGCCTGGTTGAGAACAAGAGACTTCTTTGAAAAAAAAAATCTAGAAAAAACAAGATTTTGTCCAAAGAAGTCTCTTGATGTTTTTTAACTGCGTGACAAAATGGACTAGTGGTGTTAGAGCATGAGAACATTGCCAATTGTGCAACTCTCACGCTGAATATACCTCCAGTATAAGTCTATGAGATTTTGTTGTTTGTGTTGGTGTCATATATCTCTCTCTATTATCTATTATCTTTCTTTCAAGGCCTTACTTCAGACTCATGATGTTGTGGCACATGAGGTGTACAGTGACGAGGCACTGAGGGTCACTCCACCACCTACATCACCATACCTCAACGGAGACTCACCCGAAAGCACGAACGGAGACATGGACATAGAGAATGTCACACGGGTGCGCCTTGTTCAGTTCCAGAAGAACACAGACGAACCAATGGTATGAATGCTTAACTTAAATGTACACATACAGTATATAAACCTAAAGACAAGGCATGAACTTGGAACTGTTTCTCATATAGTTAGCTACTCTTTAAACTTTAGAGGTTTTGATCCCTCCGCTTTCTAAGTGTGCAAACGCTAGCTTTGCACATTAAATATCCTGTGTTGTGAGATTCTGCATGCATTTCACCACCCTGAGCCGATGGTGTTGTTGATAAAGTCCTCACAGTGGTTACAATTTATATCCACATGTTAGTCAAACTTCCTGAAAGCTTGATGTTCTCATCAACGTGGCTTCAAATAAGTTTGTGGGCTCTGTTTCAGGGCATCACGTTGAAAATGAACGACCTGAACCATTGCATTGTGGCAAGAATAATGCATGGAGGAATGATCCACAGACAAGGTACATTCACCAGAACAAATCCCCCTTAAACCCTGTTAGTCTTTAAAAATTCACCCCATACTGCTACATACACTGCAGCTACTCCTATATTTTTATATTTGCATAAAAACTTGTAATGTAATCCATGCTGCTTCAAAACAGACCCCTCAACACACATTTCTGCACAACAAGCTTGAGAGTATGTAACGCTGACGTACAGGCCTTACCCACTTGCCAAACAAACACATGTCGTCATCAAGCAGGACAATCTCATGATAGATATCAAATTATGATGTGACTGTAATACTACCGCCATTTATTAACACATGCAATGTGTCACTTTGTCACAAATCAGGAACTTTACACATTGGAGACGAGATCAGAGAGATCAACGGCATAAGCGTAGCAAATCAAACGGTGGAGCAGCTTCAGAAGATGCTTGTGAGTGGGAACAACCTTTTTTTAAGCTGTGGGTTTCTTTAAAGAAATAGTTTACCGAAACATTTAAATTGTTACCAATTACTCACACTCATGTTGTTTGAACTATGATGGGTTTTTTTTTTTTCATGGAACACAAATGGAGTTATTAGCAAAATGTCCAGACTGCCAGACCTCAACCACTGATGACTTACAGTAGATTTAGTTCTTTTTCTAAAGGTGGTCCATTCGACTGTAAGTGTCCTGCAAAGTAGACTTCACAGGTTAAATGAGATAATAATACACTTCCAATTTAACCAAATTGCTTTCCTTTTCATATTAAACATTGTAACAAATGAACATTCAAATATGAAATATAAAAAATGTATATTAACAAGTTAAATGATAAAGGTATTTACTTAAATACACATGGATGTCACGTCTATTACACAAATATATGGTAATTTATATTTATTTATGCTTATTTATATTTATTTTTTATGTCATCATAATTTAAAATCGTCATGAAACGGAAGTTGCGAGCATCTTTTCTTCCGTATTGAGCCTTTCATGCAAGTTAAATGGCTTTTCAATTGAGGACAAAATATAGGGCTCGGCTTGATTGTGTCCATCACAAATTGATTGGATCATTGTCATTTGCTATTGCTCCAATCCCATGTGTGAGACAGGTTGCTTGTTCCGCCTTCACACACCGGCATTAAAAAAGGGATTCATTTTAGAAAAAAAGTTACATTTAGCACCATTTAAGATTAAGTTCAATTATTTACATATAATAATAAACACTGCAATATTCCATAAAAAAAAAAAAAGAATTATACATTTTTATTTCATGGTGACTTTAAACTCCTCTAATTTGTTACTTAAAGAAGAACTCCGGTCAATTTTAACATGGAGCTCATTTTTTTGTACATTTGGAGTGCTGTCAGTACAGACAAAAACGACAAAAATCGGTGTTGCCTACGCCGTGTCATCCTCTTTTTAAAATTCGCACCCTGTTGACTTTAATGGGGCATGTTCTAATGCCCCGTCCACACTACTGCGTTTTCGTTTAAAAACGGAGAATTAAAACGAATACGATTTCCGTCCACACCAGCGTTTTATCTGCGTATTAGAAACGATCTCCGTCCACATTAAAACGACTGAAAACGCGGATCACGTGACCATTCGTCAACACTGGGCATGCGCGTGCCGGTGTAAACAGTGAATGACGAATCAGGGAAGGAAACGTCATGACTGATAACACCCAATCTGAAGTTCTCCGTTTCTGAAGTTTTGTCTCGTCCACACTAAAACGCCCTCCGGAGATTCAAAACGCAAAACGCAGCTGCAGCGTTTCTAAACTTCTCCGTTTTAGGTCTTCGTTTTTCCCGTTTTAGTGTGGACGGGAGGTGCAAACGTAGCAAAAGGTCTCTGTTTTTAAACGAAAACGCAGTAGTGTGGACGGGGCCTAAACCTGCTTTTACCCTCTTAACATCCTTGATTTGTCATTATGAGTGCACAGCCAAGTGAGTGGTGTTATTAAGAGTGACCACGGTCAATCTGACTGCAGTAGATGTGAAAGATAATAATAAAAATGATGTTAATTCAGCCAGCGCACATTCCTGTATTTACTTCCTGTATTTACTTTTAGAGGCTAAAAGCAGGTTTAGAACATGCCCCATTGAAGTCAATAGGGTGTAGGCAACACCGATTTTTGTCGTTTTTGTCTGTACTGACAGCACTCCAAATGTACAAAAAAAATGAGCTCAATGTTAAAATTGACCGGAGTTCTCCTTTAAGTGTTATCTGTTTGATGAAATCGAGTGAACTTCAACAGATATTACATGCTCAGTGAGTAGAGAGCAGTCTAGGAATCCTGTCGATCTGAATGCTGCTTAACACAAAGCTACTGTTTGTATTGTCTACTTTTTTTTCCATTTGTTTTCTTTGGAAGTAAGAAAATCAAATGGATTTGGAACAACATGAGGATGAGTGGATGAAATCATGACACATTTTCATTTGACTCTCTTAAACAAGAATTACACTTTACCACCATAGTCCAGACATAATACAGTAAAATGTACCTTTTTTTTTAATAATTTCCTTTTTGTTTCTTTTTTTCCTTTAATAATTTCCTTTCCTTTTCCTTCTCTATTGACAGCGAGAAATGAGAGGCAGCATCACCTTTAAGATTGTGCCCAGCTACCGCACGCACCAGACGTCCTGTGAGGTAATGGCCTCTGTGGCCTTTGCACTGTCTTCTGCTCTGTGTCTCTGTCAGTCCCCTCTCTCCGCAGTGCTGTGGTTTGCCGGCCGCCCAGGCCTGTCGTGGCCTTGTGTGGTGGGCTTTGATTGCTGTGGACTCTTGTGTGACTAACTGCCTGCCTGATGGCTGCGTGTTAACGCTTTTCTTCCCAAAAGCCTCCATCCTGCCGGACCAAAAGGCCCGGATCAGACACTACCGCACACCAATTTCACAACCAAGATACCGGAACCCTCCCTTACATATTATAAACTTTGTACAAATGTGAACAGTGCTGCAGCATTATTCACAATTTATAAAGTTAATCTGTACCGTATTGCGTACAGATGAATATTTCTCACAAAACTCCCCTTCCATATCAAATGATTCCTCATTTCGAAATACATGTTGGCATTAAAGAGGTCAGATTTTACTTTAAATCTCTCAGGGAAGATGTTTACACCAAGTTGTGTTGGCTCCCCCTCTGGTGGGAAGCTGAAAATTACATTCACAACATGTTTCCTTTTGCGACAGTAACCTCACTATGCTTTAAAAATGTCCATTTAATAATTTTCATCTCAAGCAAATCTTTTGGTTTCCCTTACATTATTTCCCCAATTTCTTACCGCAGTGTTGGTCTAGTGTCCGTTTGCTCTGCTGTTTCGCTGACCTTTATATCTTATTACAGAAAGAATCCCCCTCCACCTCCAGACAGTCCCCTGCTAATGGCCATTCCAGCCTTAACAGTTCTATCTTGGTAAGGATCCCAGGCAACCTCAAATAACGACTCCCCTCCCCCCAACAATCTCCTAATGTTGTTTGTGATTACTTCACCCAATTCTTGCAATCATACCCTCTTAATTTGCTCTAGATGTTATTAAATCTGTTTAATGTCCAGTTTTATGGTATTTGTTGTTTCCCCAGTTTGTTTTTATGTTTTACTAGAATTTTTGTTTTGTCAATCTCAATAAACACAATCACTGAACAAGACCGCAAGTAACATCCATTGAACATACAGTAGTTTGTTAGATTCCGTTATCTCAGTTCGCAAATTGGTGTGCTCTGTGCTGCTGTAAATCACTCTGGCTGTCAGTGTTAATACTTTTTTCTGTAAACACTGTACATTAACTGAAGGGGAGTGTTATGTACAGTAAATGTGGGATCTACTGTAGTTTTTTGTAATGAAATATTCCCATTAATTAATATCAGTGATCTATAACTGCTGACAGTGAGCACAACGATTAGGCAAAACTCTATGGAGGCATGAGAAGGAATCATCAATTTTTATTGCATGCATACTTCTAACAAAATCCAATGAGATCTGCATTAGCACTGTATATTAACTAGGGGTGGGCGATACAGACGTTGAAAATGATATTTTCTCATATTTTACTGCTGACTTGGTAATGAAGTTTGGAAAACATTTAGGAAAGTGGAAAATGTTTCCTATATGTCATGATTTATTTGGGATATATTCCTAAAACTAATATTCTTAGCAGAAGAAATATTTTGAATATTTTGAAATATATATATATATATATATATATATATATATATTAAATATCAATAATAAATGCATAATGTAATAATTAATGAATATATAACTCATAAATTATTTAATTGAAGTTTAAAAAGAATAATTATTCTTTAAATGTGTGATAAACCTTTCTTTATTTTGGACATTGTTTTAAGTCTTAAGTCTACTTTTTCCAATATTTTTTTTTTTTTTTTTTTTTTTGAATTTGTAACATGATATAAATGTTTTCTAATATCGCTCATCCCTGATATGGACCCAGTGGGACCCTCTTAGTGTTCTTAATAGTGGAGAGTTAGTCTCCACCTCATGAACATGCTTGAATGGAGTGTGGTGCTAAAGCTGCTTGCTTGCTCCTTGCTTTCTTGTGCGTTGCTGTTACAAGATTTACCTTCAACAGCCTTCTTCTCTTTTAACATACGCATACATACAGAATGAAGAAACTTTTGTGATCCTCCCCAGTGGAGTTAGCATTGCCTCCTCTCAACCAGATGTTTTGTTATGTTTTGTCTTTTTATTGTTAACGTCTTTCATGAGTCAAAGTCTGCCTTTCCTCTGTAAATGGTCAGTCTCTCTTTCACTGCTGGGCTTTGCTTTACAGGACTTGCCATCAACCATCCAGCCAAAAGGACGCCAGGTGAATAGAGCATCCCACAGTCTTCTTAGCCTCCTCTATTGACTTTCCATTTTTCTTTTGTGCTTGAGATTGAATGAACGAGTAGCTAGTGATTCACTGCTATTAACACCCTACTTTCTTAATCAGTTCTTGCCCTAACACCATTCACTACATCTCAGACTGGTTGTAGTGTTATTGCATTGCATTTACACAATAACAAGATTGCAAATGTAGAGCTCTTATTATTTTTTTTGTTTTAGTGACTACTAAAAAAGTTTAAATAAATGGATAATTTTAGCGGAAATTTGTAGTCTTTCAAATAGCTTATTCTATGCGTTAGCAACACAACAGTTGGGAAAATGTCTAAAACAACCATTAAGATTTGAAATAAATTAGTAGCATTTTATCTGTACTCTTCTTAAAAATAAATAAATTATTCATGTGTCGTGACGAATAACCTCACAGACAGTTGATTACATGAAAGAATGTAACAGCGAGAGATCAATATATGAAAATAACGTTTTCTTAAAAAGACCCAATTTATTCAACTTTTTAGACCACGTCAACAATAAAACTTGCTAATGTTTTTTACTTTTTTTTTTTTAAATGAGTAACTCCACATAAACCATAAAACACCGGCCCAACTATCATTCTGTCCCTGTTAGACTTTTAACTTTCTTAAAGAAGTAAATCAATCAAGTTTGTTGTGTCTGTCCTGATCTGTCCCAATGCAGTTTCATGCTTTTCTACTGGTTCTGGGCTACAGAGTGGTGTGTGTATCCTTTCACATCTCAACTATATTACAATGTAAATCAACAAAGCTGACAATGAGGGGTGAAAGAGCTCATCCCAATTTGTTCTTCTAAGCTCTAGTCCTCACCTTGAGTGAATTGTGTCCTAATAGAATGAGAAGTAGAAAGGAAGATAGGCGATCAGCAGAGGGCGCCATCTGCCAGCACAAGTCCATCTGTGTTAGTCGTCACCGAGTGCGTCAAAATATCCATAAGTGATAATAACACAGTGATGTAAATGACATCTCCACCCTGCTTTTGTTCCTTTATGTCGACCCATAACTTTTCTGAATGTTAGCTTTCGTAGCTGCATTCTCCATCTCACCAACCCCTGCTCACAGTGCCATACTAATGCAGCCACAGTGCCATGATATTGCATGATGTTTGTAATACTCTCATGCCCTAGATCTCCAGACCTCCAATCAAGGATAAATTTTCCATCCAGGTAAGATTTTAAAGAATGAGCCCAATCCACTGCTCTGAAAAACTGTTGTGTAACCATTTAAGTCCAAATGTACCAAGGACTCAAAAACAATTACATCATCACTGTGATTCTTAGAAAATATAATGTTAAGCTCAATCTTTGCAAAACAATATTTATACTTAACGGCCCCTTTTAGTCAATCCAATGTCATTTTTTTAAATGCGGGAGTCACACACCACTCTAGTCTCAAACCGCAGTTTGGTATCCAACTGCACTAAATGTCCAGACATAACTCGCCCTCATACAGAGCTTCAGCCAAGCATGCCTCTCATCGCAACCCAAACCTGATCTTTACTTGAACCCTGATGCCTAGTTGTACTTTGACCTCCAAATGTATCCTTACTTCCTCCATCAGTCAGTCTCCTTTCCTTGTGCCACTCTAGGGCTTTTCTGACTTCAGCTGAACATGTCTCTTTTCAGATCTATGTACGGGCACAGTTCGAGTATGACCCGGTGAAGGATGATCTCATACCCTGTAAAGAGGCAGGGATTCGCTTCAGAGTGGGTGACATAATCCAGATTATCAACAAAGATGACCATAACTGGTGGCAAGGCAAACTGGAAAACACCAAGAATGGCACGGCGGGATTGATTCCCTCACCTGAACTCCAGGAGTGGCAAGTTTGCTTCTTTTCTAGAGCATAATGAGCATTTTGAATCATTTTTATTTTATTTGAATGATGGAAGTCAGAAGATTATGATT
The DNA here is from genome assembly GCF_988280905.1 of Pimephales promelas. Taxonomy (NCBI): domain Eukaryota; kingdom Metazoa; phylum Chordata; class Actinopteri; order Cypriniformes; family Leuciscidae; genus Pimephales; species Pimephales promelas. The sequence continues at coordinate 18,403,139 of NC_142775.1, forward strand.
GGCTTCTGCTGAGTGAGGAGGGAACGGAGATTCAGCACAATGCAAGCCGCACTCAATGTACTATCATCAAGGCCAAACGATATGTTGCACACTCATCACGTCCATCTAATTGTTTCTTTTGTTGTAGGCGGGTGGCTTGTATAGCCATGGAGAAAACCAAGCAAGAGCAGCAGGCGAGCTGTACTTGGTTTGGCAAGAAAAAAAAGCAGTACAAAGACAAATACCTTGCAAAGCACAACGCAGGTAGAGTTACCACTGGGCTTTCTGCTTCTTTTCTCTCCATATAGACAACAGATGATGCTGGTCAATCAACTCTCCCTTATTATTAATCTAGTTAGTTATCTGCCCCTGTTAACACCAAGAATTATAACAATAACTTAGTGTCCACACTAGTACATAAAATGTTGTCTAACCCCATGCTAAAACTCAATCAAGTCAAGTAAATCCTGATTGGCTGTCAATGTTTTGGTTGTTCATCAACTGGACAAAATCGTTCTGATACTGATTCATTATCCGTATAGCTGTGACATGGACTTTCCTATATTCATTTAATTAGAAAAATATTTAAAACGTTATCATTATAGTTATCGTTCGTGGTGTGATAATAGGCTTCTAAGATGAGTAACATAACTGTTTACTAATAGTTTGCAGACTATTTTTGAAAGTTATGCTTCCTACTTGGAAATAGGATGTCATTTAATAGGATGTCAAATCACAATTAATGATTAATGATAATCTTCTTTTTTAAGAATTTTATCTTTAAAGCCTGTTTTGCAAATGTTTGTGGAGATGTGTGTAAAACAACCATTGTGTTATTTTCTAAAAGGGCAGCCTCTTTTATAGTTTTATACTGTAGATACATTTTTATTTAGAGAATTATGTAATGTTGTGATGATAATTCCATAATGCCATCTTAAGCTAAATGAATAATCTTTTATTATATTAAATATGCAGTATATTATATATTATTTTATATAAAAATTATTTATACAGCTTGAGTATATATACAAAAGTATATTCTAAAGTTTGGAGTCAATACAGTCAGTACAATTTTATTTTTTTTTGTAAAGAAAATTACATACTTAAAAAGAGAATTTAATGCTTGTATTTCTACAAATATCGACTTTTCAATTATCAGGATATCTTAAGTCATATGATGGACACATATGGCACCTGTTTTAATTGACCTGGTAATTTATAATCTTAATTCATAATCATATAGTTGCATTGAATTTGTTTACGCATCTTTTCTGTCAGATACTCAGAAACAGTTTATGATCAGAAGCACCATAGAACACTGTGGTTGATGCCCATCGCTAACTCAGTCCTGGTGGAACACCATGAGAAAGAATGCATATATGTCTATAATTAGTCTTGTGTTTATATTAATTTCTGCTTTTCTGCGGAAACTGACTTTTACCCTCATGGAATGGTTGTAGCTAGAAACACCTCTATTGAATGATTCAGACTGTAGTTCAGAAGCTGTACGTAGTGAGCGTCTGTTCCTGTGTTTCTGGTGGTAGGTGTGGGCAGGTAATGGGGCCCTCTGCTCTCTAGCTCAAATAACCCGAGGTCCTGACTGCAGCATTTTCACAAATAGCAGGGTGACTTGTGCCAATACATAGCCAAGTAGCTGTGTGTCTGATTCTGCTTGCTGTCCCTGACCACACAGTCCCTTAAGAGTGCTCTAGAGAGTCTTTCATTTTGCTTCAAGTACCAAAGGGGCTCATTAAAGCCAGCCACAGTGGAAACCTGGGTAGTTATTGCAGATGAGCACACCTGCATGAACAACACAATACACAAAAGTGTTTATGCCTCTATTCTATCAAAAAACAATACACGAGACGCCCATGTTTTCCGTAAGAGTTCATGGTTGCTGGTAAAGGGAGGAGAGAAAGAGAGAGTGTGTCTTTGCTGTGTGTAACTTAGTGGTATGTGACTATTTGTGATCAGCAGTTGTTCACGTCTTCATCATGGCTTCAGGTCTAAACCAACACTAAAACTGCAGATGTACTGCAACACCTCCTGCTCTCAGATGTACTGTAACTAGGCACACGTTTTACAACCTCTATATAAAATGATCCTGTCGTTATGAAAGGTGACAATTATATGATCTCGTTAGAGGCGCAGTGAACCCCACTACTTTTAACATCTTATATAAGCAAGTCATATAGGTCCTAATTCAGTCTGTAATATTATCTAAAATAGGGTCAGGTTACCTCCTTTGAACATGCTAGATATCCCTGATGGTGTAGAATAGTTCAAAGGTGAGCTTCCTAAAAGTGTGGATTAGTACACAACCATTAAAAAGAAACGAATGACTTTGCACACTGACGCATTTATTGCCTTTATCGCATCAGTTGCCTCGAGTTGCTGGCTGTACGTCTTGCTCTGCGCCGCTTCCGGGCCGTGCTCAAGAATCAACACGTACTAGTCCGATCAGACAGTACCACCACTGTAGTGTACATCAACTGTCAAGGTGGTCTACGCTCCCGACGCATGTCGCAACTCGCCCACCACCTCCTCATATGGAATATATGAAGCATCTGAGGTCGCTTCATGCCATTTACTGTATATCCCCGGAGCCCTGAACCGTGCAGCGGACGAGCTCTCACGGCTTCAGCCCCTCCCTGGAGAATGGCAACTCCATCCCCAGTCGGTTCAGCTGATTTGTGACAAGTTCGGGGACGCACAGATAGATCTGTTTGCCTCTCACGACTCGACCCATTGCGCCCTGTATTATTCCCTGACCAAGGGGCACGTTCGGCACTGATGCACTGGCACACAGCTGGCCGCGGGGCCGCAAATATGCGTTTCCCCCAGTCTCTTGCACAGACCCTGCGCAAGGTCAGAAAGGAAGAGGAGCAGGTCATTCTGGTCGCGCCGTACTGGCCCACCCGGACCTGGTTCTCCGAACTTGTACTCCTCGCGATAGCGCCTCCTTTGCCGATTGCCCTAAGGAGGGCCCCCATTTCTCAGGGACCGAGCACCCTATGGCACCCTCGTCCCAATCTTTGGAGCCTCCGCGTATGGCTCCTGGACGGGACGAGGCAGGTTTGAGCGCGTTGAAGTGGAAACTCTTCGTCAACTGGTGCTCTTCTCACCGAGAAGACCCCCGGAGATGTTCGATTAGTGTCGTGATTTCCTTCCTTCAAAATGGGTTGGAGCGAAAGATGTCTCCCTCCACCCTCAAAGTCTATGTTGCCACTATTGCGGCACACCATGACCCAGCCAGTCAGGTAAGGAAGCACGACCTGATCGTCAGGTTCCTGAGAGGAGTTAGGAGACTGAATCCTCCTTGCCCTCTTCTCGTTCCCTCTTGGAACTTCTCAGTGGTTCTAATTGCCCTGCAGAGTGCTCCCTTTGAGCCTTTGCAATCAGTGGAGGTTAAGTTCCTGTCAATGAAGACAGCGCTCCTGGTTGCATTGGCCTCCAAGATGGGAGGGGACCTGCACGCATTCTCCGTTGACGAAACCTGCCTGGAATTTGGGCCGGCCTACTCTCATCCTGAGACCCCGGCTTGGATATGTACCCAAGGTTCCTACCACTCCCTTCCGGGACCAGGTGGTGATCCGGCAAGCACTGCCCCTGGAGGAGACCTAGCTTTGGCACTGCTCTGTCCAGTACGTGCTCTCCGTGCCTTTGTAGATAGAATGCAGTGTTTCAGGACCTCAGACCAGCTCTGTGTCTGTTATGGTGGGAAGCTGAAGGAAAAGGCACTCTCCAAGCAAAGGCTGTCTCACTGGATAGTGGACGCCATTGTTTTGGCTCACCAGCAGCAAGGTCGACCGTGCCCCCTTGGTGTGACTACCCACTTCACCCGGAGTGTGGCATCCCCTTGGGCTCTAGCGCATGGCGCCTCACTAACAGACATCTTCAGAGCTGCAAGCTGGGCGACACTCCACTCTTAGTGGAGCCAGAGTCCTCTCATGTACTCACTTCAATCAACTAGTACCGGACCCGCTTAGGTGTCTTTGCTTGCTCGCCTTGCTCGTCTTTGCTTAAGTGCAATATTCTCCTCAGGTGAGCTTCCCAGAAAGCCCTGAGTTCCTCCGGCACTCCTGACGCCTGCGCAAGTGTCTGTTGTCTGCGTGTCGGCTAGGTGTCTCCCATGTGCGTGGTCCCTCCTCTGAGCCACCTCAACATGTGTATTTCCACTGTAAGCCTCTCTGAGCATGTGTCTTTCCCTTAGCAAGCCACCTTGCCACCCCTGGGATTGAAATATTCCACCTGCGGCTGGACAACCCAGTGTTCCCCATATGTTTCATTCATGTCATATGTGTATTCTCTAAGTCCACTCCACCACCACACCCCTCTGGGCTGGCAGTAATTGCATATTTCCTCTAAGCTATGGGATATGATCCCCAGTGTCACTTTGTATTCCTGCGCTAACGAAGAGTCCTTCGTCCATGCCAGTTTCACGACAGGGATCTCAGATTTACGCAGGACACTGGAAGACAGCCGAGAAGGTGGCGTGATTAAACTGGTATTCCCATTTGTCGTCATCCGACAGAACTCGTAGTGACAGCGAAAGGGATCCCTGTGGTACAGCGGAAAGTGGCAGGAAGACTGAGCGTCTCCGTTCACTACTCAGGGAACGAGGGTTACATCCGTAACTGAGACATTACGTCTTCCTGCCACTTTCCGCTGTACCATGGGGATCGCCTGAGTTCAATCTCGACTCACCAGTGAAGAAACATTGTTGCCCGCGTCCTCCTTTATACCCATGAGGTAAGGCGGAGATACGCTACGCGAATGCAAATTCCAAGAGATACGCTATGCAAATTCCGCAGACCCATGGCATTTCTTTGCCATTGGCTTGTTTTGTATACCATCCGACAGAATTTTTCCCCCAGGTTTGTTGAATAAAGTCATGCTGAGAACGTTGGTTAAAGTTGTCAAAACTGCCAACAGTATGTCAGGAATGTGTTGGCCAAGCATTTGAATCTGCATTTGCATACTTGCATAAAGTGTTTTTGCTCTTAGGAGGCCTGATGGTAGATCTGATCATATCTGGGCTGCTGGAATCACAAAGTTATCTGAGCACCCAATCACTTAGGTGATCAAAAAGGCTATGTTCAGCACACACACCCTCAGCCAGCAGCGGCAGGGAGCGCAGATCAGACATAATCCCTCCTGAGCCCAGTGCCCCACTTTAGTCTGAGTTGAGCTCACTCAGCCAGAGGGGCAGGAAATGGGACTCTTCGGAGTATTACAGACTTTTTTTCAGGTCTTGTCACAAATTCCTCTTCGATTGTTTAAAACGGTTTTGATTATGACTTTGTTAGAGTTGTGCTTTGGGCTTTTCAAGCTTTAATGCGCAGGTTCAGATCAGGTTAGGAAAGGAAATAGGAAGCATATGTTTGGGGATTTTCCAGTAGGAAGCAGTTGTTAAGGACTTGTCCTTCACAAGGACAATTTCATATTTGGGAGACTCGAGACAAAAACAAATCAGCATTGCAGCAACAGGCTTATAAAGAAAATAGACCTCTATTTACATGTACATCTTGACAAGCCAGGAAGTGCATCTGTGCATCTCAAATGCAGGAAGTTCAATCCTATTTATTTCAGTATCGACACATGGTCTAAATCCTCTTTTCATTGTATGGTAAAAAAAAGCTGCTTGTTTTTCTTACATGAATGGCACTTAAACATCATGCATCACCTGCTGTTACCTGTGTTCAAAAGTTTGGGGTCAGTAAGATTTTTATTTTTTGAATAAGGTTTGTTTTGTATCACGGTTTCTGCAAAAACGTTAAATAGCACACAAGTTTTTAGCATTGATAATAATAAGAAATGTTTTCTTGTGCACCACATCAGCATATTGGAATGATTTCTGAAGGATCATGTTACACTGAAGACTGAAGTAATGATTGATGAAAATTCAGTTTTCCCAGTTTAATACTTTAAATGTTTTCTAAATCTAATGTTTTACACACACACACACACACACACACACACACATTTGATTTCTTTATTTGAATCCGCCAATCAAATTTCTTACAGAAAGGGTTCAAATATTCTCAGAGATAAAACAGCTTTGACATTCGGTAACGCTTCCTTTTACAGTCCAGTTACCCATGTAAATACTATGTATTTATTTTAGTAACTACAATTACTAGGTAATAACTAGTACTAACCCTGAACCTACCCCTAAACCTACCCCTGTTCCATATACTTACCTTATATTAGCCAGTCCTTTCTAGGTAAGTACACTGTAAGTACACTGTAAGTACTGTACTGTAAAAGTGCATCTAAGAGACATCTTCAAAAAACTTCTTTTTTTTAATTGTACGGACCCAAAACTTTTGAATGTTAATGTATGTACAGAAACATTGAAGAAACCACCTAGCTTTGAACATTAAAAAAACCACTTAGCAACCATATAGGGTAATGATACACAGCAATGCTAGAAATCTGTGAGCCACTATAGATTTTGCTTTACTGTTTTTACCACAGTATACACTGATGAGCCAAAGCATTATGACCAGTCAAAGGTAAAGCGAATATCGTTGATCTCCAAGCAAACAACCAGTTCTCGTAATCAACGTGTTGAATGCTGGAGAAATGGGCAGGAATTGACTTTGACAAGGGCCAAATTGTTATGGCAAGGAGACTGGGTTAGAGTATCTCTGAAACAGCAAGGCATGTGGATTGCTTCCAGTCAGTAGTTGTGAGAATGTACCAACAGTGGTCCATGGATGGACAAACCACAAACCGGCAAGGGCTTTGGGCGTCCAATGCACATCGATGCACAAGGACAACAAAGGCTATGGTCCAGAAGGTTTTGCCAACGAGTGCCGTTTTCTTTTACGTCACGTGGATGGCTGTTTGCCTGGGGCCACCAGGATGCACTATGGGAAAATGACAAGTCGGTGGAAGGAGTGTGATGCTGTAGGAAATGTTCTGTTAGAAAACCCTGAAAATCCAGACAGTCATGTGGACATGTGCCACCTACCTAAACATGGTTGCAGACCAGATACACCTCTTCATGACAGTGGTGTTCCCTGGTGGAAGTGGCCTCTTTCAGCAGGATAATACACCCTACCACACTGCACACATTGTTCAGGAATGGTTTGAGGAACATGATTTGAGTTCAAGGTTCAAGAATTCCTTACATATCAATCTAATTGATCATCTGTGGGATGTACTCCACCTCACAAACCAAGGACTCGAAGGACCTGCTGCTGCTGCTAACTTTTTGGTGCCAGATACCACAGGAGGGCCAACAGCATATTAGGCTGGTGGTCATAATGTTTTGGCTCATCTGTGTATATATTTGAGTAACTATCAGTATATTTTATGATGAATAATCTCATCTGTTGGTTTGTGTCTGTCAAATTCATAAAAAATTGAAAATATATTTTTTTTAATTTACTGGATTATCCAAGAACAGGCATTACAGCATGATTATGTTATGTATGTCATGATGCATAGCGTTACTGCAATAGAACGTTATTCATATGGTGACTGCGAATTATAATACTTAGCAGATGATCACAAAAACCTTTTAATACCACACTTTAATTGCAGCTTTCAGATTCCACCCTTGGTATGCAAGCGCATTGCTGTGAATGTCAGAGGCATGTTTCATTGTTCAGAGCCGTGATCACACACTCGAGCTCACGGATGGTCATCATGTCTCTGTGCTTCAGACATCACAGCTTTAAGCGTGCTTGTTGTTGTATTTGTTTACTGATGTTAATTGAGCCATAACTCAAATGACCCCCCTCCCCTGTCCATTTTACATGCTGTCTATCTACCAATGGCATCTGTGCATGTAAGTAACTGTGTTGCTGTGGCATACAGCCTTTCTGCTTAATTCTCTTTCTCTATCTGTCTCTGTCTCACTCAACACCTTTGCTGTGATGATCTTATTAACCCCGAATACATGTATGCCTGTTAGCAAATTCCATTTTTTCTCAATCATAAAAACAAAGATATTTTTAATGGGCTCTATGCACGGCGTTATTTCCGGTGAAGGATTAAGGATGCTCGATAACTTCCGCCGATCATAGAGTCCAATGCAATACCGAGAATTTATATTGAATTTTATACTCCATGGTTATACTAATGAAACGTTAGTCACAAAAACAGATAAAACAGACACCCCTCGTTGTGTTTATGCTTCTTTTTAAAATTATATTAAATAAACATAACTATATATAAAATTACATCTAAACGTATGTACGTTTCGTTTCAAAGACGGGAGGACAGTAAATATTGAAGACTCTGCCATAATCCCGTTTTCTCCGGTTTTCCTCCGCTTTAATCTACACAACCGGAAATGGACGAGCATCCTTACGTCAAATGCGGAACTTATGCGTGCATATAGCCCATTGTGTGTTTGAATGTTTGTGGTACTCAAGGTTTGTTTTTAGTTTCCTGTTAATTCTGTATTCTCTCAACCCTGTGCATCTATATTCACTGATCCACATGACGAGGCTTTTCTCTGTGTGCAAATCCATTAAGCATCCTACACACATAGAGCTGCATACTCAAGATCATGTGAAAAAGGAGTATGAATCATTTAAGGTGTCTATTTAGAGAGGGAAATGAGTGCTGGAATCACATTTCATGTGGAAATGACACAGATGGTTCACGTTTCCCACAGCCAAGTCAACACACTGTCTCCTGCACACATGCATGATATCTCCTCAACACCCCCTGCATGCACATTGATGCCAGTTTTACTCATCATGCAACCTTAACACTGGTAGAAAAGGCTTACTGGTAAAGCTTTGTAGAGGTTCACAATAGCTTTGAGACTTTGTCCTTCAGTGCAGTCATATGTAGCATTTTTGTTAATGTAATAGTTTACTCTCCGTCACATCGTTCCAGACCTGTATAGCTTTTTTTTCTTTTTTTTTTTTGCCTTGGAACACAAAAGAAGATAACTATCAGGGTTTTTTTTTCTCCTATTTTTTCCATTCAACAAGCATACAGTGACCAAAAAGCACCATAGAATTAGTCCATGCAACAATTGTACTAAAGTCAGGGCTTTGTGTGATGACTGAAATCAAGCTGATAAACATTGACTCTGTTGTAACTCATAAATCTCATTTGGACACGCATATAAGAATTTACCGATGTTAAAATTGTAAAGTTTGGGGTCAGTAGGCTAATAGTATTAATACTTTTATTCAGCAAGGACACATTCAATTGATTGAAAGTTTCAGTAAAGACACAATGCTGCTGAAGTTCATTTGCTGGTCATTTGAACTGTTTATACATCTAAGAATCCCAGAAAAAGAAAATGCATCTTGTTTTCAACATTGATAATCAGAAATGTTTCTGAAGACTGAAGACTTAAAATGAATAAATTAGGAATAAATTACATTTTAAGATGTACGTATTCAAACACTTATTTTAATTAGTTTTACTGTACTTTTGATCAAATAAATGCATCCTTGGTGCATTTACACATTTACATTACATGTGTGCATTTGGCAGACACTTTTCTTCAAAGCGAATTGCATTGGATTCAGGTTCATGGGAATCAAACCCATGACCTTGCCGTTGCTAGCGCCATGCTCTAGGTTTGAGTTGTAGGAATGCAATAGTATAACCGCATAAGAGACTTCTTTCAAAAACATTACCTTGTCTTTTACATTAAGACAAACATTACCCAGCCTTACTGACCCCAAACTTTTGAATGGTAGTGTAAATCTTGCAACAGTCAATAATGGATATTCATTTAGAGATTTGCATTTATTCCATTAAATTTGTGTTTTTAAAGATGAACTTTAACTTTGAGCATTAGATGACTGCACTGGTAATCTAAATAAAGTACGAAATATAGAAAAATGAAGGTCTCCAGGTTTTACATCGGTGAAAGTTTGAATATGTAATGCTAGGTGTGAGTGGCTGGGATGTTTACTCTCAGCCTGGTTTTTGATGAAGCCAATCTGCTACAGTGGAGATTGAATGTCAGTCAGGCACAGTATCAAATCCCCCATCAGGCCTACAACATTACATATACTGCCCAAAACACATGCAGAATCCTCATATAGAACAAACACCAATAACATTACCCCCCAAAACATCCTTCTTTTCTTATGTAAGATTCAACATTTGATGTTGTTGTTGTTTTTACTTTAGAACAGCTGGTTTGTTGGAGTCTAATGACAATGACATACAATTTTGGAAATTTAAGATCAATCCTTCGCCCTTATTAAATAACAGTCTTCTGTTTGTGTTCTGTTAGTGTTTGATCAACTAGATCTGGTCACTTATGAGGAAGTCGTGAAGTTGCCAGCGTTCAAGAGGAAAACGTTAGTTTTACTAGGTGTGTATATAGGCTTTATTTCCACAACTTACTTTTGTTTGTTGGTAGGAAGTATGTGTCTCTGACGTTTGTGGTTTGTTCAACTGGCAGGTGCCCACGGTGTTGGGCGAAGACACATCAAAAACACGCTCATCACCAAACACCCAGACAGATTTGCTTACCCCATTCCACGTAAGAAACTTCCCCAAATCTCTAACAGTCCACATGATTGCACACCGATACTGCTGAACTGATAACCGCAAACTCATCTCTGCCCCAAAAGACACGACCAGACCTCCAAAGAAAGAAGAAGAGAACGGCAAGAATTATTTCTTTGTATCCCATGACCAAATGATGCAGGATATCTCCAACAACGATTACCTGGAGTACGGGAGCCATGAGGATGCAATGTACGGCACTCGGTTGGAGACGATACGGAAGATCCACGAGCAGGGACTCATAGCCATACTGGACGTAGAGCCACAGGTAAACATTTCAATGCCCTCAGCGTGTATTAATGACAGAAGATGGTCTGACATTAACATTGTACGTCATTAGGTCATTAGTGTGATGCAGCACCTTTAAATCAAATAGCTTTAAAGACTTTCGGAAATATGCTCTGGTTAAGCTGAAGCACTTGAACTTTATTTATTATAAATACAAACAAAGAATGAGAACTAATATGATGGAAATAAAGACCTAAGATTAGTTAGCCATTGCTTTGTGAGGAATTGAGTTATCTTACATGACAGTCAATTTTAAAATTGATTTGTTTCATAGATTTGTTTTGATATTTTCATAGTAATTTCCAGATTGTCAAACAGTATGGAATGTTTTAGCTTGAGACAACCCGACATACCATAAAACTGTGAAGTCAAATAGAATTCATGTTTATGTTGTTTTTTACATACTAAAAATGATGTCGCTCCTTTCAGAGAACTGCAACTTTACAAAAGGCAAATGGAAAGGGAACATTGAGACACATATGAATTGTTTCCCAGTTACAAAAGTATTCCTTATTAAAGGAGCTGTATGTAAGATTGTGGCCAAAAATGGTACTGCAATCACTTTCAAATTACTGTAGTGCTGTGTATCCCCTGCCCCCTGACTCAAGGTTGCCAGGTAGGCTGCAGGAACCAACATTTTTGTATCCCACACGTTTGTAACTGCAGCTGTGGTAACTAGAGCAGTGCTGCAACACTACTGACTTTGTGATTGGTAGATCAGTGGAGGGTGGAGCATCTAACACAGTCCCATCCCAAAAAGTCATATAACTGACGTCTTGGGACGTCTTTTGACCATACGTCAATATCCGCCTTTTTAGGCCCCCCTTAAACGTCGGTAGATGGCGATCCCGGGCCGTCATACAACTGACGCTTTACCTTTAACGTCAGTTAGGTGACGGGTTAGGTTTAGGGTTAGGTTTAGGTCTGGGGTAGAGTTAGGATCCCATAACCTCATCTACCGACGTTTAAGGGGGCCCTAAAAAGGCGAATATTGACATATGGTCAAAAGACGTCCCAAAACGTCAGTTATATGACGTCTTGGGATGAGACCAGGTTGGAGCATCAGACCAAAACACAACATGACAGTTGAGGGCTGCAACTTCACTTTTTAAATGACAATATCCTGGCCGGACTACTGTTGTCAGTGATGTAAGTATTTGAAACGAACATGATTTCTTAATGTCTAGTGACATTTCAGGGCCATTTTATGATTATTTAAAATAAATTTCTTACATACAGCTCCTTTAAATTAAGTTACATGGCAAAACTAACAACATCTGCTAAAACCGTTTATTGAGTATTGAGTAAAGTATTGAAACGATGTAAAACTGTGATATTGTGATAATTGAAAACTGGTTTGATTTCATCTTTAATTTAGTGAGTTTATAATCTTATTTGGAATACATTGACACAAATGATTGGAGCATAAAACTGTAGTACATATTGTACTGTGTTTGATCATTCTCAGGCACTGAAGGTTTTACGGACAGCTGAATTTGCTCCCTATGTGGTTTTCATTGCTGCACCAACAATCACTCCTGGCATGAATGAGGTGAGATCAGGATCCAAAACATATGCCATGGCATGCGTCTCTCTCACTGGCAGAATAACGCCACCTAACTTTTCTACCTTCTTTCATTCATCTAAATCTTTATTTAGTCTGTTTTTTGTTGTTGTTGTTGTTGTTTTTTTTTTTTTTTTTTTTTTTGCATGCACATTTTTGCATGTTTTTTTTTTTAATTTCTTCTACCTTTCCTTACATTACGCTCAGCTTCCCAGATGGTGCAGGAAGCTGCCTGTGAGTATGACAGGAAGTCAGCTAAATCGCTAAGCTCTAGCCCAAAAAATCCACTCTATTCATGACCTTTAGAACAAAGGTCAATTTGACAGATGACAATTTTTAAGAAAACCCTTGTCCACATTTAAGTGTTCTACTTTAGATCTGCACACTACTGTTCAAAAGTTTGGAGGGGTTTTTTTTAAATAATAGTTTTATTCAACAAGGATGAATTAAAAAAAATATTATAATGTTTTCACAAAAATATTGAGCAGCACAAAATTGATAATAATTATAATAAATGTTACATGAGCACAGAATCAGCATACATGAATAATTTCTGAAGGATCATGTGACACTTTATTTTGATCAAATAAATGACAGGCCCCAAACTTCTGAACACTATTGTGTATACACTAGTACAATCCTTCCCAACTCTCCCATTGTCTGTTTATAGTCCTGCAAATACCTTTGGGATCATCAATGACATGTTCTTAATAGGGTAAACAGTCCAAATTCATCCATTGTCCTCCACTGATCTTTCAAAAGTCCCTTTTTTGACCTTTCATCTGCTTTTTTACTCACTTTTTCTTTCATGCTGCAGGACGAGTCATTACAGAGGCTGCAGAAGGAGTCTGAAATCCTCCAGAAGACATATGCACACTATTTTGACCAAACCATCATCAATAATGAGATTGACGAGACTATTCGGCTCCTGGAGGAAGCCATAGACCTGGTTTGCACCACAGCCCAGTGGGTTCCAGTGTCTTGGGTCTACTAAATCAGCAAACCCATCAACCTGTAACCTTATGCCCTTCATACTTTGCAGTGAATCTCTGCAAGAAAAAAGAAAAGAAAACTTCCGATCTTTCCCATGATGCAAACAAAAGCTCACCTCTGATGTTCACAAACATCAGTGTACCTGCAGTGAGCCTAGTCTTGGCCCCTCACAGACAGACTACCTAGATGTAGTGTTGTATTACTGAAAAAAGAACAATAAAATAAATTACTAAATATTGTCATGTCTATATAGCTAGGAGGCGACATTTTGTAGACGTTTTATTTAAAGAGACAGTATCCTACATGATGCATTTTCCTAAAAGGAATATTTTTGTAGTTTTTCTACCCATTTCTGTTAGTACCAGAGAAAAGGTGCAGCATTACTACAGCAGAATCCTCATAGCTTTCATCTGTCCAGCCCGTCCATTAATACATAATCCCCACATTATCCATGTGGCAGACCCTAGCTGCTTTAGTGCACAACCCACCGATTCAGCGTTCATTTAAAACCAAACCTTTTTTTTCCATTTGTTTTTCCCAGTTCACCCTCCTCTACACGTGGATACTGTCTCTCTAAAGACTTGCATAAATGTTTTAGAGATTTGAATGAGATCTCATGCATGTGAACATTCACGAGCGTCCATGCCGTCAGTGTTAGCTGTGTTCAGACCGTCACCCACGGCAGAAAACATTCCATTCGTCTGGACGAACATATTCAAACAGGTGGAGCTAGTGACGAGGAGGGGGGAAAAAAGACCTATGCACATCCCTTGCATTTTGGCAACTTTGTAAAGTTTATTTTTACCAATCATGTAGTAAAATGTGTTTGTAAATGGTCTAAATTTTTATTTGTTGTAAGATAAATGGGTTGGGGATAAAAATGTTCTGGCATTTCAGAAATGTGTCGTTTGAGAACATTAATATTGACTCAGAAATCCCATTTTTATTCTGTGAAGTTGTTTCAGGAAGAGGTGCGTCCATGCAAAGCAAAAAGACGACTCTGTCTGTTCATCTGAATGGTTCTGTACATGACAAACTGTTTACTCAAACTGCCCTGTATAAATGGCTCTGCCGATGACGGAGCAGCTCTTCGGCGTGAGCGTCTTTTGTTTGGTTTTTTAAATATATTTCCTTTAATGTGGTGAAGATCTCATCTGTGTCCTCTGCTCTGTTGTCTCATCCAGTTTTTTGGCCGGCCTCTCTGTGTGAGTTGGCAGAGATGGGGTCAATGGAAACTTTGTTCCTCTTTTACCATTTTGTTTTTCTGGATTTTTCCCAGCAGCTGTGGTAGGTCACGCCCTTCCCGCTTGACTCTGTGTGACTGCAGTCGGGATCAATCCCCAGTTATGTGTCCGCGAGTGTTTGCTTTGATACTGGTTTTCTGACATCTTTCTGTTTAATTGAAACCGAGAGCTGGTTGCTACATGTGTAAAGTTTAGGCATGAATTTTTAAGTCTTAATATACACTACCCTTCCAGTGTTTGGGGTTAAGATTTTTATTGTTTTCCAAGAAGTCTCTTATGCTTTGTGAGTCACAAATGCAGTTTTATTAAAGAGATTGGTCACCTGAAAATGAAAATTCTGTCATCATTTACTCATGGTCAAGTTGTTCCAAACTTTTATGAATTTCTTTTTTCTGTTGAACACAAAATTAGATATTTTGAAGAATGTTTGTAACTAAACCATTGTGGGCCGCCATTGACTTCCATGGTATAGAAACAAAATATGGAAACTAATGGTGTCTTGTCACCCATATCCTTCAAAATATCTTCTGTGTTCAGCAGAAGAAAGACATGCATACAGGTTTGGAACAACCTGAGGATGAGTAAATGATGACTTTTTATTGTCAGGTGACCAATCTCTTTAATAAAACTTCATTTTTGGGTAAAATATCCCTTTAATTCCTGTGATAGCAAAGCTAAATTTTCAGCAGCCATTACTCCAGTCTTCAGTCTTCCTTTAGAAATTATTCATTCATCAATGATGAAAATGGTTGTGCGTAATATTTTGTGGAAACAGTGGGGTTTTGTTTTTCAGGATTATTTAATGAATGGAAAGTTCAAAAGAATAGCATTTATTTGAAGTAAAAATCTTTTGTGACAAGTCACTTGATCAATTCAATGCATCCTTGCTGAACAAAAACATTCATTTCTTTAAAAGAAAATCTCACTGACTCCAAACTTTTGAATGGTAGTGTATTTTGGTACGGTGATTCAAGTGAGTGCAACTTACAAACTGTCAGAAATAAAGCAGGATTTATTCACATTCTAATCCCAGGATGCACAACTGAAGGGCACTTGGCTTCACCTTCCTCTAGCAGGTTTGGGCTGTAATATCATGAACTGCTTTCTTCACTTCAGTTTCTGCCATAACCAGATGAAGTGTACTCCAATGAATGAATGAATGATAGAGCCACACTGTTCACCTGAACCCTGAATGATACACTGATGTGCCATAAAGCGAGGGATGTGTTTTAAATCATTTTAGCGGTCATTCAAAATCTTACACAAATATTTTTAATTCAATGAAAACAATGGAATATGAAACCAGAGCCAAATTTTGAATTGCACATTTTTTTTTTCAGTAAAAGGCAGAAATGGTGAACTAAACAAAAATTATCCGACAATGCATTTCTCGAGTGTATTTGGTCAGTTTTAGCAGGAAAAAAATGACTAATTTAAATAGACAACAACTCTCCTCAGATAAAATTATGCTTTGTCATTTTAGTTACTAGTCATTTGCAATGATCTTTGTTTATTCAAAGCATTAATCACAAATGAACAAAATTCAGGTAAATTAAAAGGGTTCTTTAGAAATCTCATGCACCGCTCAGAAACTCATGATTCCTGCATCATCCAATGCGTATTCCTCTCCATATATAGAAAATATGTTCATAACAGTAAAACGAGCATGATAAAGCCAATTCATTTGGTTACAATATGAAGCAGCTTATGTTACAGAGTGCACTTAAGCTTTATGGAAGAGGAAGACTAATGCATTTTCCAGAACTGGAAACTTACCCAGTTTAATGAACCAAACAAAAGAGGACAGTGTGTTATGCCATCTGGTGAAAAGATAGTGAGAAGCTTTATCAGATAAATCTCCTACAAAACAAATGTTTCAAAGTTATGCAACAGAACATGTATAAACGTATTCATACTATAAATGCATTATAAAGATGTGTTTTAAATCAAATTGAGATAAAAAAGGACACAAAAACGTTTGTGCCACTAGTTGCAGGTCTCGCCTTTTATTTGTACAAAAAGTCTCTTGCAGTCTCATTGGCTTAACACAATTCAAGGTCCTTGACTGGCCCTTTCAAACTAGTTTCCATTCATTTAAAGAGACGATGATCTCCAACTCTATTACATCAGCCAAATATAATTTTTAACGCACTGCTCAAATGTTTTATCACAGCCTTAAATCCAAACATTTCCCATTCAGCTACTGGGAAAATACTTCCACTCTTGAATGCGCTTCAACCCCTTTCAGAATTCCTCAGACTCTCAAGAGGCGTTAACGCAGGCAATCTGGGCTTGAAAAAGAAACACAAGAAAAAACACAGTCTGAGCAGCACTGAACAATCCATGTCCAGAAGAAACCTGACTCTCGGCGGGGTCCTGTTGGGTGCCGTTCCTCAGACCGTCCGTGGCGTTGACCATCTCATCCATCACTTCCTGCTGTAGCAGCTTGGAGATGAGGCTGTTGAACTTGTTCTCCATGGTAGGGTAGTCCGGAAGAGATGTGGTCAGGTTGAGCTCTGGCGGATCCAGACAGGTGCCATTCAGGTGGATGTAGACAACTTCGCTCAGGTCCAAGCCAGCTACTGAGGACGGGGATGCACATGGGATGTCCCTCACCAACTTATAGCTCTCCATCCACTCCTTCAACCACTCCAGGTCGCAGGTGCACTCCCAGGGGTTTCGAAAGAGATACAGGCGGCCGATTAAATAGATGGGCTGGAAGACGGAGAAGGGCAGAGACGTCAGATTGTTGCTGTTGAGGTGCAGCGTGATGAGGCTCGTCAGGTTCTCAAAGGAGCCGTCCTCGATATAGGACAGGCGGTTTCGATCCAGGTACAGGACCTCCAGCTGCACCAGGTCACTGAACCATGTTCTGGAGATGTTGGTTATCAGGTTCCCACCCAGATTCAACATTTTTAAGTTGCTCAGGCCCTTGAAAGCCTGCTGTGGCAAGTCGACCAACAGATTATCGTTCAGGTAGAAGTTCTCCAGACGCACTAGATCTTTGAAGGCCTCGTCATGTATCACGTTTATGCGATTCTCCTGTAAGTTGAGGTACTTGAGGTTGCTCAGGCCCAGCAAAGAGTTGTAGGCCACCGCTTCGATCTTGTTGCGCTCCAAGTAAACGTGCGTGAGGTTTTCCATCCCTCGGAGGGCACCAGTGATGCGTCGGAAGTTGTTTTGGAAACACAGCAGTTCTTTCAGGGTGATTTGCTCCAGGAAGATCCGGTCTGGCATGTTGAACAGGTTACAGTCGGAAATGTCCAAGCGCACCAAGCGTTTGAGTCCCGTGAAGGTGCGAGTGTGCAGGTATCGGATGTACTCGTTGTGGGCCATCTTGAGCTCCACCAGGTTGGGCAGCCCTTTAAATGCTCCAGGCGTGATGAAGGAGATGTTGTTGTGGTCAAGAGAGAGTTTCTTAAGTGAAGGCAGGGTTCCAAAGGCTCGCTCGGACAGAAACTTTAGGCTGTTCTTGTCCAGGTTGATGGAGGACGCCTCGCATGGGAACTCTTTGGGCAGGTCCATCATGTTGACGTGGTCGCACAGGACGCTGCAGCTCTTCTCCTGAGTACACGTGCAACTGGGTGGGCAGGAGCGAGTGCAGGCCCACAGGGACAGGGCGTGAGGGGGAAGGAGGAGGAAATACACTGGAGAGAAGGGAAAGGAGATGTGTTAGTTAGAGGGTGCCATTTTACCACAATATGTAATTAGACAAATTCTCTATTATGTACGTCCCTGAAGGTCATGTTCTGAAACAATTAAACTAAATATCCGTATCACATTGCATATGTGGGTCATAAAATAAAAAAAATTTATTAATTAATAAAAAAAAATCACAGAAATACTGATTAATGTACAAC
The DNA here is from genome assembly GCF_988280905.1 of Pimephales promelas. Lineage (NCBI taxonomy): Eukaryota > Metazoa > Chordata > Actinopteri > Cypriniformes > Leuciscidae > Pimephales > Pimephales promelas. The sequence continues at coordinate 18,421,573 of NC_142775.1, forward strand.
CAATAACATTAAACAAAGAAAAAAATATATACACATTCAATTGTAAATTAATAGCTTTTTCAAAGTGTTTGGAAAATTGTCATGTGGTCAATTGATTAGCTGCCTCTTACTCTTAAACTTTAACCGATTCTAAACTTTGACCTAGGAAATACTTTCCAACTTTTTTTGTATTTTAAACAATTTTTTTAAATGACAAATAAAAAATCAAGCATTCTTTTTAGATAAAAAAAAAAAACACCTAAATTATAAATAAACAAAACAGAAATGAAAGTCAAACCATCTCATTTTACTGAATAAATAGTTTGGTTACAGAATGAAGCCTTTATATAGAATTTCTTAACTTTTTGAAATCTTTTTATTTTAATTCATATTTTTAGAATTAATCCTTAACTTGCATCTCACTGAACTGTAAACAGCCACATTGATGGATACCACACTACAGGTTTGTACTTACTAAACTGCAGAGAAATGCTGGCATTAATGTGACACAAAAAAGCCTTTAAAATTAACTTTCAGGGAACTTCGAGGACTTTATTATGATAATTATACAGAAACAAAACGCTAGTCATGCAGCATAAGCAATCACTTTGTAAATGAGTGTGGTTTTAAGATTACAGAGAGCACAGTCAGAGACTGGCGGAATAATTTAATGTGTGACCTCCCTCTGTCCTGCATCTGATCTGCACATTGAAATTATGGTGATTAAGAAAGGACAGATTAGAGATTACACAAATACACTAGCTCTTATTTGTTCCCTTAAATTCATGCAAGTAGAGATACTGTATTTCAGCAAAGCTTGAACTGAAGAACTGAAGAAATACACCAAAGCGATGACACCAGGGAACATAACACAGCAGAAATCAGGGACTTACCAACAATAAAGATGGAGCGCATCACTGGTTTCTCTCAGCTGTGGATTTTTAAGATAACATTAAATATTTTGCAAATTAACTTCAACATTTCTACTAAGACATTTCAAACATCTTGATGTGAAATAAAATGTGTCCATCTTCTCTTGATAACATCATAAATGTTCAATGATCACAAATTGTCAACATTAGCCCCAAAACTACCTACTTGCCAAGCATGTTCAGTAAAGGTTCTCCTGCTCTGACAGCTGATAAAAGCACATACAGAAGTTTCCCCAACATGATTACATGTCTGTACCGCTTCGCTCCAAGTGAAAATATGAATGGATTAAAGGCTCGATCACTCAGCATTTGTGTTAGTATGTGCACACATGCGCCAACATCAAAACCCCCCTTCAGAAAGCCATCACTTAATGGCAGAAAAATCCTAGGATTATAAGCATTTAAAGCAGTACTCTGAAATCAAAGCAAGCAGAAATGACCCCGGGCCTCAATGGTACATGCAGATTACAGTCTGCAATCTTATATAAACCAATGGCTGAAACAGCACTCTAACAAACTAATGTAAACTTTTCAGGAAACATTTGCCAAGAACTGGATGTTGACAGCTATATTATTAGAGGCCCTTTTCAGATTAGGGAACAGTGGTCATTTTATACTTAGACAAATGACAGAAGTAATATAATACAATAACAATTCATGATGTATTAAAAATGAAATGTATACAGCTTAAAAAAAGTAAATCAAATAACAGTTTTCCACATACTCTCATTTTCATAAAGATATTCATAAACACGACCAATTTTAAATTTTAAGTAGTAATATTAGTCCAGTTAGTCCAGTAATTTAGGGTCTTGGGGTCTTGAGACTCCATTTTGCACTCAGGTCTAAGTCTCATGGCCTTCTATCAGAATCCAGAGTTTTGAGAAGATTGGAGAAACTTAATTTTTCGCCCGAAAAAAAAAAACGAAAGGGGTACCACTGTCATTTTTATTTTTCGAGTCGAATTTTTGAGTTTCGATATCTCAGCTCTGGAAGGGTCTAGAGCCTCCATTTTGCACTCAGGTCTAAGTCTCATGGCCCTCTATCAGAATCCAGAGTTTTGAGAAGATTGGAGAAACTTAATTTTTCGCCCGAAAAAAAAAAACGAAAGGGGTACCACTGTCATTTTTATTTTTCGAGTCGAATTTTTGAGTTTTGATATCTCAGCTCTGGAAGGGTCTAGAGCCTCCATTTTTGCAGTCAGGTTTAAGTCTTATGGCCCTCTATCAGAATCCAGAGTTTTGAGAAGATTGGAGAAACGTAATTTTTCGCCCGAAAAAAAAAAACCAAAGGGGTACCACTGTCGATTTTTTTTTTTTTTCGGGTCGAATTTTTGAGTTTCGATATCTCAGCTCTGGAAGGGTCTAGAGCCTCCATTTTTGCACTCAGGTTAAAGTCTCATGGCCCTCTATCAGAATCCAGAGTTTTGAGAAGATTGGAGAAACTTAATTTTTCGCCCGAAAAAAAAAATTGAAAGGGGTACCACTGTCGTTTTTTTTTTTCGGGATGAATTTTTGAGTTTCGATGTCTCAGCTCTGGAAGGGTCTAGAGCCTCCATTTGTGCACTCAGGTTTAAGTCTCATGGCCCTCTATCAGAATACAGAGTTTTGAGAAGATTGGAGAAACTTAATTTTTCGCCCAAAAAAAAAAAAAACGAAAGGGGTACCACTGTCGTTTTTTTTTTTCGGGTCGAAATTTTTGAGTTTCGATATCTCAGCTCTGGAAGGGTCTAGAGCCTCCATTTTCACACTCAGGTTAAAGTCTCATGGCCCTTTATCAGAATCCAGAGTTTTGAGAAGATTGAAGAAACTTAATTTTTCGCCCGAAAAAAAAAAAAAAAACGAAAGGGGTACCACTGTCGTTTTTTTTTTCGGGTGGAATTTTTGAGTTTCGATATCTCAGCTCTGGAAGGGTCTAGAGCCTCCATTTTTGCACTCAGGTCTAAGTCTCATTGCTCTCTATCAGAATCCAGAGTTTTGAGAAGATTGGAGAAACTTAATTTTTCGCCCGAAAAAAAAAAAGAAAGGGGTACCACTGTCGTTTTTTTTTTCGGGTCGAATTTTTGAGTTTCGATATCTCAGCTCTGGAAGGGTCTAGAGCCTCCATTTTTGCACTCAGGTTAAAGTCTCATGGCCCTCTATCAGAATCCAGAGTTTTGAGAAGATTGGAGAAACTTAATTTTTCGCCCGGAAAAAAAAAACGAAAGGGGTACCACTGTCGTTTTTTTTTTCGGGTCGAATTTTTGAGTTTCGATATCTCAGCTGTGGAAGGGTCTAGAGCCTCCATTTTTGCACTCAGGTTTAAGTCTCATGGCCCTCTATCAGAATCCAGAGTTTTGAGAAGATTGGAGAAACTTAATTTTTCGCCCCCCCCAAAAAAACGAAAGGGGTACCACTGTCGTTTTTTTTTTCGGGTCGAAATTTTTGAGTTTCGATATCTCAGCTCTGGAAGGGTCTAGAGCCTCCATTTTCACAATCAGGTTAAAGTCTCATGGCCCTTTATCAGAATCCAGAGTTTTGAGAAGATTGAAGAAACTTAATTTTTCGCCCGAAAAAAAAACGAAAGGGGTACCACTGTCGGTTTTTTTTTCGGGTCGAATTTTTGAGTTTCGATATCTCAGCTCTGGAAGGGTCTAGAGCCTCCATTTTTGCACTCAGGTTTAAGTCTCATGGCCCTCTATCAGAATCCAGAGTTTTGAGAAGATTGGAGAAACTAAATTTTTCGCCCGAAAAAAAAAACGAAAGGGGTACCACTGTCGTTTTTTTTTTTTTTCGGGTCGAATTTTTGAGTTTCGATATCTCAGCTCTGGAAGGGTCTAGAGCCTCCATTTTTGCACTCAGGTTAAAGTCTCATGGCCCTCTATCAGAATCCAGAGTTTTGAGAAGATTGGAGAAACTTAATTTTTCGCCCGAAAAAAAAAAAACGAAAGGGGTACCACTGTCGTTTTTTTTTTTTTTGGGTCGAAATTTTTGAGTTTCGATATCTCAGCTCTGGAAGGGTCTAGAGCCTCCATTTTCACACTCAGGTTAAAGTCTCATGGCCCTTTATCAGAATCCAGAGTTTTGAGAAGATTGAAGAAACTTAATTTTTTGCCCGAAAAAAAAAACGAAAGGGGTACCACTGTCGTTTTTTTTTTTCGGGTCGAATTTTTGAGTTTCGATATCTCAGCTCTGAAAGGGTCTAGAGCCTCCATTTTTGCACTCAGGTTAAAGTCTCATGGTCCTCTGTCAGAATCCAGAGTTTTGAAAAGATTGGAGAAACTTAATTTTTCACCCGAAAAAAAAAAAAAACGAAAGGGGTACCACTGTCGGGGTTTTTTTTTTCGGGTCTAATTTTTGAGTTTCGATATCTCAGCTCTGGAAGGGTCTAGAGCCTCCATTTTTGCACTCAGGTTAAAGTCTCATGGTCCTCTATCAGAATCCAGAGTTTTGAAAAGATTGGAGAAACTTAATTTTTCACCCGAAAAAAAAACAAAACGAAAGGGGTACCACTGTCGGGGTTTTTTTTTTCGGGTCTAATTTTTGAGTTTCGATATCTCAGCTCTGGAAGGGTCTAGAGCCTCCATTTTTGCACTCAGGTTAAAGTCTCATGGCCCTCTATCAGAATCCAGAGTTTTGAGAAGATTGGAGAAACTAAATTTTTCGCCCGAAAAAAAAAACGAAAGGGGTACCACTGTCGTTTTTTTTTTTTTCAGGTCGAATATTTGAGTTTCGATATCTCAGCTCTGGAAGGGTCTAGAGCCTCCATTTTTGCACTCAGGTTAAAGTCTCATGGCCCTCTATCAGAATCCAGAGTTTTGAGAAGATTGGAGAAACTTAATTTTTCGCCCAAAAAAAAAAAAAACGAAAGGGGTACCACTGTCGTTTTTTTTTTTTTTTGGGTCGAAATTTTTGAGTTTCGATATCTCAGCTCTGGAAGGGTCTAGAGCCTCCATTTTCACACTCAGGTTAAAGTCTCATGGCCCTTTATCAGAATCCAGAGTTTTGAGAAGATTGAAGAAACTTAATTTTTCGCCCGAAAAAAAAAACGAAAGGGGTACCACTGTCGTTTTTTTTTCGGGTCGAATTTTTGAGTTTCGATATCTCAGCTCTGGAAGGGTCTAGAGCCTCCATTTTTGCACTCAGGTTTAAGTCTCATGGCCCTCTATCAGAATCCAGAGTTTTGAGATGATTGGAGAAAATTAATTTTTCGCCCGAAAAAAAAAAACGAAAGGGGTACCACTGTCGTTTTTTTTTTCGGGTCGAATTTTTGAGTTTCGATATCTCAGCTCTGGAAGGGTCTAGAGCCTCCATTTTTGCACTCAGGTTAAAGTCTCATGGTCCTCTATCAGAATCCCGAGTTTTGAAAAGATTGGAGAAACTTAATTTTTCACCCGAAAAAAAAAAAACGAAAGGGGTACCACTGTCGGGGTTTTTTTTTCGGGTCTAATTTTTGAGTTTCGATATCTCAGCTCTGGAAGGGTCTAGAGCCTCCATTTTTGCACTCAGGTTAAAGTCTCATGGCCCTCTATCAGAATCCAGAGTTTTGAGAAGATTGGAGAAACTTAATTTTTCGCCCCCAAAAAAAAAAGAAAGGGGTACCACTGTCGTTTTTTTTTTTTTTCGGGTCGAAATTTTTGAGTTTCGATATCTCAGCTCTGGAAGGGTCTAGAGCCTCCATTTTCACACTCAGGTTAAAGTCTCATGGCCCTTTATCAGAATCCAGAGTTTTGAGAAGATTGAAGAAACTTAATTTTTCGCCCGAAAAAAAAAAAACGAAAGGGGTACCACTGTCGTTTTTTTTTTTTCGGGTCGAATTTTTGAGTTTCGATATCTCAGCTCTGGAAGGGTCTAGAGCCTCCATTTTTGCACTCAGGTTAAAGTCTCATGGTCCTCTATCAGAATCCAGAGTTTTGAAAAGATTGGAGAAACTTAATTTTTCGCCCGAAAAAACAAAAACAAAAAGGGGTACCACTGTCGGGGTTTTTTTTTTCGGGTCTAATTTTTGAGTTTCGATATCTCAGCTCTGGAAGGGTCTAGAGCCTCCATTTTCACACTCAGGTTAAAGTCTCATGGCCCTTTATCAGAATCCAGAGTTTTGAGAAGATTGAAGAAACTTAATTTTTCGCCCGAAAAAAAAAAAACGAAAGGGGTACCACTGTCGTTTTTTTTTTTTCGGGTCGAATTTTTGAGTTTCGATATCTCAGCTCTGGAAGGGTCTAGAGCCTCCATTTTTGCACTCAGGTTAAAGTCTCATGGTCCTCTATCAGAATCCAGAGTTTTGAAAAGATTGGAGAAACTTAATTTTTCGCCCGAAAAAACAAAAACAAAAAGGGGTACCACTGTCGGGGTTTTTTTTTTCGGGTCTAATTTTTGAGTTTCGATATCTCAGCTCTGGAAGGGTCTAGAGCCTCCATTTTTGCACTCAGGTTAAAGTCTCATGGCCCTCTATCAGAATCCAGAGTTTTGAGAAGATTGGAGAAACTTAATTTTTCGCCCGAAAAAAAAAACAAAAACGAAATGGGTACCACTGTCGTTTTTTTTTTTTTCGGGTCGAATTTTTGAGTTTTGATATCTCAGCTCTGGAAGGGTCTAGAGCCTCCATTGTTGCACTCAGGTCTAAGTCTCATGGCCCTCTATCAGAATCCAGAGTTTTGAGAAGATTGGAGAAACTTAATTTTTCGCACGAAAAAAAAACCGAAAGGGGTACCACTGTCTTTTTTTTTTTTTTTTGGGTCGAAATTTTTGAGTTTCGATATCTCAGCTCTGGAAGGGTCTAGAGCCTCCATTTTCACACTCAGGTTAAAGTCTCATGGCCCTCTATCAGAATCCAGAGTTTTGAGAAGATTGGAGAAACTTAATTTTTCGCCCGAAAACGATAAAACAAAAGGGGTAACACTGTGGTTTTTTTTTTCGGGTCGAAATTTTGAATTTCGATATCTCAGCTCTGGAAGGGTCTAGAGCCTCCATTTTTGCACTCAGGTCAAAGTCTCACAGCCCTCTATCAGAATCCAGAGTTTTGAGAAGATTGGAGAAACTTAATTTTTCGCCCGAAAACGAAAAAAAACCAAAGTGGTAACACTGTCGTTTTTTTTTTCGGGTCGAAATTTTGAATTTCGATATCTCAGCTCTGGAAGGGTCTAGATCCTCCATTTTTGCACTCAGGTTAAAGTCTCATGGCCCTCTATCAGAATCCAGAGTTTTGAGAAGATTGGAGAAACTTAATTTTTCGCCCGAAAACGAAAAAAAACCAAAGTGGTAACACTGTCGTTTTTTTTTTCGGGTCGAAATTTTGAATTTCGATATCTCAGCTCTGGAAGGGTCTAGAGCCTCCATTTTTGCACTCAGGTCTAAGTCTCATGGCCCTCTATCAGAATCCAGAGTTTTGAGAAGATTGGAGAAACTTAATTTTTCGCACGAAAAAAAAACCGAAAGGGGTACCACTGTCTTTTTTTTTTTTTTTGGGTCGAAATTTTTGAGTTTCGATATCTCAGCTCTGGAAGGGTCTAGAGCCTCCATTTTCACACTCAGGTTAAAGTCTCATGGCCCTCTATCAGAATCCAGAGTTTTGAGAAGATTGGAGAAACTTAATTTTTCGCCCGAAAACGATAAAACAAAAGGGGTAACACTGTGGTTTTTTTTTTCGGGTCGAAATTTTGAGTTTCGATGTCTCAGCTCTGGAAGGATCTAGAGCCTCCATTTTTGCACTCAGGTCAAAGTCTCACAGCCCTCTATCATAATCCAGAGTTTTGAGAAGATTGGAGAAACTTAATTTTTCGGCCAAAAACGAAAAAAAAACGAAAGGGTAACACTGTCGTTTTTTTTTTCGGGTCGAAATTTTGAATTTCGATATCTCAGCTCTGGAAGGGTCTAGAGCCTCCATTTTTGCACTCAGGTCAAAGTCTCACAGCCCTCTATCAGAATCCAGAGTTTTGAGAAGATTGGAGAAACTTAATTTTTCGCCCGAAAACGAAAAAAAACCAAAGTGGTAACACTGTCGTTTTTTTTTTCGGGTCGAAATTTTGAATTTCGATATCTCAGCTCTGGAAGGGTCTAGATCCTCCATTTTTGCACTCAGGTCAAAGTCTCACAGCCCTCTATCAGAATCCAGAGTTTTGAGATGATTGGAGAAACGTAATTTTTCGGCCGAAATCGAAAAAAAACGAAATGGGTAACACCGTCGTTTTTTTTTTTTGGGGGGGGTCTAAATTTTGAATTTTGATATCTCAGCTCTGCAAGGCTCTAGAGCCTCCATTTTTGCACTCAGGTCAAAGTCTCACAGCCCTCTATCATAATCCAGAGTTTTGAGAAGATTTGAGAAACTTAATTTTTCGGCCAAAAACGAAAAAAAAAAACGAAAGGGGTAACACTGTCGGTTTTTTTTTTTCGGGTCGAAATTTTACATTTCAATATCTCAGCTCTGGAAGGATCTAGAGCCTCCATTTTTGCACTCAGGTCAAAGTCTCACAGCCCTCTATCATAATCCAGAATTTTGAGAAGATTGGAGAAACTTAATTTTTCGCCCGAAAACGAAAAAAAACGAAAGGGGTAACACTGTCGTTTTTTTTTCGGGTCGAAATTTTGAATTTCGATATCTCAGCTCTGGAAGGGTCTAGATCCTCCATTTTTGCACTCAGGTCAAAGTCTCACAGCCCTCTATCAGAATCCAGAGTTTTGAGAAGATTTGAGAAACTTAATTTTTCGGCCAAAAACGAAAAAAAACGAAAGGGGTAACACTGTCGTTTTTTTTTTCGGGTCGAAATTTTGAGTTTCGATATCTCAGCTCTGCAAGGCTCTGGAGCCTCCATTTTTGCACTCAGGTCAAAGTCTCACAGCCCTCTATCATAATCCAGAGTTTTGAGAAGATTGGAGAAACTTAATTTTTCGGCCAAAAACGAAAAAAAAAACGAAAGGGGTAACACTGTCATTTTTTTTTTTTTCGGGTCAAAATTTTAAATTTCGATATCTCAGCTCTGGAAGGGTCTAGAGCCTCCATTTTTGCACTCAGGTCAAAGTCTCACAGCCCTCTATCATAATCCAGAGTTTTGAGAAGATTGGAGAAACTTAATTTTTCGGCCGAAATCGAAAAAAAAAGAAAGGGGTAACACTGTCGTTTTTTTTTCGGGTCGAAATTTCGAATTTTGATATCTCAGCTCTGGAAGGGTCTAGAGCCTCCATTTTTGCACTCAGGTCAAAGTCTCACAGCCCTCTATCATAATCCAGAGTTTTGAGAAGATTGGAGAAACTTAATTTTTCGCCCAAAAATGAAAAAAAACGAAAAGGGGTAAGTAACACTGTCGTTTTTTTTTTCGGGTCGAAATTTTGAATTTCGATATCTCAGCTCTGGAAGGATCTAGAGCCTCCAGTTTTGCACTCAGGTCAAAGTCTCACAGCCCTCTATCATAATCCAGAGTTTTGAGAAGATTGGAGTAACTTAATTTTTCGGCCAAAAACGAAAAAAAAAACGAAAGGGGTAACACTGTCGTTTTTTTTTTCGGGTCGAAATTTTGAATTTCGATATCTCAGCTCTGGAAGGGTCTAGAGCCTCCATTTTTGCACTCAGGTCAAAGTCTCACAGCCCTCTATCAGAATCCAGAGTTTTGAGAAGATTGGAGAAACTTAATTTTTCGCCCGAAAACGAAAAAAAACGAAAGGGGTAACACTGTCGTTTTTTTTTTTCGGGTCGAAATTTTGAATATCGATATCTCAGCTCTGGAAGGGTCTAGATCCTCCATTTTTGCACTCAGGTCAAAGTCTCACCGCCCTCTATCAGAATCCAGAGTTTTGAGAAGATTTGAGAAACTTAATTTTTCGGCCAAAAACGAAAAAAAACGAAAGGGGTAACACTGTCGTTTTTTTTTTCGGGTCGAAATTTTGAATTTCGATATCTCAGCTCTGGAAGGGTCTAGATCCTCAATTTTTGCACTCAGGTCAAAGTCTCACAGCCCTCTATCAGAATCCAGAGTTTGGAGAAGATTGGAGAAACTTAATTTTTCGCCCGAAAACGAAAAAAAACGAAAGGGGTAACACTGTCTTTTTTTTTTTTTTTTCTCGGGTTGAAATTTAAAATTTCGATATCTCAGGTCTGGAAGGGTCTAAAGCCTCCATTTTTGCACTCAGGTCAAAGTCTCACAGCCCTCTATCATAATCCAGAGTTTTGAGAAGATTGGAGAAACTTAATTTTTCGGCCGAAATCGAAAAAAACGAAAGGGGTAACACTGTCGTTTTTTTTTCGGGTCGAAATTTCGAATTTTGATATCTCAGCTTTGGAAGGGTCTAGAGCCTCCATTTTTGCACTCAGGTCAAAGTCTCACAGCCCTCTATCATAATCCAGAGTTTTGAGAAGATTGGAGTAACTTAATTTTTCGGCCAAAAACGAAAAAAAAAAACGAAAGGGGTAACACTGTCGGTTTTTTTTTCGGGTCGAAATTTTGAATTTCGATATCTCAGCTCTGGAAGGGTCTAGAGCCTCCATTTTTGCACTCAGGTCAAAGTCTCACAGCCCTCTATCAGAATCCAGAGTTTTGAGAAGATTGGAGAAACTTAATTTTTCGCCCGAAAACGAAAAAAAACGAAAGGGGTAACACTGTCGTTTTTTTTTTTTCGGGTCGAAATTTTGAATTTCGATATCTCAGCTCTGGAAGGGTCTAGATCCTCCATTTTTGCACTCAGGTCAAAGTCTCACCGCCCTCTATCAGAATCCAGAGTTTTGAGAAGATTTGAGAAACTTAATTTTTCGGCCAAAAACGAAAAAAAACGAAAGGGGTAACACTGTCGTTTTTTTTTTCGGGTCGAAATTTTGAATTTCGATATCTCAGCTCTGGAAGGGTCTAGATCCTCCATTTTTGCACTCAGGTCAAAGTCTCACAGCCCTCTATCAGAATTCAGAGTTTGGAGAAGATTGGAGAAACTTAATTTTTCGCCCGAAAACGAAAAAAAACGAAAGGGGTAACACTGTCGGTTTTTTTTCGGGTCGAAATTTTGAGTTTCGATATCTCAGCTCTGCAAGGCTCTAGAGCCTCCATTTTTGCACTCAGGTCAAAGTCTCACAACCCTCTATCATAATCCAGAGTTTTGAGAAGATTGGAGAAACTTAATTTTTCGGCCAAAAACGAAAAAAAACGAAAGGGGTAACACTGTCGTTTTTTTTTTTTCGGGTCGAAATTTTGAATTTTGATATCTCAGCTCTGGAAGGGTCTAGATCTTCCATTTTTGCACACAGGTCAAAGTCTCACAGCCCTCTATCATAATCCAGAGTTTTGAGAAGATTGGAGAAACTTAATTTTTCGCCCAAAAATGAAAAAAAAAAAACGAAAGGGGTAACACTGTCGTTTTTTTTTTCGGGTCGAAATTTTGAATTACGATATCTCAGCTCTGGAAGGGTCTAGAGCCTCCATTTTTGCACTCAGGTCAAAGTCTCACAGCCCTCTATCATAATCCAGAGTTTTGAGAAGATTGGAGAAACTTAATTTTTCGCCCAAAAATGAAAAAAAAACGAAAGGGGTAACACTGTCATTTTTTTTTTTCGGGTCGAAATTTTGAATTTTGATATCTCAGCTCTGGAAGGGTCTAGAGCCTCCATTTTTCAACTCAGGTCAAAGTCTCACAGCCCTCTATCAGAATCCAGAGTTTTGAGAAGATTGGAGAAACTTAATTTTTCGGCCAAAAACGAAAAAAACGAAAGGGGTAACACTGTCGTTTTTTTTCGGTTCGAAATTTTGAGTTTCGATATCTCAGCTCTGCAAGGCTCTAGAGCCTCCATTTTTGCACTCAGGTCAAAGTCTCACAGCCCTCTATCATAATCCAGAGTTTTGAGAAGATTGGAGAAACTTAATTTTTCGGCCAAAAACGAAAAAAAACGAAAGGGGTAACACTGTCGTTTTTTTTTTCTCGGGTTGAAATTTAAAATTTCGATATCTCAGCTCTGGAAGGGTCTAGAGCCTCCATTTTTGCACTCAGGTCAAAGTCTCACAGCCCTCTATCATAATCCAGAGTTTTGAGAAGATTGGAGAAACTTAATTTTTCGGCCGAAATCGAAAAAAAACGAAAGGGGTAACACTGTCGTTTTTTTTTCGGGTCGAAATTTCGAATTTTGATATCTCAGCTCTGGAAGGGTCTAGAGCCTCCATTTTTGCACTCAGGTCAAAGTCTCACAGCCCTCTATCATAATCCAGAGTTTTGAGAAGATTGGAGAAACTTAATTTTTCGCCCAAAAATGAAAAAAAAACGAAAGGGGTAACACTGTCGTTTTTTTTTTCGGGTCGAAATTTTGAATTTCGATATCTCAGCTCTGGAAGGATCTAGAGCCTCCATTTTTGCACTCAGGTCAAAGTCTCACAGCCCTCTATCATAATCCAGAGTTTTGAGAAGATTGGAGTAACTTAATTTTTCGGCCAAAAACGAAAAAAAACCGAAAGGGGTAACACTGTAGGGTTTTTTTTCGGGTCGAAATTTTGAATTTCGATATCTCAGCTCTGGAAGGGTCTAGAGCTTCCATTTTTGCACTCAGGTCAAAGTCTCACAGCCCTCTATCAGAATCCAGAGTTTTGAGAAGATTGGAGAAACTTAATTTTTCGCCCGAAAACGAAAAAAAAACACGAAAGGGGTAACACTGTCGTTTTTTTTTTTTCGGGTCGAAATTTTGAATTTCGATATCTCAGCTCTGGAAGGGTCTAGATCCTCCATTTTTGCACTCAGGTCAAAGTCTCACAGCCCTCTATCATAATCCAGAGTTTTGAGAAGATTGGAGAAACTTAATTTTTCGCCCAAAAATGAAAAAAAAACGAAAGGGGTAACACTGTCGTTTTTTTTTTCGGGTCGAAATTTTGAATTTCGATATCTCAGCTCTGGAAGGATCTAGAGCCTCCATTTTTGCACTCAGGTCAAAGTCTCACAGCCCTCTATCATAATCCAGAGTTTTGAGAAGATTGGAGTAACTTAATTTTTCGGCCAAAAACGAAAAAAAACCGAAAGGGGTAACACTGTAGGGTTTTTTTTCGGGTCGAAATTTTGAATTTCGATATCTCAGCTCTGGAAGGGTCTAGAGCTTCCATTTTTGCACTCAGGTCAAAGTCTCACAGCCCTCTATCAGAATCCAGAGTTTTGAGAAGATTGGAGAAACTTAATTTTTCGCCCGAAAACGAAAAAAAAAACGAAAGGGGTAACACTGTCGTTTTTTTTTTTCGGGTCGAAATTTTGAATTTCGATATCTCAGCTCTGGAAGGGTCTAGATCCTCCATTTTTGCACTCAGGTCAAAGTCTCACCGCCCTCTATCAGAATCCAGAGTTTTGAGAAGATTTGAGAAACTTAATTTTTCGGCCAAAAACGAAAAAAAACGAAAGGGGTAACACTGTCGTTTTTTTTTTTTCGGGTCGAAATTTTGAATTTCGATATCTCAGCTCTGGAAGGGTCTAGATCCTCAATTTTTGCACTCAGGTCAAAGTCTCACAGCCCTCTATCAGAATCCAGAGTTTGGAGAAGATTGGAGAAACTTAATTTTTCGCCCGAAAACGAAAAAAAACGAAAGGGGTAACACTGTCGTTTTTTTTTCGGGTCGAAATTTTGAGTTTCGATATCTCAGCTCTGCAAGGCTCTAGAGCCTCCATTTTTGCACTCAGGTCAAAGTCTCAGAACCCTCTATCATAATCCAGAGTTTTGAGAAGATTGGAGAAACTTAATTTTTCGGCCAAAAACGAAAAAAAACGAAAGGGGTAACACTGTCGTTTTTTTTCTTTCGGGTCGAAATTTTAAAATTCGATATCTCAGCTCTGGAAGGGTCTAGAGCCTCCATTTTTGCACTCAGGTCAAAGTCTCACAGCCCTCTATCATAATCCAGAGTTTTGAGAAGATCAGAGAAACTTAATTTTTCGCCCAAAAATGAAAAAAAAACGAAAGGGGTAACACTGTCGTTTTTTTTTCGGGTCGAAATTTTGAGTTTCGATATCTCAGCTCTGGAAGGGTCTAGAGCCTCCATTTTTGCACTCAGGTCAAAGTCTCACAGCCCTCTATCTTAATCCAGAGTTTTGAGAAGATTGGAGAAACTTAATTTTTCGCCCAAAAATGAAAAAAAAAACAAAAGGGGTAACACTGTCGTTTTTTTTTCGGGTCGAAATTTTGAAGTTTGATATCTCAGCTCCGGAAGGGTCTAGATCATCCATTTTTGCACTCATGTCAAAGTCTCACAGCCCTCTATCATAATCCAGAGTTTTGAGAAGATTGGAGAAACTTAATTTTTCGCCCAAAAATGAAAAAAAACAAAAGGGGTAACACTGTCGTTTTTTTTTTCTGGTCGAAATTTTGAAGTTTGATATCTCAGCTCTGGAAGGGTCTAGAGCCTCCATTTTTGCACTCAGGTCAAAGTCTCACAGCCCTCTATCATAATCCAGAGTTTTGAGAAGATTGGAGAAACTTAATTTTTCACCCAAAAATGAAAAAAAACAAAAGGGGTAACACTGTCGTTTTTTTTTCGGGTCGAAATTTTGAGTTTCGATATCTCAGCTCTGGAAGGGTCTAGATCATCAATTTTTGCACTCAGGTCAAAGTCTCACAGCCCTCTATCATAATCCAGAGTTTTGAGAAGATTGGAGAAACTTAATTTTTCACCCAAAAATGAAAAAAAAACAAAAGGGGTAACACTGTCGTTTTTTTTTTTCGGGTCGAAATTTTGAGTTTCGATATCTCAGCTCTGGAAGGGTCTAGATCATCCATTTTTGCACTCAGGTCAAAGTCTCACAGCCCTCTATCATAATCCAGAGTTTTGAGAAGATTGGAGAAACTTAATTTTTCGCCCAAAAATGAAAAAAAAACAAAAGGGGTAACACTGTCGTTTTTTTTTCGGGTCGAAATTTTGAGTTTCGATATCTCAGCTGTGGAAGGGTCTAGATCATCCATTTTTGCACTCAGGTCAAAGTCTCACAGCCCTCTATCATAATCCAGAGTTTTGAGAAGATTGGAGAAACTTAATTTTTCGCCCAAAAATGAAAAAAAAACAAAAGGGGTAACACTGTCGTTTTTTTTTCGGGTCGAAATTTTGAAGTTTGATATCTCAGCTCTGGAAGGGTCTAGAGCCTCCATTTTTGCACTCAGGTCAAAGTCTCACAGCCCTCTATCATAATCCAGAGTTTTGAGAAGATTGGAGAAACTTAATTTTTCACCCAAAAATGAAAAAAAAAACAAAAGGGGTAACACTGTCGTTTTTTTTTCGGGTCGAAATTTTGAGTTTCGATATCTCAGCTCTGGAAGGGTCTAGATCATCCATTTTTGCACTCAGGTCAAAGTCTCACAGCCCTCTATCATAATCCAGAGTTTTGAGAAGATTGGAGAAACTTAATTTTTCGCCCAAAAATGAAAAAAAACAAAAGGGGTAACACTGTCGTTTTTTTTTCGGGTCGAAATTTTGAGTTTCGATATCTCAGCTCTGGAAGGGTCTAGATCATCCATTTTTGCACTCAGGTCAAAGTCTCACAGCCCTCTATCATAATCCAGAGTTTTGAGAAGATTGGAGAAACTTAATTTTTCGCCCAAAAATGAAAAAAAAACAAAAGGGGTAACACTGTCGTTTTTTTTTCGGGTCGAAATTTTGAAGTTTGATATCTCAGCTCCGGAAGGGTCTAGATCATCCATTTTTGCACTCATGTCAAAGTCTCACAGCCCTCTATCATAATCCAGAGTTTTGAGAAGATTGGAGAAACTTAATTTTTCGCCCAAAAATGAAAAAAAACAAAAGGGGTAACACTGTCGTTTTTTTTTTCTGGTCGAAATTTTGAAGTTTGATATCTCAGCTCTGGAAGGGTCTAGAGCCTCCATTTTTGCACTCAGGTCAAAGTCTCACAGCCCTCTATCATAATCCAGAGTTTTGAGAAGATTGGAGAAACTTAATTTTTCACCCAAAAATGAAAAAAAACAAAAGGGGTAACACTGTCGTTTTTTTTTCGGGTCGAAATTTTGAGTTTCGATATCTCAGCTCTGGAAGGGTCTAGATCATCAATTTTTGCACTCAGGTCAAAGTCTCACAGCCCTCTATCATAATCCAGAGTTTTGAGAAGATTGGAGAAACTTAATTTTTCACCCAAAAATGAAAAAAAAACAAAAGGGGTAACACTGTCGTTTTTTTTTTTCGGGTCGAAATTTTGAGTTTCGATATCTCAGCTCTGGAAGGGTCTAGATCATCCATTTTTGCACTCAGGTCAAAGTCTCACAGCCCTCTATCATAATCCAGAGTTTTGAGAAGATTGGAGAAACTTAATTTTTCGCCCAAAAATGAAAAAAAAACAAAAGGGGTAACACTGTCGTTTTTTTTTCGGGTCGAAATTTTGAGTTTCGATATCTCAGCTGTGGAAGGGTCTAGATCATCCATTTTTGCACTCAGGTCAAAGTCTCACAGCCCTCTATCATAATCCAGAGTTTTGAGAAGATTGGAGAAACTTAATTTTTCGCCCAAAAATGAAAAAAAAACAAAAGGGGTAACACTGTCGTTTTTTTTTCGGGTCGAAATTTTGAAGTTTGATATCTCAGCTCTGGAAGGGTCTAGAGCCTCCATTTTTGCACTCAGGTCAAAGTCTCACAGCCCTCTATCATAATCCAGAGTTTTGAGAAGATTGGAGAAACTTAATTTTTCACCCAAAAACAAAAAAAAAAACAAAAGGGGTAACACTGTCGTTTTTTTTTCGGGTCGAAATTTTGAGTTTCGATATCTCAGCTCTGGAAGGGTCTAGATCATCCATTTTTGCACTCAGGTCAAAGTCTCACAGCCCTCTATCATAATCCAGAGTTTTGAGAAGATTGGAGAAACTTAATTTTTCGCCCAAAAATGAAAAAAAACAAAAGGGGTAACACTGTCGTTTTTTTTTCGGGTCGAAATTTTGAGTTTCGATATCTCAGCTCTGGAAGGGTCTAGATCATCCATTTTTGCACTCAGGTCAAAGTCTCACAGCCCTCTATCATAATCCAGAGTTTTGAGAAGATTGGAGAAACTTAATTTTTCGCCCAAAAATGAAAAAAAACAAAAGGGGTAACACTGTCGTTTTTTTTTCGGGTCGAAATTTTGAAGTTTGATATCTCAGCTCTGGAAGGGTCTAGATCATCCATTTTTGCACTCAGGTCAAAGTCTCACAGCCCTCTATCATAATCCAGAGTTTTGAGAAGATTGGAGAAACTTAATTTTTCGCCCAAAAATGAAAAAAAACAAAAGGGGTAACACTGTCGTTTTTTTTTCGGGTCAAAATTTTGAAGTTTGATATCTCAGCTCTGGAAGGGTCTAGATCATCCATTTTTGCACTCAGGTCAAAGTCTCACAGCCCTCTATCATAATCCAGAGTTTTGAGAAGATTGGAGAAACTTAATTTTTCACCCAAAAATGAAAAAAAAACAAAAGGGGTAACACTGTCGTTTTTTTTTTCGGGTCGAAATTTTGAGTTTCGATATCTCAGCTCTGGAAGGGTCTAGATCATCCATTTTTGCACTCAGGTCAAAGTCTCACAGCCCTCTATCATAATCCAGAGTTTTGAGAAGATTGGAGAAACTTAATTTTTCGCCCAAAAATGAAAAAAAACAAAAGGGGTAACACTGTCGTTTTTTTTTCGGGTCGAAATTTTGAGTTTCGATATCTCAGCTCTGGAAGGGTCTAGATCATCCATTTTTGCACTCAGGTCAAAGTCTCACAGCCCTCTATCATAATCCAGAGTTTTGAGAAGATTGGAGAAACTTAATTTTTCGCCCAAAAACTAAAAACAAACAAAAGGGGTAACACTGTTGTTTTTTTTTCGGGTCGAAATTTTGAAGTTTGATATCTCAGCTCTGGAAGGGTGTAGATCATCCATTTTTGCACTCAGGTCAAAGTCTCACAGCCCTCTATCATAATCCAGAGTTTTGAGAAGATTGGAGAAACTTAATTTTTCGCCCAAAAATGAAAAAAAACAAAAGGGGTAACACTGTCGTTTTTTTTTCGGGTCGAAATTTTGAAGTTTGATATCTCAGCTCTGGAAGGGTCTAGATCATCCATTTTTGCACTCAGGTCAAAGTCTCACAGCCCTCTATCATAATCCAGAGTTTTGAGAAGATTGGAGAAACTTAATTTTTCGCCCAAAAATGAAAAAAAACAAAAGGGGTAACACTGTCGTTTTTTTTTTCGGGTCGAAATTTTGAAGTTTGATATCTCAGCTCTGGAAGGGTCTAGATCATCCATTTTTGCACTCAGGTCAAAGTCTCACAGCCCTCTATCATAATCCAGAGTTTTGAGAAGATTGGAGAAACTTAATTTTTCGCCCAAAAATGAAAAAAAACAAAAGGGGTAACACTGTCGTTTTTTTTTCGGGTCGAAATTTTGAAGTTTGATATCTCAGCTCTAGAAGGGTCTAGATCATACATTTTTGCACTCAGGTCAAAGTCTCACAGCCCTCTATCATAATCCAGAGTTTTGAAAAGATTGGAGAAACTTAATTTTTCACCCAAAAATGAAAAAAAAAACAAAAGGGGTAAAACTGTCGTTTTTTTTTCGGGTCGAAATTTTGAGTTTCGATATCTCAGCTCTGGAAGGGTCTAGATCATCCATTTTTGCACTCAGGTCAAAGTCTCACAGCCCTCTATCATAATCCAGAGTTTTGAGAAGATTGGAGAAACTTAATTTTTCGCCCAAAAATGAAAAAAAACGAAAGGGGTAACACTGTCGTTTTTTTTTTTTTTCTCGGGTTGAAATTAAAAATTTCGATATCTCAGCTCTGGAAGGGTCTAGAGCCTCCATTTTTGCACTCAGGTCAAAGTCTCACAGCCCTCTATCATAATCCAGAGTTTTGAGAAGATTGGAGAAACTTAATTTTTCGCCCAAAAATGAAAAAAAACAAAAGGGGTAACACTGTCGTTTTTTTTTTTTCGGGTCGAAATTTTGAAGTTTGATATCTCAGCTCTGGAAGGGTCTAGATCATCCATTTTTGCACTCAGGTCAAAGTCTCACAGCCCTCTATCATAATCCAGAGTTTTGAGAAGATTGGAGAAACTTAATTTTTCGCCTAAAAATGAAAAAAAAACAAAAGGGGTAACACTGTCGTTTTTTTTTTCGGGTCGAAATTTTGAAGTTTGATATCTCAGCTCTGGAAGGGTCTAGAGCCTCCATTTTTGCACTCAGGTCAAAGTCTCACAGCCCTCTATCATAATCCAGAGTTTTGAGAAGATTGGAGAAACTTAATTTTTCACCCAAAAATGAAAAAAAAAACAAAAGGGGTAACACTGTCGTTTTTTTTTTCGGGTCGAAATTTTGAGTTTCGATATCTCAGCTCTGGAAGGGTCTAGATCATCCATTTTTGCACTCAGGTCAAAGTCTCACAGCCCTCTATCATAATCCAGAGTTTTGAGAAGATTGGAGAAACTTAATTTTTCGCCCAAAAATGAAAAAAAAAC